>NC_135497.1:278823916-279165709 GCF_052857255.1 Amblyomma americanum
AATGGCATACAGGTTAATTTTTTATTACAATATACGAGCAGTGTTTGTTGACTTGTAAGTGAACAAAAAGTGCAGCAGTAAGGGTACAGTACTACATGTAAAAGTGCTTTTTCTTGCATCTAAAGGATTTTTTTTAGCTATGAATTGCTTTCTCGAAAGTGATCAGAGCCACATTGGCTCTACTGGCATGAGCGCCTGTGGGACCACTGCTGTTCTTTGAAGATCCTCACTTGTTGTCACTAGATGCTAGATTGGAAACAGTAGGTGCATTAGTAGCATCTCTGTTTACGAATAATTAATTAAACTAGTTGAAGCCTTCTTTATTCATTTGGGAGCCCTGGTTCTTCGTTCTCGCTGTAAATTTGCATCTCGGCCTACTAGTTAGTAACGGATACCCCTCAAGAATGAAGTGCATAGGCCCCCATACGAGGCCCTCTAGCCAACAGTGCCAACATACTGCAATGACAGCAGTCAACAGCCTTGTACATATTCACATAGCAATGTAGATGACTAGCACATACAATGTCAACATTTAAAGTGCACTGTCATGAGAGAAGGTCATACTTGACCTCCTGCTTTCCGGTCATGCAACTGAAGGCCGTGGGGGCATATTCATGTGCAAGCATGCCCTCTTCATTATGCTGCTGGGGAGTCAGTTTTGTCTTGTCAGCTTCTTGTGGTGCCACAGGTGTTTGTTCTGATTTGATTGGTCATGTGTTCAAGGTGGTGGAAGTTATATCACTTTATGTCATGGCGGCCTTTTTTTTCTATTTGTTTCTATATAATTTAGGGAAGTGGCTATTTATATTATTTAACTTTGTGTAGCGTATTTTCCTTGCCAAATGATCACACTTGTAGGAATGTTGTTCTGCAATCAGCTGCAAATTTTTTTGAACCGGCAGGATCTCGCATGGTTTGAATTGATGACTATTCAAATCAAAGTAGGCATATTTTTGGAACTGAACAAGCATAAATTTTGTAGGCTTACGAAACTGTTAGGAAGGTGCTTACGTCTGTACCTTAGCATCATGAAGTCTCCTTTGCTGCTCAAGTCTACAGTGGCACAATGCTCGAGATATATGATAATGCAGGGCGTATATCTGAAGTACTGGCAGGAACGATTACACTGTCCAAATGCACAGGGGAGTCCGAGTGCTCAGTGTCATGGTTAAACATCTGCACAATGTAAAGACTCAGGTTGATGTCCTCTTTGTAACTTGCTGTCCAATTAGCATTTAGGTAGGTTTGACCAATTGTTCAGAATAAAAATCGCATTTCAGGTCGTTGTAAAGCAGTAGAGTGAAGCACTTAAAAACTGCTCTGGGAATGTATTTAGCAAAGTAGAATTTTGCACAAGTTGATGAAAAACGGAGGAAAGAATGCCGAGAAGGTAGGACCTGTCAAGTGCTGAAAAAACAATGTCTATTGCGTACGTCCTTCTCAGAAAATGACTGCATCTGCTTACAAGCTGCAATAGTAGGAATGTGATAGAACACGTACTTGCATATTGCAGAGCAAATTTCCTAGTAGAAAACAAAACCTACAGAAGGGTAAAAAATAGCCAAGGAAAGCTCAAAGTAACAGGATACCCACCTTGCAAACAACCAGCATGAAGCATTTTTCGTTACCAGTTGGAAGCATTCTTTTGACACGAGAGCATGAAATGAATGACACGCGAAACAATTTATATTAAAGGCCAGCTCGGGGGGTTTTTTGAACATGTTTTGGTGGTAGTCACATCACATTCTATAGTCTCCTCACTCTGGTTTAAAAAGCCGTTTTTCAAAATACCAAGTAGAAGTATTTCAAAGGATGAAAACCCAGGAAACCTAAATCGTGTTTCGACCAAACAATGACTCCACGGCAGACCGCCACCCTATGACATCACAGATATTTACACAAAGTCTATCTTGTGCTCATTGATTGGCTGAGCTGGTGAGTGCAAGTGCGAGCTTGGGTCATTATTTGTCTGAAATGACCAGAAACCAGCTCTACACTTTTGTCGTTCAGCAGAGCAAATATCGATGGTCGTGCATCCATTGGCATCACACACGCATTGTTGCCCTCTGCCAGATATTGCCATGATGTGGGAAATTTGAAAGTTCTTTGCACTGCAATAGAACACCTGCCCACTGCGAAACTTGGCACAAAGGATCAAAAAACTGTCGAGAACATACTGTGAAAGTTTTAGTATAAACAGGCTAGATAGAAAAAAACGCGAGTTGGGGGGGAGGGCGTGATTAAAGCGGATTTTTAACATTGAGTTTTAAGGGAAACCAACCAAATGGTCTTGCTTTGTTCGTCCTATCTTAGAATTCATCATAACTGAGTTCGTATTAATGGAAGTCTATTGTAGTTACTGCAGTGCTGTGTGAAGGGAGCACGCTGTGTGTTCCCGTTCGAGCCATAATACACATGCGTGAGCCCACTGCAAAGCATGCTGTCACTGTCTGCAGTTCAGAGACACTGCAGTCCTTAAGGGCAACTCCGGGAATTTTTTGAGAGTCATGTAT
Organism: Amblyomma americanum; assembly: GCF_052857255.1. Taxonomy (NCBI): domain Eukaryota; kingdom Metazoa; phylum Arthropoda; class Arachnida; order Ixodida; family Ixodidae; genus Amblyomma; species Amblyomma americanum. Next base: position 278,826,430 of record NC_135497.1, read on the forward strand.
TGTGGTGAAACATTGGCTCCGAGTTTTCCTCCCAATCCTGATTATTTCTTGCAAGTATGGCAGCCTGTGCGGAATTCGTTCCTTTGCCTATCTATATTAAAGTTTGCTGTTTCCTTATCCTCAGTTCCTGTGATTTCTGTGGGCAACAATACATTCGCAACCATCACAAACATTAGGCACACGTTATTACTCTGCCCGCATGAAGAATCAATTTTCGTACTTGTATTAGGTCGCCTAAGGCATGTTATGAATGGGGTCATTGCCAGTCAGTATTTCTTCCATTGAATGCGCATACGAGTGTTCTCTGAATAATGTTCATGAGAGCATTGCTGCATTGCCCGAAGCATCATCCTTGATTGTAAACTGATGTATGTTCGGTTTTCTGCTTTAGATTAGTTCCACTTGGGATTTTGAAAAATTGCTTCTTGTGCCAGAGATAGGAGAGTCCAAGGAATGGGATGCGCTTATTCAGTCAAGATATTGGAAAACTACCTGAAGTTGCCCCTTTGTTGGGTTTTCTCTCTTTAAACTGATCCGCAGCACATTAGAAAAAACACGGAGTGAGCCGCTCTTTTCGCACGCCTCACATTACCAGATTGCTTCTTGTACATTAAAGCTATTGTTTGCCTTTTGAGACCAAAACAGAAAAAAACATGCAAAAAAATAATCAAATCATTCAGTTTCCGTAGGTGAATTCCACGTTGTGACTCTCATCACACCAAAGATAAAAAGCGCATTACACGAATGAAAAAAATAGATAAAAAAATTTGACACCTCTACTTTTAAAGAGACAAGGAAAGTTTCCAGGAAAAATTTTGACCGGGCACTAATGCATAAATTGGGAAGTGTCACACATGTCTGCATTGCATCTGTTGCCATTTAGGATGCTCATACTGCTTAACTTGTCACTATCTTTATTGGTTTTCACTGTTTTTTGTTTCAAGTCGTGTTTCCTGTGTATTACTCTTTCGAATGTTCGTCAGATGAAAGGCTATTTTTTTTGCTTCTCTCACATTTATCTTCTAATTTTGTGTGCCACTTGGTCTATAGATCTTGTTTATGTCATTTTTCAGGCATTACAGAAGTTTCTTACAGTCCGGCCAATATTTTGACCCATATAAGTGCTCCTATATACCTGGTGGTAAGTTGGCCGCGTATTTTGTTGTCTTATACTGAATGAGGTCATTCCGCGCCAAACGATCCAGACTTTGTGCTTGACTGAGTTTGATTTCTTAAAAAAAAACTCATGTCTTAGTATGTACTGTCGCAGATTTTCCCACCTTGTTTTTGCCAGAAAAAAAACATTTCATGGAAAGGCCGTCATTTTAAGTTTACAAGCGGTAGCAGAGCCTAATCGTTCGAAATCTTGTAAAAATAAATGTTTTTACGCATGACTTAAAATTTTTCGTATAAATAAACGACATTGTGCTTTCATATCCAATAAATTAAATGAATATTTTTTCTTTCAGTCTTTATATAGAACAAGAAAGAAGGTACAAACATATGAAAATTTGTAATTCTTGTCCAATTTATGTTCTCTTAGTAGTCATTTCAGCTATTTCTCTGATTTTTTCAAAAGGCAAAGAAGCCGATAAAAATTTTTTGAGATGAAAAACATGATGCGTATCAGCAAAAAAGTTGTAAATTTGATAAATTTTTTTTTCAGGCATATGCAGCCGTCAATTGCACAGTGAGTAAAAGTTTAATTGGAACAATTATTGTTTTATGCGAGGAAATAAGTTTGCAAGTTGAGTCGCTGCGTTCAACCCCAGCATTGTTCGCTGCTTGCTTGTACCTGCAGTACACGCTATAGCTGGCATCAAGGACACACATGAGCTTTGCGGCATGGTGCTCCAAGTGGATGCTCCTCATGTTTTGCTTTTGAAAGGTCTGCTGGCATGTTCATTCACATTTTGTCGCTTTTAACTCTTAGGTTGTTGAGCATGACGTAAGTCCAGCATGCACCATTGATAGACAGATGAAGGCTTGATGGGGTGAAACTTTTGTTTTCCTTTTAATGATAGCACTTTTGAAACTGCCTAGTGAGTCCACCTTCATTTTCTTGAAATATTTGTTGGGGCACTCGGAGCGCTACGACACGCTCGATAGTTTTCTCTACTCCACCCACGTAAACAGCTCATAGAAGGTCAGCATTTGTCCTTTGTACGGCCTCTGAATACTTTCTGTTGCTGGCAAGGGCCTCATAGTTCCACCAATGCCGTCGCAAACACGACTACAATGTGACGTGGCGAAAAATCCGTTCCGCTGAACATTTGAAATCATTTTCATGGTAGCAGAGATTTTAACTGATTGCTCAGACTGCAAAGTGTGCTCCGCAGCTCAGTACCGTTTGTGTTGAGGTACAATAGTCGTTCTGCCATGCGTCCACTTCATTTTTACTTTTTGTAAACGGGCCCTTCAGCAGATGTTTGTATTACCAAAGCTGGCTGTATGGAAGCTTAGCACTCCATTGTATTCGAGCAGTGGAGTGCTGGTTTTTTTATACTTGCAGCCGGAGGCAAAATGTGCTGCAGGAAGCACGGAGCAATGTCGATGTTGAGGGCAAAGGCTCAGTTTGCCAAATTGTTTTCTATATTAAAAGAAAATGTGCTCTGATTAAACTTCTAGCAATAGATGCCATTAAATGGTGCCATGCAACTTGCTATATTTCATAATTTCATTAAGATGACGTGATTTTGCAATTGAAAGCTGAATTTATCTCAAAACGGGAATTTTCTCAACTTTAGAATTTTTTTTGCTGACTTGTCTTATGCTTTTGCTCTCTGAAACATTTTTATCTCCTTCTTTGCCTTCTGGACACCTTAGAAAGTTGGAATGACGACTGTAATAGCAAAAAATTTGATAAAGGATTCAATGTTTAGCACCTTCTTTTATGTTTTGTTCAAAAGAAAGTATGTTCAATTTACTGCATATGAATGTGCAATGTTTTTTATATATATAAAGAAATTTTCGCAATCATGCATAAGAATGTTTATTTTTACAGATTTTTTCGCAAGCCTAGGTTTTGCTACCGCTTCCAAACGTGAGCTGGTGTCCAGAACATGAGAAAATTTATTCCGACAAAATCAAGGTGGGATAATGTTTGTCATAGTAATGCAATAAGCCAGGATTTTTAAAAAGAAATCGAATATGTTCGATTGCTAAGCCTGGATCAGTTGGCGTGGAATGCCCAATGACATATAAATGTTAATTGTGTGCTGTTTTGAAGCAGTCTTTATATTTTCGTAGCTCGAGTAATATTCCAGTGTAGGTAGAATGCAATTTGTTCTGCTTTCATAATTGTAATGATTCCATATCGCGGCCTTTAGTTTTGCATCTTGTGTGGGAACTTGCATAGCTTTCTAACTAATTTTTGCTGCAGGCATTCATCCCATATGGATGCTGCTGCTCTTGAGCAGCATACTCAACTGGACCAGTGGAGTGGTATCGCTGTTTGTACCTTTGGTAAATTTCTGGGAAAAATTTATGCATTCATCTGGCTGCTTGTTATTTTCATGGTTCATGTGTAACGGCGGATGAAATGCTCATTGCTCCAAAGGATGATTGTGGCCATTTGTTAACACCATTTTATAATAGCAATATATGCAAAAAGATTAATTCTATTTATCTAGTTAGTACTTTTGCTCACTACGTTTTGCATGTATGCTTCAAAGGAAGCGATGCGCACCCCTTGCGTAGTAACAAATTCACCCGACTTGTTTGCTGTGGATATTGTGATGTCCCAGCTAGCATTTGTGACCTCCAAGTGCACACTTTTATCTGTATGTATTTTTGTGTATTATATGTATGTATACACTGGCTGTTGCCCTTGCACGAGCACTAGGCCAGCAGCCAATAAGTTATCTCTTGTCCATCATTCATCACGCCTGATTATCTGCCTGAGTGCCATGTAACATTTGGTGCAAGTGCTGGATATCGTCGGCATCCTGGTCCTGGAGCTTCGGCATCCTGCGTCAGCTGTCGTCGTTGGCCGTATAGTTCTTGGCCTGCATTTACTGACCGTGCCGCAGCCTATCAGACCTGAACCAACCTCGCCGTTCACCCTAGTCCCGTCCCCTGGTCCGACCAGAAGACATGATGAAATGAAGGCGCTGCTGCGACCAGATCCTATGACCCGCCTGGCTCGAGACGCGGCCCTCGCATGAAGACACCGTTCCCCTGCCCAGGCCATTTGGTGTGTCCTGGGGCCACGGCCGTCGGCTATGGCACCCTGTGGCCCGGAAGCTTTGTTGACCGGAACTCATTCTCTCATCTCATTGTGGGAGCCAGCACTTCACCAACTTGCCATTTCTGTTGTGCCGTTGCTGAAGCCGATCACCATCTCACGCATTCCTTCGTCGGTGTCTTCTTCTGTTTACCATAGGAATTGTTCGGTGGCCCAGAGTAGTGTCATGAAGAAGAAGCTGGCAGTGGTGTCAGACGGAGCACTCGCGCGAGGCTAGCAGCCATGAAATCATCTCTTGTTTATCGTTCATTGCGCTCATTCCTTTGCTGGCTGCCATGTAACAATATGGCATGACATCTACCTTTCATTCTTATTTCTCAGTCTTGTAGGTGTAGATAGGCAAATTTCTCTACCTTGAAGCCAAGGCTACAGATGAGGTCATCGGGGAAACCAGGTCGCGTAACTGTGTCAGTTGGGCCTCGATGCTTACCAGCTTATGGTGAATACTACGCGATCTGTTTAGGGCATGTTTCAATGCACCTCTAGGCACAGCCCTTATTACCAGCTTCGTGGCCGCTGATGAATATGTTAACATGTCTTTTTTCTACCGCGGGGCATAACACCCGCACATATGGGCCGCTCTGATGTACAGCCGTAGAAATTGAAGCAGTCCTCCAATGGCATTTCTTCGGTCAGCTCAAAGTCTGGAATAACTTCAGAGAAGATCTTAAAGATGTTTTCAATAGCTGCCTTCTGCTGACCCTGGTAAGGAAGCTTGTGGATCAGTAGGAAGTCCAGAAGTAGGAAAGTTATGATATTGCAGCCATGCAAAGCTTATTTTATCTGGTGGTCTCAAAAGGCTGGCAGAGGGTTACAGAGAATTGGTGAAACACAGGAACCGGTGCATACTCCTTGCCATTGAACGTAAAGATCGCCATTAAATTTTACAAAGGTAGAATGCAAAAAGTTTTCTAGCAACTCCAAGAATCTATCCATTTTAATTCCGCATTGGTTTGTGTAATCTTACTGCTCCCATGAAATCAATGCCTTCTCTTACAGTCTCAAAAATGGCTGTATGTGGCAGTGTGTAATACAAGTCCTTCTTGCCAATGGAGAAGGTACTCTTTCTGTGCAGCGTTTCGATTGGAATATGGACATTTCTTCTGTCTTCTTTACCAGGATCTTCCATGGTGAGGAAGGAGAATGATTATTGCAGGTACCTTCCTAAGGGTTCCTGCCACAATCCTTGCTGAGACAATTACTCAGGCAGGCCACTTATCCTTGTGTGTTTTTGTTGTAAAAAAGGCATTCAAGCATAGTTCCTCGCTCTTCTTCATAGCCGGCCCTAGTTTGGTCAAGTTGTTTCTACACACAATATTTGGGCTTCGTTCTTCACTGCTTGAGCCTTGATCTTTTTTTGCAACTTACGGAAGTACTTGGCTGTGGCTTGATTTGTTTTTTTTATGACTGTACATCGGAGAGGCCCATATTTGCAGGTGTTATGCCCCACGGTCGAAAAAAGGGCTGTGGCTACAGGTGCATTGAAAAATGCCATAAACACATCGTGCATTCATCGTAAGCAGGAAAGCGCCAAGGACCAATTGAAGGAATGAATGAACAAATGAAAGTTTAATGAAACAGACAAGATACAAAGAAGTTGGTCTGTTTAGGAGGCTGATGAAAAGGCATGGATGCCTGACAAGTGTTAGTCCCCTTTTCTTAAACACACTGCACCCAAGCATTACATGAAGGTTACGTGAAGCTGGTTTCCACATGACATAATCTGCTGCCTTGGCTTCAAGGTAATGAAAGAACTGCAGATTGGGCTAGTTGGTGATGCATAGTGGTGGTTCAACAGTGCAACAGCACACACAGACCAAGTAGGAGACGAGACACACAAACCAGCGCTGAACTTAAAGTAATTTTTTATTGGGAAGAAGCAAGTCGTATATACAGTCACGGAAAAAACAGCGCACATGCGCAATGACAACATAGCACATAGTGATAGCACATGGTAAAATCCGCTTTAAAAGCACGTGTGCATCCGCTGGACCGCTCCCCACTATGTAGCATATTGATTTCTCGAGGCGATAATGAAACAGATGGCGTACTCATGCATCCTTCACTTTTTCTGATAATATGAAATGCCTCAGCTACTTCGCGAGTGTGCTGGTCAGGATGAGCGAACAGGACATCAGTGTCATCAAAAAACGGCGTGCATTTGCACGTGAAACAATGTTTAGCTAGGTTAGTTTCTTCGTTAAAGAATTAGCGTGCTCCATGAGCCGCACGTTAACGCAGCGGCAAGTCTGTCCTATGTATGTAAGGCTACAGGACAGGGGAATTTGATACACTACGCCCGTCTTGCAGGGAACATATCTGTTTTCATGGTTTATGCTGCAAGCATTTCTTCTGCGCCCTTCATGCCTTCTTTGAATTGCCGGCCCCACTCTTTCTAGTTTGTTAGGTGCAGAGAACAGAACCTTTACACCATGCTTGCTCCCCACCCTTTTAATCCGGTGCGACAGCTTGTGGACATATGGCATAACCACTACCCTTGTCCCTTCTTCCGAACCCTTCTCCAGCCCCAAGGTACTTGCAGACGATTTCAGGGAACGACGGACTTTGTCTGCACTCGAAACGAGAACTGAGTCCGGGAAACCAGCTTCCCTACATCTGTCTGCCTGGGCTAAGAGACTGGCATCATTTTATGATAACAAGATTTCTTTACTGCCATACCTACGTGGTCTGTGTGTGCTGTTGCGCTGTTGAACCACCACTAATGAAAGAAATTTTTCGATTTACTCCTACTAGGCTGCAGAAAGAAGAATAGAAGTTAGCTGTTAAACTGTATGGGCATGGTGTTAGCCACGTGCTAACAAAAGAGGTTGGGCGGGCAAGACGCGTGTCGGACTGTGAGTGCATTACACATTTCTGACGATGTAAAATCTGAGGAAATATAATCGAAAGCTAATTTGGGAGTGTCACATGTAAAAGGCCAAGAAAGACAAAGAAGTTTGAAGGAGAAAAGAAGACTACGAAGACGGTAAGGATGAAGTGTGCCAATTGAAGAACAAAGAAGATGAATTATTCGACGGGGGCGTAGCAAGAGGTGGTTCACGGAGAAGAGAAGAAGATGAAAAGGATGACATGTATCAATGCCGAGGGTTTTAAAGCTCGAAGGGATGATAATACGCATGGGGGAAACAGAAGTTGAGGCTCCTGATGGTCAGGGACACTTTGGTTGGGGCAGAGCAACGCCGGCTGCTGCTACAGCAGTCCTGAGCCTATTCCGGGGATTCAGCGGCTGACGCAACCACCTCCTGTGCCCAGGGGTATCACAAACGCTGCTGCCACGTGCCAGCTGCATCGCCCTGGTGGTCCCTCCAACGCCAACGTCAACGCCAATGTTGCTTCCACCAGTGCTTTGATCGGGTGTTCATCCGACACCAGCACATCACACTTCGAAGGTCACCTCAGCGTGTGCGTGTGCGTGTGCGTTCAGCTGTTGTCCGGTCTATTCCTTCAGTCCCAGCGTTCTCCTGTGATCCATGACAGCGAGATATTTGAGGCGTACATCATGCATACGAATTGTTCAATCTGCGTAGGCACATCATCACTAACGTTAATGAAAAATGAAATTGACTATCTGGATGAATAATCACAACAGATGGGTCTGATGACGATTCCATGACTTTCCTTTGTATTTTAGATGGTGCTTCCTTTATTTATTACAAGCAAAGCAATAAATTTCTCAGTCATTTGTCAGCGCTGTGCCTGTGTCATCTTGTCTGTCTCCTGTTGCCCTGCGCCTTGTTTTGCAAAGAATCATGCACGGACTGGCCCGGGTGCTCTCCGTGAAGTATTTTAGTGACCTCGTGCAAATTTTACTTGATGGCTTTTTGAATTTAGTTGCTGCGGACACGGGAGATATGTAAACTTAGCACTGCTGCCTACCTTTCAAGATGTCACATGCGGGCTAGATAAATGCATATTTTGTGTTGTGTTGCGGTGGACCACTGTCATGGAAGGGGTTGCGTCGCTCATTTTGACACAAATACTATGTTTTCTACTGTAGCAGTAATTGTTACTTCTGACTTGGTGTCGGTTTGTAAATCATAATGAAGTGCGCTATTATTTTCGTCTTTGTTGTGGTGGTGTTTTCTGCCATGTATAGTCAACTTATGTTCCAGCCAGGTTGGTGGTTTTTGTGCTGGCTTGTTGCAGTTTGTGCAGAATTAATTGCATGGCCTGACCACCTTAGTTCCATTTTCTAAGAGGTAGCATTTTAACTCAAAATTGTTTTTATATTGCCATTTAGAGCTTTTCTCTGAAACCACAATCACTTCTTTGGAATGGTTTAGGGACTAACAGCTGGCACTGGCTTGCCATATGGGCTGGTTTTTGTTTTCTGTCGGTGTTAGCATGCGTAATATCACCCATCATTAAGGAGCAGTATGTTGGCATTTTGTAAGGATCATTGAGCAAAGAAAACTGATGTGAAATTTTTTTTTTTGTAAAGTGTGGACTCGCACTATGCATGTTGTTCTTGGAAGAAAATGCTGAGAATCTGTTCGTGGGGGGAGGATGACTGCTCAGCACGCTCGCCATTGTAGTTGACTCCACAACTGTCATAGTGTCAGGATTATGGATGGTCAGCATAAGCTATTAAGTTTGTGTACAAGCTATTATATGTCTTTGAACACTTATTCCCTGAGAGTTACGTGTCAGTCGAAGCGTTCCTCAAGCTGGTTTATAATGGTGCACAAGCATGAATTTTTTATTGTTTGCTCTGAAAATTTAGGTAGATATAAGTTCAGTTGTTTGAAATTTTTGAATTAGTGTTCATTGGGTGGCATTAAGGAATTCATTGGCGAGTATCTTTGTGCTTTGTTTATGGGTGTGTTTTCTTCTTATAATTAAAATGTTTCTATATTTCTGTACTGTTGTGGTTTGCCTGTAAATAAATGTTTTTCATAGGTGCACACAGCCTGTCTACTGCTATGAAGATCTCGGGTAGTACCGGTATGTTGCATTATGTAGGCGTTATAATGGTAAATTTAAAGAATGCTGAAGAAAAGTACTAGATGTGTACACAAAGTATGAACCCATTGCATGCATTTTTCCTGATGGCTGTTGGGGTGTAAGGAGCGTTAAAATGCCATTTGGCTTGGCGGTAATAGCATGTGATTCACGGCAACAACTTTTGGTCACTTATTTTTATTTTTTTCATTTTCGGGGCGGTTCTTTTGTGAAATACGCAGAGTAAAACCTGTATGAAAACACAAGGCACCCTTTTGGGCCTAATTATGAACACTTGAAACCGGCTTTAAATATGTTTTATTTTACAGCGAGAGCTCCGCTCCTTGGGCTACATTTTCTGATTTCGATGCCGATGACACAGTGGCCTACAATGCCTCACAAGGTCAAACCGTATTTAACTGCGTGGTGGTATGGCTTAAGCTATGTATCAGCACATGATCATATGACAGGCCATTGGGTATTTGATTTTGACATTTGATTTGACAGTGGAGACCATGCTGAACAGAACTTTCGCTCGTGTAACTAGGATCAAGCCATGTTGAACCCTGGCCAATATTTTTTTTGACAGTGTAACTGCATGAGGTGTTTTGGAAGAGTTTATGATGCTGTTACACTGGAGCCCTTTTGACATTAGTCTTCCATTAATGATGCTATGAATTTGGATCCAACAGGCGGTATGCTGTCTTCTACCTTTTCTGAAATGACCTTATGTCTAAAATGATGACTCTATTTTCTCCTCTAATCAGCATCACAATGCACAGATTAATTCCCTAAAGGCGCCCATTTCAGTAACCATTTTTTTTTTGTACGTGCCAGAACGAATAACTCGATGTCACCAATCGCGGACAGCATAATGTTTCAATTACTCAGAAGTGGAGCGCTGCTGTTTCTCCCGGCCAGCTCATGACAATGGGTCACGTCTTGTAACAGTCGAGAGAAAGTGTGCCACGCAGGTTTGGCAAACGACTCCTTTTGAGTGGATGGTGTTCAGTGCAGATTAACAGGTAATTTTATCGCGCCGCAGTGAGGGAACAGTATATATGGCATTTTACATCTTTAACTATTATTAGCGTATGCGGTGGCTTAATTGCATAGGTCATTCACAGATAAGAGACCGCCTCTACCAGCCCACAGGAACGAATCATTCATCGTGAGGGGAGGAGAGGGAGACGCCCCCCCTCGAAACCTTTGTTTCTGAAATTCCTTCCTTTCCTGCTCCAGCTTGCCCTGGTTCCTATTATGCACTCGCGACCCTAGGCTGAGGGTTTTTTTTCTGATTGACTGATGTAATGCCTATTCGGCCAGCAGTTATCTGAAGAGTATTTTATTTATTTACGCCAGTACCTGCAGCATCAAGGGCATTATTAAAGGGGGGGGGGGACAATTGGAGTAAAATGTACATATGTGACAAAATCTAATACAGCTAAGCCCAGATGGTAAAAGCAAGAAAGCAACAAAATACGTAGCATCAGTAAGTTATCTCGACGGCAAACGGTCTTCAGTGTACCGCGGTGCAAAATTACGACACAGAAATGGAAACGGTACACTATCGCATGAAGCGCAATGCCAGCCAAACGATATGGAGTAAACGGGATATTAATCTATGGCTTACTGCGTGACAATAAAGACAAGCTCTGAACACGTTTTACATTCATCAATACTCATATCTTCGATACTAAATTTTTTTTTTAAATTAGCCATTGACATTTTTTATTGCTTGTGTTTCAGCGGTGATTTTATACCCCAGCACGTGACGAAAAAAAGACGACGCGCGCGTGACAGCGCGCCACTGCGCTCTCGGAACGGCAGACATCTTGACGTAGCGAGTGGATGAGGTCGTGGCCAGCGGCTGCTCTTGGACGGACGTTCGTGTTCTGCGCGATACGAAGGAACGGCTTTCAACCAGCTTGCTTGACAGCCTAGAGGTGAGCAGTGCTCGTCTATTTTATCGCATTCACCGTCAAAACTACCGCACAATGTATGTGGCCTTGACCACATTGTGCGTCCCTGGAGGACGCGGTGGTATTTTCTGTAATTGGCTATGCCTAGGTCTGATTCTGAAAAACTCTGTCCTGATGACTCATCATCCCGCAGGAGCTACCGAATGAGCGTCATGTACTGTAGTGCGTTGTGGGCAGAAATTGATCGCTCACGTGGAGGCACTCTGTCATCGACGGCTTCGCAACCATTCCTAGGATTTCGAGTTCGGTCGTTGAACGCAAGTGTTTCTACGTTGCTTTTCAATTAAAATGTTGCGGCCATGGCCAACACTGAAGCTGCAACTCCGTACTGTGGATCTAGACGCCATAGGCACTTAGGCCCGTTCCTCGTGCTGCGATTAGAACGAAAAAATTCAGGGGTGCACTTTGTTGACCTAAATTGCGGTGAGGCAGAAGCCTTTAGCGCGGTGTTGCTGGTTGTGTCGCTGATGTGTGGTGAAGATGTTTAAAGACTAACTACAAAGAGCATTTAGGCGGCATATCGTTCCATATCTGCGTTCAAGAGGCGTCTGGATTGGGATGCGATAGCGTGTTGCAGCACTGCCATGGAGTCAACGGAACACCACCGCCCGTTCGGCGCGACGCCTTGCCCGTTGGACAATTTGAGGAAAAGAAATGACGCCTGTCTCACATCTCGGTGGACACCCTATCCGCGCTGTAAGGGAAGGAAAAGGCTTTCGTTAGTTGCTGGACCCCGCCGCGGTTGCTCAGTTCCCGGAGTTCCCGGGATCGAACGCGACCACGGCGGCCGCGTTTCGATATAGGCGAAACGCAAAAGGCGCCCGTGTGCTGTGCGATGTCAGTGCACGTTGAAGATCTGCAGGTGGTTGAATTTATTCCGGAGCCCTCGACTACGGCACCTCTTTCTTCCTTCTTTCACTCCCTCCTTTATCCCGAATTTCCTTATGGCGCGGTTCAGGGTTCCGCCTATATGTGAGACACAATTGCGCCATTTCCTTTCCACAAAAATCAATTTTCAATTTCAGTTGCTGGATGTAACGGACACATCCATGGCCTCGATTATAAGCCATTGAAGGCTTAATTTCGCCTTTAAATGGTCGGCCTAGTCGGTGACGCCACGGCGCGATTTTCGGTCAGTGCTTTCACATGCAACGCGCGCCCAGCGAATTCGGTTGGAGGGACAATTTTGCATATGCAAGCCGTGATTAAACGCGACGGAAGCTTTACACGAATTATGTTACTGATACTATTACCTGCATATTTTTGCAAGGCATTAATATTTCATATGTTTTGATTAGAAAAATGAGCTGCAGTTTAACTACTGCTGAACCTTGTAAGAGAGCGAAAGGTGTGGTGTATCGGGCAAGTAGACGCGTCTTGGCGTCTGTGCGTTCCGCACACCGGATAGGCAGCGTGCCCAGCCTGGTGGCAATTAAATTAATGGCTGATCGCGAGAGGTTGGTCTCCCAATTAATGCTGCGGCCTATTGCTGCAGTGCCTCGTGTCTGCCACAACGTTGTCAGCGCTATTACATGTAGGCCACATGTCTCTCACACCATCGCCACGTGCCTCAAAGCGCGATTGAGGCGTCCACTGACCCAGGGATCCAGTTATATGCACCCTTCCTTTCCTTGAAATCATCGGAGTCCGACGCAAACAAACATGAACGCCGACGGCCTATAAGCGGTATTCACATGGGGACATCGGCATGGATGGATGTGGGAAGGAGTTGAGCGACGTCACCGATCCGCCCAAGTCCACCCCAGCTCTTGGATTCACGATTCAGTGGGCGCCTTAGCGTTTTTCCTCCACAAAAACGCATCCGCCGCGGTTGGGTTCGAACCCGTAGTTCCCGGGTTCGAACCCGACCGCGGCGGCTTCGTTTTTATGGAGGAAAAACGCTAAGGCGCCCGTGTCCTGTGCGATGTCAGTACACGTTAAAGATCCCCAGGTGGTCGAAATTATTCCGGAGCCCTCCACTACGGAACCTCTTCCTTCCTTTCTTCTTTCACTCCCTCCTTTATCCCTTCCCTTGCGGCGCGGTTCAGGTGTCCAACGATATATGAGACAGATATTGCGCCATTTCCTTTCCCCCAAAACCAATTATTAATTATTATTCAGTGGGGCAGCAGGGAGACGCCGACATGGACGAGCGAAGCGCTGCCGGGCTGCGGAGACAGAGGGGCAGGGGTCGAAATGGAAGTAAGGGGCCAAAACAATGCTCCCTTGTGGGGTTGTGGCGAAAAAAAGACAGAGGGGAAACAATAGATGCTCGATAGGAGGGATATAAGAGAAAAGAAACCAGAGGGGGAACAGCCAAAAAAATTGTGGATTATCCCAGATAATCCCGGATATACAATGCGAAAGTGACATAGAGGTATCCACTGGCCCACAGAGCCGGTTGTGCGCCTTTCCTTTGGTGAAAATGAACGGTGTTTGCAAAGTTGTCAACGCCAATGAACTCTATGAACGCTGTCGGCTCACTTGTTTTGTTTGGTTTTTGAGGAAAGGAAATGGCACAGTAACCGTTTCGCATATCTCGGTGGAATCCCGAACCCGCCGTAAAGGAAGGGATAAAGGATCGAGGGAGGGAAAAAGGAATGAGACAACTGAAAATTGAAATTTGGATTTTGAGGAAAGGCGCGGCGCAGCGCAACAGCGGAACACCTGTGGCTCGGTGGTACTAGTGGCGCCTGCGCAGTAGTGATAGGCAGCGATAGAGGAACAGGCGACGGGGTCGGCGGCGGCCACCTGCGCCGTGCGTGACGTCACTCCTGCTCCGACATACGCCGGCTGGCGCGAAGCGCGGAGTTGACTGGCGTAGTGAAGCTTTTCGCTTCAAAAAGACGGCAGCGGGCTGCACCCCACGCATCACCGAAGGCCACATCTCCCGGGGAGAAGGACTGAACGTACCGGCCGATCGAACGGTCCCTTACTTGATCGGCGGCGGCCGCCGGAGCAAAACCGGAAGCTGCGTCGCCACGAGCACTCTCGAAGGCAGGACGTGTGAATACGCTCGGTATCGGCGGCGCCTGCTGAGTGACGTCATAGCTGACACGTGGTTTGGTCTTCAAACTCGCGCACGGCGAAGACGCTGCGCAGGGGTGGTGGTGGTGAAAGCCTTAATAGACAGAGGGGAGTTTAGGACACGCAGATCCTTGGGCCCGTGCACGGCCACACTGCACTCAAACGTTCATGTACCGGAGGCTCATGACGCTGCATGGTAGCCTGGCCTGTGGCGGTGGCTTGCTTAGCCGCGGGTCCTCGGAGCGCAGTAGGGTTTCCCAAGCCTCTAAAGTGGTAAGTGCTCCAGGCACCGTGGGGGAGGATCCGCCGAGCCGAGGAAAAGGATATGATCGAGAGTGGCTTTGGGGTGGTGGCAGAGAGTACAGGAGGAGTTTGTGTGGTCTTGGGGATAGCGCGAGCGTATATATATAAGGGGAGGGTATCGCGCGTGTTTGGAGCCGCCTCCAGAGTGTCTGGTGATAATTTTCGAGGGAGAGATGGGGTGGGGGGTAGAGCCGACACCCGGCTTTGCAGGTCTGCATCTGTTCACTTAATGAATACATATGCGCTCCCGTGAGAACCCTAGATCGGAGGCCGCCGGTGCCCGGTTGAGGAACCCCGGGCTAAGCGTTGGTAGCCTCGTTTCCAGGATTCCCGGAGTGGGCAGGCACCCATATGAGCTCCATGTGGCGGGGTGGGTGTGCGGCAAGCGACTTCAGTATGTGAAATGCAGGGGCGTGAACTCTCCCATGAGCAAAATTTAATATGGCAGTTTTAGAGTCCGATAGCTATATACCGGGCCTCCGTGCGCGTGATGGCTAGGGCAATGGTGGCCTCTTCATCCTCCTCCGAAGTGGCAGTGGGGATATGTGAAGAATGGCAATCGGTTGTAGGTAGGGGTTCGTGATGGCCACAAACACGTCCGCACCCGTGCATGAGGCATCCACCCGCATGGCATCCGGTTCCGTGCCATAGTGTTTGTGGAGTGCACGTGCGCGAGCTCTGCGGCGGGGTTCGTGGTTGGTGGAGTGCATATTTTTGGGGAGAGGTTTAATAAATATAGGTCCAGGTGAATTTGGTGGCGGACCTGGAGCTGTATGGGATCCGTGGCTGGTGTCTTGATACTAAGGGTGTGTAGGATGTGTCGGCCGGTGGTGGTTCTCATGAGACGTATGTATTGTACCTGTCGGTCGGTGGGCCTCGATAAGCTCAGCTATCGTGTTGTGTAGGCCTAGCTGGAGGAGTTTTTTGGATGAGGTATTTAGGCGTATGTGCAGTGCTGTCTTAAATGCTGTTCGGATCATGGCATCCGGGTTGGAGATTTTTCTGCCCTGGAGTTTCAGGTAGGGCAGCATGAAGTGAAGGCGGCTGAGAACGGAGGGGAGCATAGTAAAGCTTTTGCTTAAATAAATACTTTTGCTTCCACCATGGCAACAGCTCCCACGTGACCCCATGTCGCAAAGCCGTCTGCAGTTAGACCGATGTCCCTCCCCAGTCTCAGACCGACAGAAAGCGCAGCGCCACAGGTGAAAATCGCATGCTCGTGAAATGAGCCTCTTTTAGCCGCCAAGGCACACCGTAAGGGCCTGCCTTTACGGTGTGCCTCAGCCTTCACTTGGATGAAGGCCTTCACAGTGATGCTTTCATTGTAAAGGTCTTTCACGTAAAAGCCTTATGCTAAAGGCATTTAGGGTAGATGCACTCCAAGTAAAGACCTCAGGTAGACGTTCTTTAGGCCGAAAGACTTTATGTTAAAGGCCTTTTATGTCAAATGGCTTTTGCACGTGAGGACCTTAACTCATAATTATATACTGCATGATATTTTCACAAATGGGTTTCAGAATCAAAAAGTTAGGCACAGGCCGTAAGGAATCAAGCAATGTTCCAGCTCCAAAGAGCACGCGCGTCTCACTTCTTTGTCCTCAAGGCAACGCCCGGGGACACTGCCAGCATTATTCCCCCTCCGTATCCAAAAAAAAGGAAGCAAAAACGTGGGCGCACTTGGGGCGACGTACCGGTGTCCATACCCTCACTTTGTCATCGAGATGGTACTCGACGAAGCGATGTTGTTGGTTGTAGCGTTCTGCATCCGTTGCCTGCTGCCGGTGGATGTGCATACGAGCCAGTTGGCGGGCTTCCTCTGCGTGCTGGGTAAATTCCTCGGCGTCTGGCGTGAGCGCCTGGTTGTGAGGGGGGCACGGAAGCATGGCATCGAGCATTGTTTGGAGATCACGCCCGTAGACGAGGCGAAACGGCGTAAATCGAGTCGTTTCCTGAATCGCCGTGTTGTAGGCAAACGTCACATATGGGAGGATCTCGTCCCAAGTCTTCTGCTGTACATCGACGTACATTGCGAGCATGTCTGCTAAGGTTTTGTTGAGGTGCTCCGTGAGCCCTTTTGACTGCGGGTGGTATGCAGTAGTCTTGCGGTGGTTTGTGTGACTTAGCTGGAACACCTCGTGCATGAGCTACGCTGTAAACACAGTGCCCCTATCGGTGATGACAAAGGACAGAGCGCCATTTCGTAAAGCAATGTGGTGTATGAAGAAGCACGCGATTTCAGAGGATGTACTGCGCGGCACCGCCTTTGTTTCCGCATAGCGCATCAAATAATCAGTCGCAACTATAATCCACTTATTGCCAGAAGACGACACAGGGAATGGGCCCAGAAGATCAATGCCGACTTGGTCAAAAGGTGTGCGAGGTGGCGCAGTTGGTTGGAGCTGCGGGCTTGAGCGGTGGTGACTTACGACGCTGGCACTCACGGCAACCTCTGACCTAGCGGTGGATGGTCTTTGCAAGTTTAGGCCAATAATAGCCCTGATGCACTCGAGCGAGCGTGTGTGCAAATCCCAAATGGCCAGAGGTGGGCTCGTCATGACGCGGCGAAAGGATGTCGCGGAGGTCTGATGGCAGGACTAGGAGGTAGGGACGGTCACCGTTGCTGGAGTTTTTCTTGAACAGTACGCCATTGCGAATGCAAAAAGAGGACGAGTGGCGGGAAAAGTGTCGAGGTACGTTAGAAGCATGGCCCTCCAGGTGATCCATGACAAACCGCAGGTCAGCGTCAGCACGCTGCTTTGCCACTAAGTCCAAACTGCTGATCACACCTAGGAAACGATTGTCATCCTCTGCGCTGTCATCAGCTTGCTCGACGGCTGCGCATGAGAGCGTGTTGGCGTCTTCGTGTTTACGTCCGGACTTATAGGCAATATTGTGTAATCAAATTCTTGAAGGCGAAGGCTCCAGCGTGCTAGGCGTCCTGATGGGTCCCGGAGATTGGTAAGCCAGCACAAGGAATGGTGGTCGGTGACCACTTTAAAATGATGACCATAGATATAAGGTCGAAGTTTCATCGTGGCCCAGATGACAGCGAGGCACACCTTTTCCGAGGTGGAGTAGTTGATTTCGGTGCGCGAGAGTGTGCGACTCGCATACGCGATCACACATTCCAAGCCTTTTTGATGTTGAACGAGGACGCCACCAAGCCCGATGTTGCTAGCGTTGGTGTGTATCTTGGTAGCAGCCTCCTCATCCAAGTGAGCCAGCACAGGGCTCACTCACGTCTCACTTCTTTGACCTCAAGGCGCCGCCCGGGGACACCTGGCGGCATTATTCTACACGGTGTCATGCTAAACTGTCTGCTATTCTTAAGGCATAAGCCTTTCTTGGCTCTGCTCATGAGTGGCGTCAATCATAAGTTGCACAGTAATTAAAATAAAATGTAAAAGTTGATAAGCAACATTTGCTAAGAAACATATATGTAATCATAGTTGTGACCGTAAATAGATTGTAAGAAATTGTGATAGCGATAATGACAATTACTGATAGTGAGAGTGCTGGAGATAATGATAGTGATGATAGCGGTGGAGAGTGATAGTTCTAGAAATAGTGAAATGATAGTGGTAGAGATAGTGATAATGATAGGTACTGATAGTGCTAGGGATAGTGATAGTGAAGATGACAGTGATGATGATAGAGATAGTGATAGTCTGTGATACCAATGGTGATAATAGTGGTGACCATAGTAATGAAGGTGATTGCAATAGAAAAATGAAAATGGAGGGAGAAAAGTAAGAATTGAAATAAATAATAAGAAACAAAAATAAAAACAATGAAAAAGGGAGGGAGAAGGAAAGGAAAGAAAGGCTATTAATAGCATTTCTGCTATTAAGCAGACATAAGTGCAATCTTGTATTTTTTTACAGCAGCACTGTATGCTAATACAGAATTTTTAGTGGGCCATACGTGATGTTATGCATGCACAACACAGCTTCTAATTCTAAAATTACTTATTTACTACGTAACATTTCCTACGGTATACCTGAATGCAGCACTCCAAGATGGCTATTTGCAAGCGGCATAAAGAACGCCTACACGGGAGTATCTCAACGCCGCAACTTGGCTTAGCCCCAAGGCTGGCGCTCCTGCTGTTCCTCATCGGCAAGAAGCCGCGACTTCAGGAAGCCGTCATGCTGGCGCCCCGAGCGGACCCGGTGGTCATGGTGCCCAAGTATCGGCTCAACCTGTCCGGCTTATTCACCCCCAACTGGAGCGACGCGCCAGGTGAGTGTCTACAAACGGCACCTGTTTGGAATAAACTTTGGGGCATTAAATATGTGTAATAATTTTTCAAAACATATCCTCATTTTAATTTAATATTTTTCTTTTATTATCACCAAAGGAGTATTTTTCAGCGTTTCTAACTAATACGCCACAGCTACTGAGTTGCCATATAGTGTGCTGGGCCTTGAAGGTATATGCAAAAGCGTTATTCGATTCAATGCCTGGAGTGCACAAATATTCACTCATTTCTACAATGTGCTCTCAGCACAATTCTCAAGCAACATTACGTAGAAAAATAATAAAGTAATTATTTTAGAGCAAGCCCAGTAACCTCTTTAGGTTACTGCTATAAACATCCTTGGTTTCTCTCTGACTTATTTGAAATATCATATGCACTGCAAGATGAGATTGAAGGAAATAAACACGAGTAGCTACCCTTGGAAGTGACGCATGTTGAACACAGACCTCTGGAGTCATATGTCGAAACAAAATAAAATATTTTAAGGCGCTTTAACAGGCTGACTTGTGTTTGTCGAATGCGCCTTGGAGATGAAAAGTGGCTGGCATCGCTAATTTCACTGCCTTCACGATCGCTCAGTTGGGCAATGCGCCAACTTTAGTGGCACATTTTTAGAGCAAGAAGGGAGTTTATTTTGTTCACAGTTTGGAGACATGTCACTGTAAGTATAGGCAGTATAAAAGGACACATACAGGAGCCAATTTAGACAGGAAACGAGTTTCACGGGCTGCACTGATGTAGGTGCAACTGATGATTCTGCTTTTGCACAACTTTCATGAAATGCCACTGTGCATCTTGTAATGATGCGTTTGCAGTATTAAAGGAGGCCTAAACGTAGTGGTACAGATGCACAGAACTTGTGATTGTGTTTAAATCATCTTACTCACTAGCACTTTCAACCCCGGGAGCTATTTCGTGAGGTAAACCAACTTTGCAAACACAGGAGAGAACAGTTGGTATGTGAGCAGTGAGCTGATGCCTGCCTTCTATTGCTGAAAGACAGAAAGAGAAAAAGTAGGGAATTCATCCAGCCATGTGTGGCTCGATTCTTTGCTGTCACAATTAACTTTATAGGGTTCACGTTTAGTTTACCTAGTATACTCTTCCTCACAGCGGGTTGGCACTGATGTGGAGGCTGCATGCCATTCTCATATCTTAGAGTCTCTGCTCCAGGAGTGTAGTGCCGGAGAGGAAATCTCGTGTTTCCCATGCTTTTAGCTGCTCTATCGTTTGCACCAACGCTGTGGTCTTAGTCCCACATGTCGGGAAGGCTGTTTGGTATTCACAAATTTATTGCAGGCCTTTGTGGCTCTTGTGAAGAAGATGATGACCCAGACAAAGCAGATAAGTCGTGAAAACGAAGAAGATGGCCCGTGCGTCAGCCATATTGCTACCGCCACGTGTGTCTGTGCCCGACCTGGTTGCCCTCGGATTGTTCTCGCCACTGCTGCCTTCCTCCCAGGTCTTTTAAATAAACTCCCGCCTTACATTTGGTGGAGGTGCCGGGTAACAGCCCTGGAATTGCGCAACCGTACTCTCCCGCCACCTGCGATGCCTCACGACGTTCAACATCAAGCCATGCAAGTGGGCCCAGCTGTTACCTGCGCCGGCTCCCTTCACCAACGGGATCTGGCCATCTTCAGTGGGACCGATCAGCAGGATGTCGAACATTGGCTCACGTCTTACGAGAGGGTGAGCCTTTACAACAAATAAGACGATGCCACCAAACTATATAACGTAATTTTTTATCTCACCGGTGTGGCTAACCTGTGGTATCGGAACCGCGAGGTGGACATCCGCACCTGGTCTGCTTTCAAGACAACCTTCTCCGAAGTGTTTGGTCGTCCTGCTGTTCGGAAACTCCGCGCCGAACAACGCTTGCGTGAACGGTCTCAGCAGGTCGGCGAAAGCTTTACCAGTTACATAGAAGACGTCATTGACCTATGCAAGCGTGTCAACCTCAACATGTCAGAAGCTGACAAGATTAAACACATTTTGAAGGGTGTTGACGACGACGCGTTTCAGATGCTGGTAGCGCGCGACTTGCGCACCGTTGCTGAAGTCGTCACACTCTGCCAAAGCTTCGAGGAGCTGCGGAAGCAGAGGCTCCTGACTCGACATCACCCTCGAATAATTTAGTCACTTGCTGGACTGACACTAGCAGCTGACACCTCATCGCTGCTGCAACAAATCAAACACTTTGTTCGGGACGAAGTGGCGCGTCAGCTTTCTCTTCTGCCGAACCCTACAGGGCAAGCTCCAGAATTGGCTCCGGCCATTCGACACGCCATCCAAGAGCAGGTTGCCGAGGCTCTTCCACCCGCCCATCCGCCACCACCTGTCGCCACTCCACTGACATATGCCGACGTTGTCGCCCAGACGCCACCCCCTATGGGCGCTCCGCTGACATACGCGGACGTCGTCGCCAGACCTCGACCGCCTACCTATGCTTTGCCTCCAACACCTGCGCGAGTGGTGGCTCCTTCTCTTCGGCCGGCTCCGCGAGTCAGGAATCCCTGGCGCACCATCGACAACCGGCCTATCTGCTACAATTGCGGCTAGCCTGGTCATGTGGCCCGGCTTTGCCGCCGCCGTCTCCCAGTCTACGCGCCACCTCCTCCAGCTCCCGCGTATTGGCCTTCCACGAGTCAGTACTCCGGATCTGCTGAGCCGCTGTCTAGTCGTCCTTTTTCTCCTGACCGTTCAGCCCTTTCTAGACGCCGTTCACCTTCACCGAGGCGCCGCTCCGTTTCTCCTATGCGACGTCGCGCCAATCTTCCTCAGGAGGAAAACTAGGTGCTGCAGATCCTGAGGCGAGAACTGTGTCCCTGTCGAACTTTCCAAGGCCTCACATATCCCCTGCTAATCTGATCGAAATTTCTGTCAAGGGCAATACTGTCTCGGCCCTTGTGGACACCGGTGCTGCGATTTCTGTTATGGACGAAAAGTTTTGTAGTTCGTTGAAGAAGGTAAAGACGCCGATTGCTGGACTGTCGCTGCGTACGGCCAGCGCTGAGCACATCAAGCCGTCCGCAGCGTGTACCACTCGAGTTGTGATTCAGGACTCCCTCTACACGATAGAATTCGTCGTGCTGCCTTCCTGTTCCCATACTGTTGTTCTGGGCTGGGATTTCCTTTCCGTCCATGAAGCTATCATCGACTGTGCTCGAAAGGAAGTCGGGTTCTCTTCTCTGCCCAATCCTTTTCTGGACGCCACTCCTCCTGTTGCCAGTGTTAAAACCCTCGCCGCCAAAGGCATCGACATTCCCCCGTGCTCTTCTGTTCTTGTACACTTGTCTTGCGACTCTATGGTGATGACACTGTCCTCTTTACTCCAGGCCATACTTTTCTGCACCGCAAGTGTCTCCCTCTGCCATACGCTGTACTGACTGTCTCCGCTGGCCTTTCGATACTTTTGGTTTCTAACCCGTTTTCCTGCCCTACCGCTCTGCGCCTTGGTGAATGCCTCGGCAGTGTGCAGCCCATCGCATCTCTGCTCATCCGCGAGGAGACCGACGATACATCGCTCCTCGCCATGAACGCGCTCAGACCTCCTGCCTCTATGCCAGATCTCTCTTCTACCGAATTGTTCTTGTGCTCCATCAACGCTGATCTTCCCCTGCCGCACAGAACACAGCTTCTCGCCCTCCTTCATCAATTTCGCTCCTCCTTCGATGCTCACCGGACTTCCTTGGGCCGAACTTCCACCGTCACCCATCGCATCGACACTGGTGCCCACGCGCCGCTGCGGCAGCGCCCCTATCGTGCGTCTCCAACCGAGCGCCAGACTATTACAGAGCAAGTCGACCAAATGCTTCAAAACGGCGTCATTCAGCCCTCAAGTAGCCCTTGGGCATCGCCTGTTGTCCTTGCGAAAAAGAAAGATGGCTCCATACGCTTGTGTGTCGATTACCGCCGCCTTAAGATAACGCGCAAGGATGTCTATCCACTCCCCCGCATAGATGACGCTCTGGACTGTTTGCAAGGGGCGGAGCTCTTTTCCTCCCTCGATTTACGTTCTGGGTACTGGCAGGTCCCCATGGAAGCGGCCGATCGTCCCAAAACTGCTTTTGTGACCCCCGACGGATTGTATGAATTTACTGTGATGCCATTCGGCCTTTGTAATGCCCCTGCTACCTTCGAACGGATGATGGACACCATTTTGCGTGGACTCAAGTGGAAAATGTGTCTATGCTATCTCGACGACATTGTCGTCTTTTCCCCCGACGTTGAAACCCATCTATCCCGCCTGAAGCACGTTTTGACCTGCCTTTTTGACGCTGGCCTGCAGCTCAACTTGAAGAAATGCCGTTTTGCTGTGCGTCAGCTGACTATTTTAGGACACGTCTCTAAGCAAGGCGTTCGTCCCGACCCAGCTAAACTTCGCGCTGTCGCAGACTTTCCCAAACCCACTTCCGTCAAAGACTTGCGCAGCTTCTTAGGTCTGTGCTCTTACTTTTGGAGATTTATTCGCAACTTTGCTTCGATTGCTGCGCCTTTAACACAACTGTCTGGCAGTTCCGACTTATCGATGTGGTCTCCAGCATGCAAAGATGCGTATAACACCTTGCGCCGCCTCCTCACAGCGCCGCCCATACTGCGCCATTTCAACTCGACCGCTCCTACCGAGGTCCACACGGACGCCAGTGGTGTCGGTCTCAGCGCTGTACTCGCCCAGCGCATCTGTGGTTTTGATGAATACGTTGTTGACTACGCAAGCTGCACACTTACGAAGGCTGAAACTAATTACTCCGTCAGTGAAAAAGGGTGGCCATCATATGGGCCCTTGCCAAATTCCGCCCGTACCTCTATGGCCGCTCTTTTGACGTTGTGACGGACCAACATGCGCTTTGTTGGCTTTCTTCCTTGAAAGACCCATCCGGCCGCCTTGCCAGGTGGGCTCTTCGTCTGCAAGAATATGACATCCGCGTGGTCTATCGT
The DNA here is from genome assembly GCF_052857255.1 of Amblyomma americanum. Classification (NCBI taxonomy): domain Eukaryota; kingdom Metazoa; phylum Arthropoda; class Arachnida; order Ixodida; family Ixodidae; genus Amblyomma; species Amblyomma americanum. The sequence goes on from NC_135497.1 coordinate 278,850,152, forward strand.
TCCTGCCGGAAGCATCAAGACGCTGATGCCCTGTCCCGCTGCCCACTTCCAGCCAAGATCGCCAGCCTTTCCACCTCTGACGTCTCCCCGTTGTCCCTTCACATTTTGCGACATGCCCCCAGTGCAACGTACTGACCACTGGATCGCTTCTCTTCTCGACTTTCTCTCCAACCCCACGGCTGCTTCTCCATCCCGTGCTCTCCGCCGCCATGCTTCCCACTTCGTGATTCGCGATAACCTCCTCTATCGTCGTAACTACAGCACCGACGGCCACAAGTGGTTAGTCGTTATTCCTCGCCACCTGCGCACGAACATATGCGCCTATTTCCACGCTGACCCACAATCTGGTCACGCGGGAGTTTTCAAGACATACACCCGCATCCGGCTGCGCTATTACTTGCGCGGCATGTACACCTTCGTACTTAAATACGTACGCACCTGTCTCACCTGTCAACGTCACAAGCCATCTCCTCACCATTCTGCTGAAGAGTTGCAGCCACTCCTTTGCCCACCACGCCCTTTCGACCATATCGGCATTGATTTCTATGGCCCGCTTCCGTATACTGCGGCCGGCAACCATTGGGCTATCGTTGCGGTTGATCATCTCACTAGATATGCCGAAACCGCCGCCCTTCCGTCTGCCACAGTGACAGACATTGCACCTCGTGAACTGCTTAGCGACCGCGGACGCGCCTTTTTGTCCGATGTCTTCACCGCCCTGCTCTGCCAGTGCAACATAATCCATCATACCACCTCCGCCTATCATCCGCAGACAAACGGCCTCACCGAGCGATTTAACCGCACCCTCGGAGACATGCTCTGTATGTACGTCGCATCCAACCACTCGAATTGGGATCTCATCCTCCCTTATGTGACGTTCGCCTACAACACCGCCCAGCAGTCTACTACTGGCTTCTCTCTCTTCTATCTTCTTTACGGCCGTCATCCATCTGCTACCATAGACACCATTCTGCCTTACCAACCTGACGCCTCCGAATATACCCGTTTCCGAAGCCGCGCAACACGCAGAAGATTGTCGCCAAATCGCCCGGTCACTCACAACTGACGCCCGTCATCGCCAGAAATTCTGCCACGACAACGCTCACACAACATTGCACTTCTCTCCTGGTGCGCTTGTGTGGCTCTGGATACCATCTAGTACTCCTGGACTCTCCTCGAAATTTCTCGCCAAGTATCACGGTCCCTACCGTGTCCTGGAGCACACATCTCCAGTTAATTACGTCGTCGAACCCCTCACGCCATCTCCGGATCTCCGGCGCCGTGGCCGCGAGACAGTTCACATCCAGCGTCTCAAGCCTTACTACAACCCCTCTATATTGCAGTTGCCATAAGTCGCCAGGATGGCTCCTATTCGCCCCGGGGGTGATTGTGAAGAAGATGATGACCCAGACAAAGCAGATAACTCGTGAAAACGAAGAAGATGGCCCTGCGCGTCAGCCGTATTGCTATCGCCATGTGTGTCTGTGCCCGACCTGGTTGCCCTCGGATTGTTCTCGCCGCTGCTCCCTTCCTCACAGGTCTTTTAAATTAACCCCCGCCTTACAGCTCTATTTAGTTGACTTGAGGTTGTTTTCTAGTCACTAGCATGTTGCTTAGCTGAAGACACCAGATGTTTAAATTCCTTGGATAATATATAGCTTCATGCGGAAAACACAGGACATGGAAAAAAAGCTCTGGGGGAATAAATTTTCACACGTATTGCTGACACCTTTTCTTGAGAGCCCAAGTTAACTGCACAACATGTTTAAATTCTCCTTACGAAATATCCACTATGTTTGCAGAATCGTTTGCATTGAGAGTTCGTTTTATATATCCTCTACCTGTTAGTTCTCGGAGCAGGTTAATTTGTGTTTGTACTGTAATTATTTGATTTAGTTGTTGGAATCATTTGTGCACTTTTTGTCCCCTAACATGTTGACTCCAGTCATCTTCGCGTTTCCTAAAATTTATATGCTTGGCACGCAACGTGGCTTTGCTAGACCAGGGACAAGGCAGCCATGGCTGCTGGTGTGCGTATCGTCCTTTGGCGGCCACCCAAGCTCCCTGGAGCCGCAGGAGTGCGACCCTGGAGCCACATCGCATGGCCATCAATTGGTGAGTCCGAAGTCCTGCTGGGTGCAACACCGCTTCCGGAGGCTAATGCTTAAGAGGGGCTCGGGGCTGCAGCCTTTCAAGCATGATGTCACTAAAATGCTAGAGCAGCTCGGCGCCGTCGTGGGACTCCCATGCAGGCCCAGTGTGGCAGTGAGCGACGTCGCATTGAGCATTCAGGTTGTGGCGGTATCATATATTAGATCAGAATAAAGCACACTAGCATACGCTAGTGTACGCATATTTGTCTTAGCGTGCACTGAGCATCCAAGAAGCGTGCAAAACATTCAGGACCTGTTAAACAGTGAGAAGTCTCAAAAATCATTATTTCGTGAGAAATGAAAATTCAAACATAATGCATCAAATCTCCGTGTTTTTAATGCGAAAACAGTTCTTGTCTCATGGGTGGCGGTCACAGGAGCTGTCAGCATAGTGTGTCATCAGAGCATGTCCTCAAGAAAATTACCATTAGAAAAAAGAAATGCTCCAGGATTTCGGTTCTAACCCTGGGCTTAAGTGTGCCAGGCGGGCACGCAATTTATATGCCATGAAGGGTCTTCTGTTCTAGTGTGTTAGAGGGGCAAGAAGTCAACACGTTTTGGTGTGTGCAACAGTAAAGTGTGTTCCCAATATGTTCTGATGTCAGACAACGATGACTTGCAAGAAAAGTTGCCGACATCATCCAAGGGTCACTCTATAGGTGTCATATGACAACGATGACTTGCAAAAGTGTTCCTGAGGTTCAAATGACTTTGCATTTCTCTAACATAGCAGACTGCAGTGCTCTCCAACTTTTTTACATTCTCCTCATCCTTGTTCTCCTCAGTACTAAAGATAATAAATTCTTGTGGACAAATGAAGATCTTAAGGGCGAAAGCGGATGTTAATGTTCACTGCCATCTGGCTGCATTTCTTGTCATCAGAAGGCGTTAAGTATAATTTTATGCAAAAACCATATGGCAAAACAAGCCTGAAGGGTGCTGAAAAGGGAAGAAAGCATACTTATTAGTACGGTATTAGCAGCACTTGTTGCATTGGCGAACAAATGACTGTGATGACTTGTAATGCAGAGAGGGGGACTCTGAATTTTTTATTTTCCTTTTGATTGTGCTGCTTTATTTTCATAAGGGAAATAACACGAAGCTAGCATGTCATCATAAGCAACGCATAAAGTGACCAAGATATGAAAGGGAAAAAAGGAATAGAGGAATGGGCTGACAAGGCTTTTTGAAACCCCTTTAAGCCTTGTTGTTCTTAGGCATAATACAGATGACAAGTGCATAGTTACTCCTAATTTTGTTTTGATTCTTACGCTAATTGCATTATATACTTTTACTCTCCTTTGACTTTCAGTTTGCTTCATAGTGCACCGTGAAGAAAGAAAAGATGCAAGATAATGCAAGTGAATTTGATTTACTGCAGGAAAAAAAGAATGGCCTGCGAGTGTTGTCCGTGGGCGCACTCCTGCAGCTCGAAGCGTGCATCTGCGGTGCATTCGAGCCACGTTTCACGTCAGCCTGCCTGCAGTGGGAAGGGGCCTACAACTTCTGACGAAAACTGGTAACGTTTAAGTCATTAATGGCTCTTCCTGAGGTGTTATACGGAATGTGCTTTTTGTGCACTTATCCATCCTCAATGCCAGTATCGTTGTGGCATTACAGAAAAAAGTGAAAATAGCCGCGCTCAGAACTAGGAAAGTTCCCATTTGAGGCAGTGTGGAAAGTGCGACAAGAGGAGGTTGTGGAATATTTTTGTAGAATATTGAAAAATGCACAAATTTATGTCCCCTAGCCTATGCTATTAACTGCATCAAGCTTACTTATTGAAGAAAAAAAGAAAATGAAACAGTGACACAGAAAATAATGTCGCAGGATTGTTTAAAATTAATCTAAGTGAACAAATGGAAACGTAGCATTCAGCTGCATTACCTACTTGCTACTTTTATAAGTGTTTTCTTTTTGTGTTCTTGTCTGACGCTTCTAATATAATTGTTTTTTTTTTTTAATGCTGGAGGTCTTCTGTGATTCTATTGGGTGCTTTTAGGGTGTGCAGTCTTCTTGTTGCATCTGGTGACAAGTTTTCTGTTCTGTACAGTTGGCTGCCAGTTTGAATAGGAAAAAATGAGGCAACAAATCTGCAAAAGCATTTATTTACCCAATATTATTACTTTGATGTTTTCATTTTATTGAATGGTTTTGCTCTAAGCCGAGAATTTTTCTGACGGGTGAATAAGGGTGGAGGTGAGTGGGTAGCGGTGGGTGGTTGAGTGGAAGGTGCAGGTGGGGTGAGAGGTGGGTGAAGGTTGGCTGTTGGGGGGGGGGGGGGGGCAGTCCCCTAGATAAGGGAGGTGGCTGGTGAATGGGGCTTCTGGAGGGCAACTGATTTACTCACTGCTTCTATGAATTCAATTTGCCTATTGCATATTTGTTCACCTGCTGCCTAGACTTCCAGTGGGCTGAGGCGTTGTGGAAGGGGGAGGTAGGAGGGCTGGTGGTGTACAGTGCATCTGGAAAGTAGAGTTCCCTGGTGAATGAGGCCTCTGAAGGGTGGCGATGGGCAGGGATGGGGAGGATGACCAATGGTGGTGGTGCATAGATGGGCTGCACCCTATCTAGTGGGCTGAGGTGGGGCAGGGTGCTGGTGGGTGTGCTGCCGCCCCCTAGGGTTCTGCCAACCAGAGCGGCGTTTTCGTGATGGACAGTAGCACTGCTTCTGCAGTAAAGAAAGCTTTATGTCTTCTGTGCGCATTTGGTTTGTTGTATTTGGTAATCTTGTAACGGTTACGTCATTAATGTCTCATTTGGTCTTTGACAACAAATACGAATCGGTTTATGGGTTTTAACGCCCCAAAGCGGCTCGGGCTATGAGTAACACCATTTTGAAGGGCTCTGAAAATTTCGGCCACCTTGGGAAGAACCCCAGGTGGTCGTCCCTCATTGCCCTCAGAGCCTTAGCGTTCCTCATGGCCCGAGTTACTTTGGGACATTAAATGCCATAAATCGATTAGTATCTTTTGCTAATTTTATTCTGATGCTCATTCCTATGGTCAGTATACATATTTATGTAGGCCCAGCGTAACTGTTGGCACAGAACACAGGACAAGAACGACTTGGACGCAGACACCACTGCGCTTGCGTCCGCGTTTACTTTGCGTCATGTCTCAGCATTTGCATTGAAACCATTATAGATACATGCAACTTTTTATAGATATGTGCCACTGTTGTTAAAAGAAACCTGGAGGGGACACTTGACCTCCACCTTAAGGGTATCATGTGATAGTGTTAATCAGGTAATGCCTGTATCCATGGAATTTGTCATCCTCAACTTTACGTTCATTGATCTCTGGGAGCCCTCATGCAACCCCTGGCGCAGTAGTGCAGCAGTTAAGCTATGCGCAACTGCCCAGCGATGCAAGTGCTGCTACGAGTGGGGCTCGAGATCCAGCTTGCTCTTCCCGAGCATTGTCTTGCGACCAATTAATAATTGAACTGCCATCTGCCACGCTGGGCAATTTTCTCACAATCCGGTGGGGACGCTGTGATGACACCACTAGGTCACTTGACCTAGGTGGCTCATTTAGGCTGCTTCTCCGAGGATTTTTCACTTACTACGCCACCGCCGCTGCCAGATTTTTTGCAGAATGAAAGTTTAGCGCTATCGCTTTAATATACAGCGAAAAGGGTCTCCTTTTAAGCCATGTAGTGTGGCTCTTGTTTAACTTCTTGAAGATCTGTGCTCCGGACCACTTATATCAAGACCTGCAGTCACCTTGGAAAGATTCGGAACGCCCATGAGGCAAAACAAGCTACGGGCATGGACCAGAAACAAGCCAGGTAGTCTGTATATTTTGTACAAATTGTGTAGCAAGTAGCTCAGCCTCAACCTCAGTCATGGTTCTAATACTGTGGGGAGGTTTTGTGTGGCTATGGGTTTTGTGAGGTTTTTCAAAGGAAGGTTGTGCTCCAACCGATATGTTTTTCATACTGTGGTCCACGACACCTTGTAACCCTTCGCCCTGAACCTCGCCACGACATTCAGGCAAGAGGTATAAAAATCTTGCTGGCTGCCTCTCTATTCAGTGGCTTCTTCAGCTCAAGTTAGTACAGCTGAGCTGGTCATCTTGCATCTCTTGTGCAAGAAACAGCACGAAAAATAATTACAGAAATGGGATGTTCCGGATATGTAGGACCCGCCTCGATGATGGCCTTGTAGTATCGCCAGTAGCATGCAGAACCTAGCGATGTTACTGAGTAAGCCAGCGCGGCCTGGCCCGGATCGAACGCTTGGCCTAGATTCCCAGATGTTCCACTGGTGCTTTAAGCTGTGTGCTGGTAAGCGTGTGGAAGGTAAACCGAGTGCTGCTTCGCACATTACAATTTATCGGATCGAAGCAAGTGTTGTGTGGAGACCGCATGACAAATCTCGTTTGTGAATTTGTGTTGCTATGTGTTGGACCCTTGCCGCGCAGGGGCCTCCCACGCTGGACACGGCTGTTGCGTGGCTTCCGTACAGGGACCAGAGGGGAGCCGCCATCGTAGCCGCACACTTCAGCCCACAGGAGCGATGGTTTTCCGAGACTTAGGAGCCATGTCGCTCAATTTTCGACCCGGAATCGCTTCATGGCGATGGCGTATTGTGCTGCCATGCACGTTATTTTTGCACGTCTTGGCAAATTTCGTACTTTTTTGTAGTTCGTTTAGCGTAACATTGATTGCGTGCTAAAAAATTGTGTTCTGTGTGTGATTATTACTTAGCCGTGCACTAAAGCCTGTGGTGTGCAGGCTCGATGCAAAATAGTTTTTGTGCAGTTGGCCAAAACCTTAATGAACAGCATTGAATCCCAAGAGGACACACGTGCTGCATCCACTGGTGAAATAAGAGCTGATTGACTGGTGAGGCAATGCGGAAATTTTTTTTCCCGCTAATCGACATATCCAGAACTTTTGTCTATAACTTTATATTGGGAAATTAGCCACCCAAACCTTGTATTCAGTTCCTCGTACGCAGTTTGTAGTGCCTGATGTATTTGAATGCGTGTGCATTTGAAGCCCCACCATGAAAAAGTGTCCGGCGTTGTCCGGCGGCATTGTGTTGTGTACACTTGACTCTCGCGACCTGGCTGGTGGAAAGAGCCACATGTCACTACCTTCCACCTGCCATGGTTGTCGTGGCAAAATGGGCAGGGAAAAGGAACCCTCTGCACTTGTAAGTTAGAAGAAGTGAGTCCAAAAGGTGGCTACCATGTGAAGGACAAAAAAAATTGATAAGAAGTAGTAATGACTATAAAAGGTCAGCAAGATTAAAAATGACAAACCACTGAGCAAAGAGTGCGGCGAAGTTGCTCAGCAGTTTGAAAGCAAAGTATTTAAGAAAATATAGGAAACGTAGTACAATTGAAGAAAAGCAAGGCATGTGCCCAATGCTAGTGCACTGCCACCGCGTAATGATAAATAAGCACGTCCATAATTTTTAGTGTCAGTCTTATTGGCGGGCCGTCGGAGCTAGTGGGAAGCACCCTTGTATATCTCCTTAGATGAGAGCGTGTCTGTGAGTGTGATCTGCGAAGTAACTGTGAAGTCCAACGTGGAGCATCTTCAGTTTCGCTACACTTGATTGATGCCAAAAGCATTGCAGTGCGCATTGTGCTTTCAATCGTCCATGCATCAGAGAGGCCTCACTGTGTTCTCAAAGGGGAAAAAATTTTCTTAGGCTGCTGGATTAGCAATCCCCATAGATTGCTGGGGAGTTGAAGACAATCTTGGGAGGACAACTCGGTTCTTTTTTGCCAGAATGGTGATGTAACTCTTCTAAAAGAGCCTAGCGTTCCCAACGGTTGCATTGACGATAGTGGGCTTGTACAATCATTCGTTGATGTTATCATGCCTGCAGCTTTGTGGCAGCATCACCATTGTAGAGTGAGTAGCAGCAATGTGCTGCACCATTCTAAAACCAGGAATGTAAAGCCACAAGGATAGTGAAATATTCTTAAGAAATTAGGGTGGTGGGCAGAATACAGGAAACTGATGCTCAAATAAATTGTCAGTAAAACAATAATAGCTGTAGGGAGCAGTTGCTGACTGGCACTTGAATGAGGATAAGCCAATTTTCAGAATGGCCTTGCACCAGGGCCTTGACGAGAAACTGAAAAAAAAAGCATAACAATTCAGGGGCCACAATGTTGACTTCGTGGCAAACCTTTCAAGCTGTAGAAGGTTAACCGGAGAGTTTTGGTATACATGTCCAACGCTCTTGTACAATAGTTCTGAATATTGAAAAATTGTTAAATGCTGTTATGGAAATATTCAAAATAATGGTTCAATCTTCGGATGTGTAACAAAATCTTTCTTTTGGTGTGTTTCCATCGATCGCATTGAACACTGCCGTAGAAGACCAATAGGAAACTCTTTTTGACGATAACAAAAACGCTAGTAGCAAAAGAAAATTCAATACTGCCGTCGGGTGGTCGGCGGGTGTTTTGATCGGTATGCTGGAATCCTAATTATATGAATAAACTGCATTCGTAAACTGTTTCCCGCACATAAGCGCTCTTGTCCAGAATTGTTGGGCATGAATCCAGTGACTGATTTTTAAAGCCTGCTGTGAAGTATAACGACTGTGGACGATTTTTGGGAGGAAACATTTTGAACTTATGAACCTCACCCTTAACGCCCTTGCTTATGTAAGCGGGTAGATTGTCTTGAAGGCTGTGCCTGCTTGACCCCTCTAATAATCCCGTGGAATATGCATGGTTTAAGCAAGTTTATTGACGTAGTCGCCGCTCTCACCTTTCATGCGCCTAGCTGCAAGCAGTGCGATTACCGCGTAAACGCGTGTAAGGGTCGCACCTATGTATGGGGCGCATCCCGTTTTCCCCAAGGAAATATTACCAAAAATATTATCCTTGTAAAGGCCGCACCCAAGCTTTCCGTGACCCATGCGGGAATAGGGACCCCAACCTAAATTTTGCCGCGCGACGACAGCGCCGTGCTCCTCCCGTAGCGGCGGAATTCTGAAGCGTCGATAGGGCACGACGGCGCTGGGGCGCTCTGACTGGCCGTGTTCGCGTGCTGCGCGCGCTTTCTTCCTCCGCATGCTCCTCGTAGCCGTCTCCTCGCGGGCGCGGCGGATGCGAGCACAGCCTGACGACTGCACAGTGCGCCGTTTATGTCCATCGCTGGGCAGTTTTTACGCGGTGATCGAAGTGGCACGCGGCACCGTGGTTGCATAAAGGTGGGGAAGCGTCTTGCTTGACTTGTGGGCTTCTATGGAATGACGCATTTGCTTACTGACGTGTGTGCTGTCAACAGAAATTACCCAGGTGGCAGGAATCGTTCAATGCGAAGTACCGGTGCATTATCGCGCGCTGCAGTATTGATTAAAAATAGTACTACTTATCTATCACCGGCAGCAACAGGAGAGTGTGCTGGCGGGCACTTAATATATGTGCACTTACTCGGCCGACACCATGTGAAGTGGCAGCGCATACAACTGCGAAGGCGAAGATGGCAGACACGATTCCACATGTGAACTAACCTTGTGTCTCTGTCGTACACACGTGTAGCAGTGTGGCTCTGCAAATTACACTGTAGTTAGACCATTGTTGTCCGTAACGCATTACAAGTAATGGCGTTAACGGTAACGCATTACTTTTTTCGGTAAATTAGTAACATAGTTGTTACCAATTCGGAACTGTAATGGGTAACGTACTTACGTTAACATTTTTCGGTAACGGGAGGTGCCACGTTGCTAGTTACTTTTTGTTTCAGTTGTGCCCCACTCCGCCCCATTTTTTCGAAAAAGAAGCGCAGAGCACCTAAAGTGATGTAAATAAACAAAATGCACAGGTGCTCCCGACAACCCGTGTTGGGGTTCGCATGCATGCCAGAAAACAGCTGCCCTTGACAATGCACCCTACTAAAAAAAGACGGAATAGCCATAAAGCACAAAACACCTGCACGAACACGCATTCACACACTTGCCTTGACCTACCTCCCCTTCCCAAACCACTCTCACACACAACTTTCTAGAGAGTGGAAGCATGCCGATCATTTTGGAACATCACATTTTTCAGAATTACTTTAATTTTGTTGAGAGTAGTGATATTTTCTTTGTGAAGTTAGAATTGATGATGGAACATCACATTTTTCAGAATTACTTTAATTTTGTTGAGAGTTCAGTGATATTTTCTTTGTGAAGTTAAAATTGATGATGGAGTGTCATTTTGTGTTTAATGCCACATTCATAAGATGGCTTCATCATGTAATACACAGTTATAATCGAACACATGTAACTCTACAGGCATCTTTAGGCTACTGTAACATTGCTAATCTCCTGCACATTTGTGCAAAGTATTCTCGTTAAATCAGGATATCGCGTAAAACCGTTGTTTAGGCTAGTTGTTATTTGGGAAATGTGAGCTTTATAAAATTGTTATCGTAAGTTCTTAAGGTGACGAAAACTTAACATTTATGGCTGTGAAGTAACGGCAAAGTAATGTACGGTACTTTTTTTTCGGTAACGATTACGCGCTACCTTTTTGTAGGTAATGTAGGGCGGTAACGCGCTCCTTTCTTTACATAACCAGTAACGTATTTAGTTACTTTTTTCGGTAACGCCAGCAACACTGAGCTTGACCTCGGGCGGCCGCGCAATAGTGTTACGTGCCCCGTCGATGCGCATCAAAACTGAGTTGTGCCAGCGGTTTGTGAGTTTAATGTCCTAATTCTGTACGTAGATTGTGCGCAAAGCCGTTTCTAATTTTTAGATATCGGTATGGTAAATACGCCATATGCTGTAAATACGACCATATGGCAGAAGCGCCTAAGCAAGCGCGACACCGGTAGGAACGGCAATGCGTTACCATATTGGTGGCATCAGCCGCACGCACATGCTAACACTATCAAAGCTCAACAGAATGGGATTCATTAATGCGCACCTATATTGCGAAATACGCTATCGTATTTCGCACAAATCTAAACGCGGTGCGATTTGATCTGTGACACTGGGGTGAGCAGCATAGCGCCAAATACATTGAAACACCGCGCAAATGGAAAAGGTAGCAGAAGCATGTCACCAGCACGCACGGCGGAAGCAAGCAGATCGAGACGAGCTAGCACTATTTGAAGACACGAAGAAAAAAACGCGAAACGCATTCTTGCCGCAGCTTCGTTGGAAGGTAGGCTAAATTTCAGTTTTCACTTCGTACACCACGTGGTTATGCGCTCTGGGCACAAAACTAGGGCGTGACGAAAGCAACGCCCTTTTGGACTGTTTGCTTGACGCCGCGCACACGAGCTGCTCCCTCTACCACGAAAGCGCGCGCAAAATTTTCGTAGCAGTGTCAAAGCGTGCGGAAAACCCTCGAGCGGGCGTGCTCTTCTCTCACAACGGCGTCCATGCACGAGCGGAGCGAGCATAGCGCGCGCGAACCAAGCTCCACTCAACGGCGCCGAAGCGCGAGCCAGAAATAACGAGTGCGCGCGCGCGAAACTCGTTTCTTCACTTGCGGGCCAGGCAACACACACAAGTCAGTGGCGAAGCTCGTCGTCCTGCCCGACCAATTAGGAGTAATCGCTCGGAGAGGGCGCTGTTCACTGGCGTCCGCCGCGCCCTCTGGCCCAGGTTGTGTCCCCTATAACCTTCGAAATGCACGCGCCGTGGCCTCTGCGATCAGCTCCGGCTGCGAGCACCGGGGCGCATGATCGCGGAGGCTACGCATGCGCAAATGAGCATCCATGTACCGGCCACGGATGGCGCCCGAGGCGGCGGCTTATCACGGGAGTTATCCATATCGGCATCAGTATCACTAGCTCCATTGTGGCTCTCAGAGGCATGGGGCTTTCGTGTGCTGATGCCGAGCGTTGCAGTTTTTGCACAATAAGGCATGACACGGCTGGGTGTTGTCGAAAACGGCAAGCGTGCGGCGGGCAGGAAATTCGATGTGACCGAGAAGTGCGTCTGATGATGGTGCAACCACTGATCTCCACTAGGTGGCTGGATGCCACATTCCCGCTTTCTGAAGTGGGCGCACCCGCCGCGGTGGCTCAGTGGTTAGGGCGCTCGACTACTGGTTCGGAGTTCCCGGGCTCGAACCCGACCGCGGCGGCTGCGTTTTTATGGAGGAAAAACGCTAAGGCGCCAGTGTGCTGTGCGATGTCAGTGCACGTTAAAGATCCCCAGGTGGTCGAAATTATACCGGCAGCCTCCACTACGGCACCTCTTCTTTCACTCCCCCCTTTATCCCATCCCTTATGGCGCGGTTCAGGTGTCCAACGATATATGATACAGATACTGCGCCATTTCCTTTCCCCCAAAACCAATTATTATTATTATTATTATTATTTTAAGTGGGCGCAAGTGAAGCCACCGGAAGTTGGATGGCATGTCTCGGATGTTCGGTGTCTGCTGTGTATTTCAATGCAAAAAGTCGCGTCTTTCGCCCTTCCGTCCTCAGTTTTTCGCTTTGATTTCGTGTAACGTCTACTATAACATCAAAGGAATAAGCAAGCTGAACGTGATAAATGTGAGCATTGTTCGGGGAACATTGTAATTTCAGAGGAACCGAAGTGAACAGGCGTGCATGTCTCACCATGCCGCGGTAAAGGGGTACGTGCATTAAACACTATTTTGTGACCTGGTTCTTGTCTTCTGAGCGTAATTAGGAGTAGTAGTGGAATGAAGATGACCCTAGGTCATCTTAAAAACAAATTTTCGTGTAGCAAAGACAAGGCAATGGCACGGAAATCCTGACACTCGAAGAGCCACTCGTTATACAGCTGCCGCTGTTTCAATTTCGGGTTGGTGGCGGACGATGTCTCTTCTCATCGATGGCAGGTGATGTTTATCGCTTTAGTGTGCCATTTACCTTCCATACGTGCTTTTAATCTAACTCTATAGCACAGCCACATTTCATCTACACAACACGAGAGAAACGACTGACGAGAAAGACGAATGCAGCAGCGCATGTGACAAGCGCTGTTAGAAGTCAACTGCACCAAGCATCGCGAATAAAAGCCCATTCAGGCATAATTTGCGACAGTATGAAACAGTACTTGATACGCTCCGTCGAAAAAGCAGTACCATATACACTTTGGACGCGCTAATGTGAACCAGCAGAACACCGACGGCAGCTCACTAGATTGTGGCCCCGCCCTAGCTCGTTCCGGTTCGGTCTCAACATAATTCGGTAAAATGGTCACTGCAAACTCGGCTGCCTAATGAAGGATTCCACCTAGTCTTTCTTAAATTTATCCCCCATTGATGGCATAACTTGGGCTTAGAGCACGACAACGTGCATCACAACAAAGAGCAGAGTTGGAGACGCTAGCGCAACAGGACGACACAGTTGAGCAGACGAGGCTCCGTACGTGCTGTGTGCAGCGACTTTCTGTCGTCTGCTAGTGTCGTCCCATAGCGATGCAATGGACCCTTATTTTTGGAACGTCTTTCCCGAGGATTTTGCTGCTCTCCTCACCCAGTTGACGGCGCAACAGGTAGGCATTGTCACGAAGAAAGACAAAATGCTAAGCGGAAAACGAAAACTAAAACTGAAAAACCGTGCTGAGGTAGATTTCGTGCACTGCCAAAGGCTGACTTCCGGGACATGCCGACCAACTTCCGGTGGCTCACTTCGAGCGCCCGATGCGGCATCCAGCCCCCTAGTGGAGATCAGTGGTATCATCATCAAGGCGATTCGAGCGTTTTTGGTGTTTTGTTGTGATTAGCGCGAAGTTTAAATTCTGCCGACTTGAATGGCGTGGTGGTGGTGTGCTACAACTTCTTTGCCACAAAATGGAAGGGATTAGTTGGGGCTGGGGCGAGTCCAGGGTGGCCTCCACTTGGGGGCGACCTCTTGAGCTCGCGTGATGAGGGCCAGCTGCGTTCTTTTTCTTGAACTGGCCAAGAGCTTGTCCCATTCCTCCGCCGAGGGAGCTGGCAAGAGTTTCGTCGGAACGGGTTTTCTAGCGCATTCCCATGATATATGGCCTTGGGTGGCGTGCGTCCCGTCACCGCAGTTGGGGCATGCAGGGCCATATTCACCGTTTGTGATTAAACATAATCGGTAGGGGCTAAGAATGGCCTTTGTTTGTAGGCGTCTGAGTGTCGTGGCTTGCGCCCTGTCCAAGTCGGGGTGAGGGGCGGGATACGTGCATCTTAGCTCTCCGCGTACGAGCGAGGCGCCTCCGCGGGGGCGCCCGTTCCTGAGAGGTCTCCCGTCCCCCGGTTGGTTGGTCGGGCTAGACGGTCGACCCCCTCGTTTCCGGAGTTACCCGCGTGAGCCGGAACCCATACGGGATTGATGTTGGGATCAAGAGTTCGGTTGCACAGAAGTCGCACTGCGAGCGCGCTTACCGAGTTTTTGGCGAAATTTTGAATGGCGCTCTTAGAGTCGCTCAGAATAGTTTTGGTGCGGGGATCCGCGATGGCCAGTGCGATAGCTACTTCCTCTGCCTAGCGTGAAAGGTTGTACTGGTAACTGTTAGCGAGGGCTGACTTTGGAGTGGCTATACATGCCACGTATGTTCCGCCTTTGATGTGTTGAGCTGCATCTGCCTACACTGCTCGTGGTTCGCTCTCGTACTGTTTCTCAAGGGCCTTCGCCCTTGCTTTCCTGCGGGTGTCGTGTCTGCCTGGCAGCATGTTCTTGGCTGCTGGTTTAACAACTAGTCTAATAGTAACGTCGACAGATAAATGTGATGTTGCACATACCTCCTCAACGGGGTGGATGTGGAGTTTGTCGAGAATGACGCGTCCCGCAACAGTGCGCGACAAGCGGGTCACTTGTGCCGTCTTATGGGCTTCGATTAGCTCAGCGAGCGTGTTAAAAATTCCCAACTGCAGCAGCCGATCGCCAACTTGATTGGCGTAGACCACCACTCATCCTGCCGCCAGAGCACCAGGAACCACCCGAACCTGCGGTTTTCTTCAAAGTTTGATATGCCCAAGCATCTTCTCACCATGTCACTCAGGCAGAAAGAAATCGTCTGAGTTTGCGAGCTATGCACGCAAAACTACAAAGCATAGGTGGTGCATGCCCAAACTACGGCGGACATTGCGTCACGGCGAAGATTCATCACGTGAATTTGGACTTCCGGGTCGTTCCTGCGGTTTCGATTGTATAGGCGTTGCTTGCAGACGTGCGGTTTCGACGTTTTTTTCCTTAATACCAACGCTCACATCGCTGTAAAAAGGGTGTTTTGCGCTGCCTCAAACTGCACCAACTTCACTGCAACGGAATACAACATGTTCCGAGTGCTATCAAGTAGTGAACGGCGAAAACAGTACGCCGTTGCGATCCGCTGGCAGACTGCCTGCTACGAGCTCCATGGACAACTCTTGGCATTGCTTCGAGCATTTCGTTGGTGGTATTAAACGTTCCATAGCGTTGTAGAAGTTTTGGAATTTGGTTAAGTAGGCTGTGTTCTCTCCTTTAGGAGCACCAATTTCTCGGACAACTTCCCCACGTCCGTTCTCGCATGACGGCGGTAGAACCGCGCGGTCGTAGGTGTGCAGATATGTGCTATTCGGCCTCCGTCACCACAGCTCGACAAGATGTTAAAGGACAGGACGATTTAATCCTCAGACATTGTGCTGCATGCGAGTTGCTGGAATTGATAGCTAACACTTCAGGCCTATGCGATCGCAACCATCAGCTGCTGAAACGGCGACACCGGCCACGTGTACGGCGGGGTCCCGTTGCCTGACATTGCTGGTCGCAGTATATGTTTACGAGCACTTTCAGTATTTATAATTTGTTATATGAGAATATATTTGCTAACTTCATGCCCAAAAAGAAACATATTTTCACCAGCAGACCAGTCGACATGTGCACAGAGCAGGTATGGAAAAATTATACGCGAGCTGTTACGTTAAAGTTCCCCGTTTGCGTAGACCCGCATGTTGCAGGTATGTTTCTTCATTCCTGTGTGTGGACAGGCAGGGTGACAGACAAGCTAATCGCATTACAAAGTGAAAAGAATTATTCACCACCATTCTTTTCATACTCAGAGGCAGTAAGTTATGAGAAGCTTCACTTCAGGATAACTGAACTTAAAAAAAATATAGCATCCAACATAGTCTAGCTGTTTATCACCTTTCATTGCACAGCCCGTAGGAGAATTGACATCTGAGACAAATGTTATAAAAACTGAACTGTCGCTGCGCAGCAAAGCATCATTTGAAAACTGTTATAGGTGCTGAACATGAATGTGAAGTAGATAAATGTCTGCGTCTCTAGCTTACGTGTGATGCATTGCATGGTTGCATATAGGAATATTGCACTGATGTTGCACTGACGTGACGTTGGTGATTTCAAGAAGTGCAGAATGCTGCAAAGACGGCAGAGGCTGGTCTGGTGGTCAGCCGGGTCAGTTATCCATAAGCATAAAGAGTAATAAACATGGTATAGAATTGCTTGTTTTAAAAGGCCAAGGAACACATTGTGTTCACAAGCATTCCAGATTTTTTGGTATCACTAGTGCCTTAGGCACGGTTTACCAAGGTCAGTTAACATACAATCTATGCCGCAGCTGTTCATGCCAAAACTAAAACTGGACAGGAATGCCTTTCGTTCAACAATGCACAAGGCTTTGGTCAAAGGAACTTGTAGAAAATGCTGAAAACAACTCTGAAAAAGCCTCTGTGTGTGCTGAAAAAGCCGAAGCATGATTTCTTTAAGTTGTACCATGCTATTTATTATAATTTACTATTTCTCACTCAGATCTGCATTAAAATCATTACATGCTGTGCTGTATAAAATGTGCGTGCAAGAGTTATTGCAAGAGAAAGGTTATATCAGATTTTATTAGCCACAAAACAAGAAGAGTTTCCAGTTAACAGCCAATGAACTTTCTCATTTTGCAGTTCAACAGTAAAGCTGCCTATGTGAAGAGTTAGTTCTGCTTTTGGCTGCGGTCTGCTTTCTGTTTTGTCTTTGTGCCTGACTTCGTTTGTGTTGTAGTGCCTGTAGCGAAGCTGTGTAGCAGGCTTTGATGCTTTGCTTAGGCTTGAGGTTTTCGTTAAGAAAAACACAAGGCAAGCTAATCTTGTGACCAGCTGTTTGCGTTATTACTTATCTACCTTACCTTGAACACCTTCCGTACAATGCATAAGTTTTATATTTCCACGTTTATGAACATATGCATCAACAGCTGAGGTGTCCGAAATTGGGGGCATCTGTCCGCACATTGGCTGGTGGTTCTTCTTTGACTAGGCTCCGGGCACTAAGTACACGGCAGCAAAATGGCTGCCTCTGTCTTGATGGGAAGCCACATTGATTTACTTTCCGAAGCTAGTGAACATTCAAGAGATGCCATAAAACAAAGCATTTGTTTTAGTACTTCTTTTCCATCTACATAATGCAGCAACTAGCAATGGGAAATCAAGCACAGGAATTCCACCATTCAGAGCTGCATGTTATATGTAAATGGCAGGTCATGTCCCACACCACCATATGCACGCTGTGAAATGCATTGCGTGATTATTTTTGTGTGTGAGTGAGGTTCTTGTGCACGCACCAAAGCCTCAGTAAATGGGTGCACCTCTCTCAGTGCCGGAATACCTGCTATGTCACTTGCCTATATTCATGCCCTTGACGCACATTAGTAGAGGTTTTCAGCGACAAAGTCTCGGCGCATGCTCACTGCAATTTCCAGTACTGGCAGAAAGAATACTGTAGGGCTGAAAGTGCAACACATTTGTCATGCAGTTGCATTTTTGCATTACAGACGAACTAAAATCCAGTTGCTTGAGATAGTTGTTATGCATGCCAGCTTGTGCAGTAATTATTCCATAAGCCATAGCAAATATTCTACAAAGCAGTTGAGCTGACAAGAACATTAATCGACAGCAAAACGGAATGTGCACCTTTGCTAAGGTTTTGGGAGGAGCTCAACGCGCCGCATGTGCCAATTTTAGCGCAGCAATTAAACACGGTCTACCTTGTTTGCAGGCAACGACAGCTCCGGTGATACCGCGTGGCAAGAAACACTTGCAGCTCCGATGCAGTGCACGTGAAAGCTTTTGTAGACTAGAAAATCACAAAATATTGCAAATCGTATGGTGTTACGTCTAGAAGCGCCCCGTAGTCAAAGGCTCCGGATTAGTTTAGACGGGTTCTATCACACAGCACATGGGCGCCTTTCGCACTTCGCCTCCATCGCAACGCGGCCGCCGCGTCCTCCGGTTCGGTAGCCGAGTGCTCTAACCACTAGGCCACCGCGGAAGGTGTAGAAAAAGCACCGCAAGTAATCAGAGGATTTGCATTATGCAAGCTCTTCGCCGTCGTAGCCACTCTGCTACAATGTGCGCAGCAGTGCGCTCGTACGTAATGCTAAGCTACGGTTGCTGGTCGTCGAAATATTCAGCGCCTGGTAGCGTCAAACCTCTCGGAAATATGTACCCTAACATATGTGAGATCAATGTAGCAGTCTTATGATAAGAGTAACAACAGGAGAACTTTTTAGCGAGTGAATGAAGCGCCCTAAACTTCTGCGCGAACAGACGACGCACGCCGAAAGGTTCGTTTTTTTTTGCAACGCTTTTTAGCCATTAATTCAAATACGGAACGTCGAGCGCGGACAAAGTAATGCACGTACAGCATGCTGACCTTTTTTACGGCTTCATTTGCGCGTACTAACGCATGAAGAGCCAGATTCAAGCTTGTCAGTTCCGGCTTTCAAGCGAAGCGCTGTACACACGCATCTCGCCGAACGACCCGGAAGTTTGAGTACCCAGCATGCCTTGCAGCCAGTTAAGATTGGGCACCCCCTAAGTATTGCAGCTCCATTCGCGTTTACCAGAAGCGTAATCAACCTGACGGTCCGCTGAGCAGTGGCGTCACCATAGGGGGGTGCGGGGGGTTCGGTCCGGACCGGGCTTAGAGCTCTAGGGGTTGCAGCTGCAACAGAGGAAGGGGGACGCAGTGACTGGGGCGGTGACGCTGGGCTTGTTGAAGAGCCTTATTTTTCTCGGAATTAGCTCGGTGTGGTAGAGGAAGTAAATAAAGCCTTAGGAGCAATGCAAAGGGGGAAAGCAGCTGGTGACGATCAGGTAAAAGCAGATCTGTTGAAGGACTGAGGGGAGATTGTGCTTGAAAAAATAGGCCTTATGTCCTTGAGCGTACCAGAAGCTTGGAAGAACGCTAAAGCCGTCGTAATTCATAAGAAAAGAGACGTCAAGTCAAGGACTTGAAAAATTACAGAGCGATCAGCTTACTGTCCGTTGCCTACAAGGCTTTTACTAAGGTAATCGGTAATGGAGTCAGGGCAACCTTAGACTTTATTCAGCCAAAGGATCAGGCAGGCTTTCGTGAAGGATATTCCACTATAGATCATATTCACACTATCAATCAGATGATAGACAAATGCGCACAATATAACCAACCTCTCCATATATAGGCTTATTTGATTACGAGAAAGCATTTGACTCAGTGGAAACCTCAGCAGTCATGTAGGTATTGCGGAACCAGGGTGTAGAAGAGTCTTATGCGAAAATACTGGAATATATCTATAACGACTGCACAATACCATAGTCCTCCATAAAGTCAGCAATAAAATTTCATTAATGAAGGGTTCCAGGAAGGGAGACACGATCTCGCCAATGCTATTCACCGCCTGTTTACAGGGGGTGTTCCGAGGCCTGGATTGGAAGCAGTTGGGGATAAGAGTTAATAGAGAATACCTAAGTAATTTGTGATTCGCTGATGACATTGCCTTGCCCACCCAGGAGATGCACTGCAAAACATGATCAATGAGTTAGTAAGGCAGGGCAGAACGGTAGGCCTAAAAATTAATATGCAGAAAGCTAAAGCATTGTTCAACAGCCTCGCAAAAGAACAGCAGTTCACGATGGCAGCGAGGTGTTGGAAGTAGTAAGGGAATACGTCTATTTAGGGCAGGTAGTGACCGCTGATCCGGATCATGAGAAGGAAATAACTAGAAGAACAAGAATGGGGTGGAGCGCCTATGGCAGATTTCCCAGATCATGAATGGCATGCAGTTTACTAATATCACTCAAGAGAAAGCATACAACAGCTGTACATTACCGGTACTCCCCTATGCGGCATAAACGCGCAGGCAAATGAAAAGGGTTCAGCTTAAGTTAAGGACAGCGTAGCGAACTACGGAAAGAAAAATGATAGGTGTAACGTTAAGAGACCGGAAGCGGACAGAGCGGGGGTGGGAACAAACGCGGGTTAATGACATCCTAGCCGAAATCAAGAGGAAAAAATGGACCTGGGCAGGGCATGTCATGCGAAGGCAAGATAACCGCTGATATTAAAGGGTAACGGAGTGGATTCCAAGAGAAGGCAAGCGTATAGCAGAGGGCGGCATTACGTTGGGTGGGCGGATGAGATTAAGAAGCTTGCAGGCATAGGGCGGGCGCAGCTGGCAAAGGACAGGGTTAATTGGAGAGACATATGGAAGAGGTCTTGCCCTGCAGTTGGTGTAGTTAGGCTGATGATGATGATGCTAATAAAAATGGCAATTCCGGAACTCCCAGCCTTCTATGACTACAGTCAGGTACAACTCAAGAACAAAGGGCAAATGTCCTTCAAAGGAGTTCCTCCAGGCAATAGCGTCGAGCGATTCTCCCTCTCAACCGATCCCCTTGGATCTGCTATAGCGTGAAATCGCACGAGGTGTCAGATGAATTGGGTATATCCACTACTTAATCTGACTAACCACGGCGTGATGAAAATCGGTCGACGCCATTGGCTGGAGGGCCTTCTTTGAGGGGCATCTGCCGCTGCGTTTTTGAGTTGCATCCGACTATAGCTGACTGGCAGGGCACTTTGCATCTAAGTATCTTGTCTATGGAGGCACCTCAAAGCAACTGGCATAAACCGTGAAGAGGCAAAGCATTGGTCCGCATTGCACTTCGTCACAGTCATCACTGAGTGGGATTCTATTGTCCCGCACAACATTTTCACTAGACCTCCAAATATTCCTGAGCATATCTGTCGGTGGCATCATGAGAGAGGAAGGGGATTGTATTTTGAAACCTATCGGAATCTGCTTGGCATCTAGAATTGGAAAGCCTACGGTCTCAGGTCTTGCAGCATCATTAGTTGCTGAAAGTGAACAGATAAAAGCATTAGCGTTGAAGAAACGGAAAGGAAGTCCGGAAAAGAAGATTTTGATTTCCTGTTATTTTTCTTCCTGCATACATGCCTAGTGAGCGATTATGTTCACCATGTGCGTCCGAACTTTCTACATCCTTTAATTCGTGACCAGGACAATACAAGGGGTGTTCACTAGGTGGTCTACTTGAATACGAATACAAAGTTTTAAAGCAGATTAAACTTACTACATATCAATGTAATCCCTCTTGACATCAACACACAAATTTCCACCGCGCTTGCTTCATAGTATGGTTACCCTCACAACAGCAGGATACTTCTTGCTGTTGCGGGAAGCCTGTTTCTGCTTCTGTGACTGCATTATTGTCGGGAAATCGTTGGCCGTGTAGAAATTTGTTCAGAGTACGAAACAGAAAATAATCCCCTGGACGCAGTTATAAACAGCAGGAAGAATGGTTAAGCTCCATGAAGCCGTATACCCTGGTAGCAGCTTGTGATTTGCTCGACTTGTGAGTTGGCGCATTGTCGTAAGGCAGCAACACAGTTGTCGACAACTTCCCAAGGTGTTTCTCTTTGACTGTTGACGCGGTGCCTTCATTACTGAATAATAGGTGGTTCCAGTCATCGCCTTGTGTGGCATGCACTTTAGTAACAAAACGTCTCCTGTATCCTAAAAAGCTGCTGCCATAATATTTCCAGGTGACATCTGCACACGAAATTTCTTTACATTTATTACCAGTCTGCTTCCATTGCATGGACTCTTGTTTGGACTCCGGGTCGTCAGAGTGGACAGACGTTTCATCACCCATAAGAATTCGAGAATAGAAATCTGCCGGATTTTTTATTATAAGTAGGCCTAAATTCTCTAGGCTATATTTCTGGCGACATGCTCTCTGTTCTTGATAAGGGTAGTTGTTTGGGCGAGTTGGTTTTCTCATGACGGTAAATGTAGCACTCGTAAAACACATAGCCCATGTGGTGTCCTCTTCGTTTGGTCCTGTGTTACGAGCGGTTTATCGTCATAAGCTTTCTGTGCAGGCGTCAACTTTTGTAGAATCTGTCGGGAACTGACCTTTGACACCATCAAAACATCATGAATAACACTGGAAACCATGCCTACTGAAATGTCTAAATCATGAGCTATAACACCGTCGAGATTTCAAAATCATGTCCTCCACATTATTGCGATCATCTTCAATTGATTCCCTACCAAGTTTAAACTGCTTCCAAAAATTTACTTGGTAGTAGGAAGTTGTATCATGGCCATGCGCAGCAGTCATTCTTCCATGGATTTGTTCTTTTTTTCTTTCGTTTCTAGGGATATTAACCGTCAAACAAAGTTCGAAATCCCTTGCTTTCTTTCCCACACTTTACTGCGCCTGCCATACTGACACTTCCCGTGGTTTAATCATGCTGAACTGCTGCTATGTGTTCATTCCCGGGATTGTTTCAATCTGTACAGACAAACTCAGCTCTAACACTGGCAGAATATGCTCAAGTAGAAAACTCACTCAACACCCCTCGCACATGCGTCAAGTGACGTTCTGAATGTACGTGTTTAATTTGTCTTGTTAGATATTTGTACCTTTCCATTCTTGCCAAATATACTTTAAGTGTTTTCCGGTATCTGGGAAACTTTCCTTATTGGTTGCTCGCACACGTAAAGTGACGTTCTGAAAGTGTTTGTTTTGCCCAATAAATATGAACGCGATAGTGTTAAAAGCCCCATTACTCAGCAAATCCGGCGTCGGCGGTCAGCGAAAAATCACGAGCATGGCTCTGGCAGCTGACATGGCCGGGCACAGATTGGTCGTAGATTTGTGCGACGTCACGCGACATGGCCGATTTGGGAGGAGCTGCCAGCTTGGGGTTCTCAAATCAGATTGGAGTCTGAGGGGAATCGAACCCTCCAGCACCCTTCCATCCTGAGTCGTATACATGCTCCCCCTAGGTCACGCAGGCACGGTCGTATGGGGCTTTATATGGGCGTTAAACAACTAAAGCTATCGCGTCATACCCTTAAGGCGGAGCTTGAGTGTCTCCTCCAATTTTTTGTACCTTTCCATTCTTGCAAAACATACTTTAGCTATTTTCCAGTACATAGGAACTTTCTTTATTGGTTGCTTATTTGTTTTTGGTATTTTCCATGGATATGTTTTCAATTGTTTCCTGCATGTTCGAGTGGGCCTTGTGCCATTCGCCACTTTGGTTGTCCTTGATCATTCCTGCGCAATCACTTCATGTGTTTTCACATGCTCTGGCGTTGTTTGCATTAGTTGATAACTGGTTTGTCTGTAGCCATTTCACCGGGTACCAATTAAGTTTTTCAGTTAATTTTCAAACAGTTTTTGGCTGGATGCCGTTTCAAACTCTTCCTAAATATTTATATTCCTTTGGTTGAAACCTTTATAAATACTGAAACA
The DNA here is from genome assembly GCF_052857255.1 of Amblyomma americanum. NCBI lineage: Eukaryota > Metazoa > Arthropoda > Arachnida > Ixodida > Ixodidae > Amblyomma > Amblyomma americanum. Next base: position 278,873,768 of record NC_135497.1, read on the forward strand.
GTATGTCGAAATCTTAAATACTGATTTGTTTTTCTTTGCTCTGCTAATTTTCACACTGTTAATTACCACATTCATTCATATCATAAAACATTGTTGTGCTTATCTCTTCATTAGTGCTTCTTTGTTCTCTGAACAAATTTCACGCGATTGTATTTCTGCTTGTCCTCATATGAGTATGGAAATACATTCATGAGATGCTAATTAGGTTTCCATATGGCTGTTTAGTGAATTATCTGCTCTAGGGTATGTAGCGAGCTCCACATTCATGCAGAGCAGGCGAGGGTAGTGAACTGTGCTTGTAGCTGGGCTTGGCGCATATTCAGGAAAGATCATCAACCTGACAAAGATCTCTCCCATATCTTTCCAGTTAACGCGGTCCTGTGCCAGCTGCGGCCACCTTATTCCCGCAAATTTCCTAATTTCACCCGCACACCTGACTATATGCCACCTCCTGCAACGCTTGCTTTCTCTTGGAATTACCTTGAGGGACCGTCGTTCATCTTGCCTTCGCATTACATGGCCTGCCCATGGCCATTTAGTCTTCTTGATTTCGACTAGGATGTCATTAACCCGCATTTGCTCCCTGACCCACCCTGTTATCATTATGTCTCTTAACGTTACACCTAACATTTTCCTTTCCATAGTTCGCTACGCTGTCTACAACTTAAGTTGAACCCTTTTCGTTAGCCTCCACGTTGCTGCCCCATCGGTGCGTCAGGAAAGGTACAGGAGCATCCGCTCGCTTCGTCCGTGTCCCTTCTTTGCGCGCCTGTATTTTTCCTCAATAAAGCAGTGAATTGGAATGGTAGGGGGAAGAAGGGCAAGGGGGTGACACGGAAGATACGCACTCTTTTGCAGCAAGGCAACACCAGCCAGAAGTCTATACACATCGCTATAAGGGAGAAATGAGGCAGTACCTAAACACGAAATCGAGCTTCAACACCCGGGCGGGCGGATTAGGAAAAATTGGGGCCCTGTAGACCCCCTCGCCCTCTCCATTTCCCCTCTCTTGTCACCCCCCACCCTCTGCTGCACTACCGGAATGTAAGCAAAGTTTCATTTTAACGGCGCCAAATAAAAAAAAGAACAAAGCGCGATCAATGGGATTCATGCGACAGTAATGCCTTAGCTTAGTTTACTTTAGGGGGGTTTAACGTCCCAAAGCGACTAAGGCTATGAGAGACGCCGTAGTGAAAGGCTCCGGGAATTTCGACCACCTGGGGTTCTTTACCGTGCACTGACATCGCACAGTACACGGGCCTCTAGAATTTCGCCTCCATCGAAATTCGACCACTGGGGCCGGGATCGAACCCGCGTCTTTCGGGCCAGCAGCCGAGCGCCATAACCACTCAGCCACTGCGGCCACGCCATAACCACTCAGCATTATCTCTTTATTCTTTATTTAAATTCAACACAAGCATCAGAGAGCAGGAATCATTTTACATTTTACACAATACACGAAAGATTCGTGATATATTCAGTACTTAAGGCAACTCAAACACGATAAAGTGGGCACTAGATTGCAGATGCAAATTGCTAACTCTAATTACAGAACATATTTGAAAATGCCTTCGTTGAAAATAAGACAAGCAAGGATGACAGAAAATAAACGCGGTTCTGACAAAAGGCTCTTTGTAATGAGTTGAAAAAGAAATTCCGTGGAGTATCGGCAGGCTTAATACCTCAAGAACAACAACCAAGAGACAAACAACGAAGATTTTTATTTTTTGGACTACAGCTCAGAGTTTCATTGACACCATGGAGGCTGGAAGACGCCACATGGAACAAGCTCATTGCAAAGCTTCATGTATAGCGTAGACGGTCCTCTTTTAAAATAGCATCTTCCGCGCCTTCACTTTGGCGAAATCAGATATAGTTAGTTCGAAATACAGACCGTAGAGGTCACTTTATTTATTTATACCCTCAATGTATCCAGCACTGGAGAGGGAAGTAGGTTGCGTGACAATTGGTACATCATATTGCAGCATGCAAGTTATAAACGAGATCGCACAGAGAATAATAATAATAATAATAATAATAATAATAATAATAATAATAATAATAATAATAATAATAATAATAATAATAATAATAATAATAATTTCGTCCAGGAATTTCGTTATTGCATCGTTTTAATCTATTAACTGAGTGCAGTTTTTATAAATAGTAAAAAGTCAATAATTATGACGACGGAAGAGGGAAGGTAGTTTCAGTTTCTCGTCATATGTGGGATGAATGAATCGGATGAGGCGTTTGTGCGCTTCGGAATTGTGCCTACCTTGTGTGTATGTGGTAAACACATACGCAGGTGGAATGAACAGTTCACTGCGCAGCTTGCTGCGATGATAAACCTTATGAAAGAGGCACAGACGTGCAGCTTTGCGACGGGAATGCAAATGATGTTAAGCCCAAGTTGGATTTCATGCTTGATACGCTGGATGCGCGATGACAGTTTCAGAACATGAAGCGTGCCACTTTATTCTGGAACGCCTCTAATTGGGTAATAAGAATGGCAAGCCCCCAGGTCCCATAATGATTAGGCGTACTCTAGGTGTGAACGAGTGATTTTTGTGCTAGTAGGAGCCGAGTGAAAGTTGTGTTTTAGGTACCCTCCATATATAGAGTGCGATTAGCCTTGTTAACGACGTGCTCGTTGTGTGTTTTCAAGCTAAGGTTAGAAGTAATTTGAATGCCGACATACTTGTAAGAGTCAACAATGTTCGTATGCTGGTCAACAGTATTGTATTGCTCAAGTATGTTGGTAAGCTCTTAGACCTGCGGGAAATGCGCATGACTTTAAATTTTTAAACAATTAATTCCATTTGCCACGTTTCGCACCTCATGCAATGGCATATAATATCGGACTGCAGTGTGTCTGTGTCAGTGTTGCTTGCTATTTCCCGTGAAAAAAAAAAACTGTCGTCTCGAAAAAATGCATCGGAGAATAAACGCCGGCAGCTCATTGGGGACCCACAGGCCGGGTAGGCGTACTACGCATTGCGCGATGTCGAAACCGACGGTGTTGCTCGCCTACAGCGGCGGCCTGGACACATCGTGCATCCTGGCCTGGCTCATCGAACAGGGCTACGAAGTGGTCGTCTTCATGGTGGGTCTCCTTTGCAGTAGCGCGCGCATTTATGGGCTTTCCCTCTCGTCCGCTTTCAAGAATGCGTGTGCAACGCGGTGTGCCTGAAAGAAAAATGCGTGACTGGCGAACAATGCTAATGGTGAGCGCAGCAATGATGACAGCTGTGTTTTTCTGTCCCTGACACGAAAATTCTGAAAATGGGTATGCTGAAAAGAAAAGTGTAAAAGCGGACCAAGACTTGCGTGCGGGAAGTTGGTGCATTGTTACTGAAGACCAGAAAGGCTCGGAAAAAGACAGCATGCTCTTATCTTTATTCGCACCTTTCTTTTAAGAAAGGAGGCCGTCTGCTGTACACGTCTAAACAACACGAAAGAGAAACGTTTTTTGCGTGCAGTCAACAGTTATCTCCCATTCATGCTTGAAGCGTGCTATATTTTTTAATTATAAAGTTATTCTGCAGGCGCAAGATCATTTCCACGATTTCTGACGTTGGATGCGCAGGAAAAATGAATGTTGTTCTTGACTGCGAGCTATTTTCGTTTTTTTTTCGTGTTTCTAGCAACTCATACCCAGGAATTGTGGACAAGAGCATTTTTCAACTGTAAAAAACTTATGAACGCAATTTTTCGTGTATTTTAAGATTTCACCATAAAAGTGAATATATCCGTTGACCTCCCGTCCGGCAGGCTTGCATTTATTCGCTATTAGCGTTTTTTCCCTTTCGTTTTCTGCGGCAGTCTTCCTGCTTGATGCGAGCGATATTTTTCCATCGCTCTGAAATATTTTGCTACGCATCGAAGATGAGGTCGTTACCTTCAATATTTACATAAGAGTACCTTATAATTTTCCAGTATTAATTTTTTTTCTTCAAAACTGCTGAAAATGGTAATGTATGCGACATGCCACCCCAGTATACCGCACCGCAATCAATTCAAGTGAGTTATCGCTTTTCTCGAACAATATGCGAAAATTTGGTTACGTTCCCAAAGGCATGGTTATGCAGAAGTCTGTGGCACCCTGCTCTTTCGCTACGTCTGTCAAATCCGAAAAGCGAGAGCTGTGCAGGTTGGTTTCATGTAACTTGAGGGGTGTGTGGGGGGTTACCTACGCCAACGTTAAAAATAAACGGCAATAATGATAGGTGGACACGAGAAACATTGTACATCTCAATCGAAGTTCATTAACGTCAAGGTTGAACAAAACCGCACTACACGGCACTATACAACTGCAGTGAACGAAAACCTGAGACAAGCAGACGACGAAATAAAGACCGACTGAAAATCACACTTGGCGGAAATTTCGTTTTCGCTCTGCAGCCGGGAGATATTTGAGACACGTTGCGTTTTAACTGAAATAAATAGCTGCATTAGTGAGACTTTTGCCACGCTTTCCGAAGTCGAAAGATTGCCGTAAGCAGTCTTTGCCCCGCGCCTCGCCAGATAAGGAAACAAAAAAAATTCTGGCGGTTTAGCATTGCTAACCACGAAATATTGTGCGAAATCAGGTTCTTGCAGGTGGACACCAAAGCCACGAATACCGACTTTGTCAAGAGCGGGAGCGCGGTCGAGAGGTGGCATTGCGTTCGACGACGCTTGTTGGCGAGCGCTTGCTCCGAGATTACCGCCTGGTGTTACGTCTCGCCTACGACGCGCGGTATAGCCGGCGCGGATGCAACGGACGCCGCGGCTTTGTTCAAAGCGGCTGTCATTTGGGACCCGTTCTTCGCTGCCGCAACGCCTCCCGCCAAGCGCGTCCAGGCAGGTTTCAGTGCCACGTGTCGTCGTGCGTGCGTGTGTGTGTGTGTGCATGTTTTGCCCACGCTTGTCAAAGCGCGGCAGCGGGGAGAGGAGCTCCCCAACTGGGAGGCGAGGAGGTCCGACCGGCGCCGGCCTGGCGGACGCGCCCGTCACGTCTGGACATGTTCAAGCGTCGCCGTATCGGACGCCTCTTCCCAAGCCGTTCCCTCTTGCCCTCGACTCCGAGGGTATAAAAACGCCGCTGCCCCGGACGCCGAGAGAGACTTCGATTTTGCCCTTCGAGTAACGTGGTCGCCCTGACCGGCTGCTCTTTTGAGATGCCAGAATAAACAAGTTGTTCTGTTGCCAGTCGACTCATCCTTTGCCGGCACCTTCGGATGTTTCCAGCTTTGCCCCAGGCCGCCAGGCCAACGCTACCCTTGGGGCTTGCAACCCTTTTGCAACAACTGGTTGCCAGCGGTGGGATCCCGACAACGGAGGCCAGCAGCGAAGATATGCGGTCAACTGTATGCTGAGCAGCACAACGACCATCCGGGAGCAGTGCAACGAGCCCTGTGTGATGACTGGTTGCCTGCAGCGGAACGACTGCGCTGAATTCGTGGCTGCGAGGTTTGGTGAGTGCGGGACTTTCTTCTTCTGAGTTTTGCCAGGCTTTTGTTAGTGTCAGAAACAGAGCTGGTAATTGTGTTGTCGTTGCTGCCGGGTTAGTTTGCGGCAAGACAATAGTAGGCAGTAGAGAAAGCAGCATTCGGAGCAGCCATGGATTTGAAGTCGTTGCGCAAACCGAAATTGCTGGAGCTTGCAAGAGAGTTGGGTCTGGATGTCTCAGACAAACTCAGAAAACCAGAACTGCTAAGGGCTATTCTTGAGTTGGAGGCTGAGGATGACGAGCTGTCGGAATGCCTTGAGACCATTGAGGAGAGGGAGCAAAAAGAGAAAGACGAGCGCGAACGTAAAGAACAAAAAGAGAAAGACGAGCGCGAACGTAAACAACAAAAAGAGAAAGAGGAGCGCGAACGTAAAGAGCAAAAAGAGAAAGAAGAGCGCGACCACGCTTTAGAAATGAAGCGTCTCGAGGTAGAGATGGAACGCGCTCGTAATGGAAGTCAGGCACACGGTGCAGGAGAACGGGTATCGTTCAAAATGACTGACCTGATGCGGCCGTTTAAGCTTGGAGAGGACATTGGTTTGTTCCTGGTTAACTTTGAGCGAACGTGCGAGAAGCAGGGGTTCTCTCGGGAAACGTGGCCACAGCGCTTGCTCACTTTGTTACCCGGCGAGGCGGCCGACGTAGTCGCTCGCTTGAAGAGAGAGGAGGCAGAGGATTTCGACCAAGTGAAATCGAGTCTGCTAAAAAAGTACAGGCTGTCAGCGGAGGCGTTCCGTCGGAAGTTTCGGGAAAATGAAAAAGGCAGAAATGAGTCATATACAGAGTTTGCCTACAGGCTTATGTCAAACATGCAGGAGTGGCTCAAAGAAGAGAAAGCGTTTGGTGACCACGAGAAAATTCTGCAGTGTTTCGGGCTGGAACAGTTTTATAGTCGGTTACCTGAGAACGTGCGGTACTGGGTCTTGGATAGGCCAGACGTTAGTACAGTGGCTAAAGCCGCCGAGCTAGCCGAGGAGTTTGTGACGCGTCGGGCTCGCGGAGCTAAGGACGGTCAAAAGGGTGAATTTGGCTCCAAGTCTGAGAGGCCGAAGTTCACACCCATGAGAGCAAGGGGGGAGACACGTAGTGCGGATGCGAGTGAAAGCAGTCCGACCGAACGTAAGGAGACGGCGGCAGCCGAAGCCGAACGCAGAAAGCGGTTCGAGAGGAGGCAAGCGCGCGTGTGTTATACGTGCCAGAAGCCGGGTCACTTTTCGGCGCAGTGTCCAGAAACAAAAAGAGAAGTCGTGTGTTTGTCATTATGTAGCACTGACGAGAACATGAAGCTTCTCGAGCCTTACATGCGAGACTTCCTCGTGAACGGGAAAGAGTGCCGAGTGCTTCGTGATTCCGCAGCTACAATGGATGTAGTTCACCCCTCTTACGTAGAACCCGATATGTTCACGGGCGAGTGCGCATGGATCAAGCAAGCCGTGGAAGCTCATAGCGTGTGTCTGCCCGTAGCAAAAGTGCTTATTGAAGGACCTTTCGGAGCACTTGAGACGGAGGCCGTAGTGTCATCTATGCTGCCCCCCAGTACCCGTACCTATTTTCGAACAGGTCCGATCACCTCCTGCGCGAGAAGGGGCTTTTGTTTGGTGAGGCTAGCGTTCAGGCCTTAACCAGATTGAGAGTTCGGGAGCTCGCTGCAAAGGCGGTAGTTGCGGGGCCGACGTTGTCGAACAATAAAAAAGGGTCGGAGGCGCAGCAAGCTGATATTCCGAACACGTCAGAACTGGATAAAATTGAGCCTGTAGCGTTGAAGGCACCAGGTACTGGAGAGGAAATGCCCGACAAGGGAAAGTTAGAAGAGCTTCCGGTCGAGCTTCCGGGACTAGGCTCAGTGACGAACAGGGAAGACACTGATCAGGTCATTAGTGACTTACTCAGTAAAGCACAGCTGTCGCCTGAGCAGAAAACCGAACTACACCAACTCTTACAAGAGTTTCAAGGTCAGTTCTCTGAGAGGCCTGGTAGGACTTCTGTCCTTACTCATGATATAGAACTTACCTCCCCAGAGCCAGTACGATCCAAGGCGTACCGGGTGTCACCCCGCCAGCGCGATATTATGGAGGCTGAGGTAAAGAAAATGCTACAGCTCGGTGTTATTGAGGCGGGTGAGAGTGATTATACCTCCCCTTTGATTTTAGTTGAGGTACCGGGCAAGGAACCTCGTCCTTGCGTCGACTACCGCAGGCTTAATTCCCTTACTAAGGATCAAATTTATCCGATCCCTAACATCGAGGAGCGCCTTGAGAAAGTTAGTAGCGCTCAGTTTATTTCCACCCTAGATCTTGTCAGGGGTTATTGGCAGGTTCCACTTACAGAAGAGGCTAGTAGGTATGCGGCGTTCATTTCACCAATGGGAACATTCCGTCCTAAAGTTTTGAGTTTTGGTTTGAAGAACGCGCCATACTGCTTTTCAAGCCTCATGGACAAAGTGTTGCGGGGACAGGAAGAATTCGCTTTACCGTATTTAGACGACGTAGCGATATTCTCCGCCTCCTGGTCTGAGCATATGGCACACTTGCGGGCAGTGCTAACCCCGCCTGCGCGAAGCGGGCTTGGCAATCAAGGCTCCCAAGTGCCAATTAGCACAGGCCGAGGTTGTCTACCTCGGTCACGTGATTGGACAGGGTCGTCGCCGCCCCTCTGAAATAAAGGTGGCCGCTGTGCGAGACTTCCCGCAACCGCGCACGAAGACCGATATTCGGTCGTTCTTAGGTGTCGCCGGCTACTATCAGAGGTACATCCCCAGGTACTCCGATATCGCGGCTCCCCTGACAGATGCTCTAAGAAAAACAGAGCCCCAAACAGTCGTCTGGGGCGAGACAAAGGAAAGAGCTTTCAGCGCCCTAAAGAGCGCCCTAACAAGCCAGCCTGTGCTACGATCGCCAGACTACACAAAAGGGTTCGTTGTTCAGTGCGATGCTAGTGAGCGAGGCATGGGCGTTGTACTGTGCCAAAGGGACAATGGAGAAGTGGAACACCCCGTCCTGTATGCTAGTCGTAAGCTGACCTGTCGTGAGCAGGCGTACAGCGCCACCGAGAAAGAGTGTGCGTGTCTCGTGTGGGCCGTTCAGAAATTGTCATGCTACCTAGCCGGCTCGAGGTTTATCATTGAGACGGATCACTGCCCTCTCCAATGGCTGCAGACCATATCTCCCAAAAATGGCCGCCTCCTGCGCTGGAGCCTCGCTTTGCAACAATATTCCTTTGAGGTGCGTTACAAAAAGGGGAGTCTCAACGGTAACGCCGATGGCTTAAGTCGAAAGCCCCCTAACGTAGGGAATCCGCCTCAAAGTTGTTGGTTACTGATGTTTTCTTCCTGAGGCAGGATTTTTAACATATTGCTTTTGTTTAGTGCTTCAAAGTGATTATGTGCTTTCTAGTGCAATTTTCCAATTTGTGGACGCGTTCTGAGTGCTGCTTGACTACTGTAAGGAACTAGGCAGTAGTATAAAAGGGGGAAAGAGCCTGGCAGAGCTTAGTGAGGGTTGTTCTCGTGCTTGCTGACTGAGCGGTTGCGTTTCGGCGTAGTTCTAACGCTTGCTGGGAACGAGCACAAAAATGGCAACTCTCCCGAAGTGACTTTGCAGTGTCCTATGTGATCCTGAACCCGAGAACGAGGCCTTCTCTGTGCGCTGCGCTCAAGCAACGTCGAGGGACGACCGGTTTCGATTACGAGCATCATCGAGCGACATCCCTCTGGACAGCGGATGCAGTCCCCTGACCATCGGGATCTCCTTCTCCCGGCGGGGGCGGTCTGTTACGTCTCGCCTACGACGCGCGGTATAGCCGGCGCGGATGCAACGGACGCCGCGGCTTTGTTCAAAGCGGCGGTCATTTGGACCCGTTCTTCGCTGCCGCAACGCCTCCCGCCAAGCGCGTCCAGGCAGGTTTCAGTGCCACGTGTCGTCGTGCGTGCGTGTGTGTGTGTGTGCATGTTTTGCCCACGCTTGTCAAAGCGCGGCAGCCGGGGAGAGGGAGCTCCCCAACTGGGAGGCGAGGAGGTCTGACCGGCGCCGGCCTGGCGGACGCGCCCGTCACGTCTGGACATGTTCAAGCGTCGCCGTATCGGACGCCTCCTTCCCAAGCCGTTCCCTCTTGCCCTCGACTCCGAGGGTATAAAAACGCCGCTGCCCCGGACGCCGAGAGAGACTTCGATTTCGCCCTTCGAGTAACGTGGTCGCCCTGACCGGCTGCTCTTTTGAGATGCCAGAATAAACAAGTTGTTCTGTTGCCAGTCGACTCATCCTTTGCCGGCACCTTCGGATGTTTCCAGCTTTGCCCCAGGCCGCCAGGCCAACGCTACCCTTGGGGCTTGCAACCCTTTTGCAACACTGGTTACTTTTGACAAAGACGGTATACCTGAAAGCGCGATTGAGAGCGCGTTTCCTTTCATTTCGTGACTTGCACACAGATGGAAGTTGCTGAACACGACGATGCACAGCGCGAGAGTGTGTTGCAGTTTAACACGAGGCGTGATCGGCTGCGGCGATGGCATAGGGCTCTCGTGCAGTGACCAGTGAAGCTGATGTGTTCGCGCCGCCGCGGGTTCGAAACCCAGTCGCGGCGATACGCATTTTATTAATACGAAAGCATTATATGGCTCATGAGGCGGAAAATCCGGCGTTGTCGTTGCCCACGCCAGGCGGTCAGAAAACACACGTGACCTTATCAGGAAAAGAAGAAAAAATACCTCCCGTAGTGGGTCTCAAACCCAGGGCGGTGCGAACAAATCAGCTTAGCTGGCCACTACATTAGAATATTGCGCCATCCCCGCAGTACAACGCCCCACTCGATAAACTGCCAGTCTCTCTCTAGCTCTCGCGCTGGGTTTGGGTATCGTCGTGTTCATCAGCTTCCATTCGGGCGGCGCGAATTACAGATCAGCTTTGCTGGCCACTGCGTTCGAGTAATTTTTTCTCCAGGTTGGCCAAGGTCACCCTCATTCAAAGTCTCGTTTATTTTCCCGCCACTTTCCCGCATCACGTGACGAACTTCAGATGCTTCACCACACACCGGAATTTTCCAGGTCAGGAGACCAATAGTGCTCTTGCACTAAAGACCGATTCAGGCCTCAGTGGGACCTTTTCGTCGTCCTCTTCTTTGCGATTCTCCCGCTCGGACCCTTTTTCACTTGTTGTGTTAGTTTGATGCTGTGTCATGGATAAATTCGCAGGTAATAAAACTTCACAACCGGATTCCCCGTTAACCTCCGATTCACGAGTAAATGGAGTATCAAGAGAGTCCAAAACCGAGTAATAACATGTCCCAAACGTAGTAAACAACAAACACCTTCAACAACGAGCACTTTCTCGGTGGTGTTTTGCCACGAAAGGTGTCACCGACTCACCATTTATCGGGACCAAACCTTTTTCTGGGATACCGACAGTGCGCCAACTACGTCCCTCCTGGAATTCACTGCAGCGACCGACGTTCTGAGATTAACACGATCACTCGCCCGCTCTCCTTGTTTCACCCAAGCAAACCACGGTCCATTGTTTTGAAGTATTTTCGGATAAAGCTTTAATCGGACATTCATTTGGCGCACACCGTGCTGGCCACATGCAGCGCTGTAGTACCCCCCCCCCCAGTCAAAATTTTCCAGGCTCCAAAATCTGCTTTTAAGCATTGTACTGGGTCATTGACGACACCTCTGACGCTAAAAAAATCTCTGGTAGGGGGGGGGGGGAGGGGGGGGTAGGAGTACCACCCCTGGGATCCTTAGTAGCTTCATTCGCATTAAGTGTAAGAATGAACTGTTCTAAAGCCCGGGAACTTTTTGCGCACCCTTTGCGTCTAACCACGTGTTAACGTGAATGGAAGGGTTATATCAGCCGATCAGCTGACCAAACTGAACTCCCTCTCTGCGAAATGATTTTTTTCTTTCGAAATAATGCTTTTTTTTTTGTAAACGGTGCGAAAGGCGAGACACACGCTCGCATAATCGCACACGCACGCAGAGACAGATACAAAGGGCAAGTGCTGTTCCAGGGTTCGTGGTGCTTTTAATTTTTCATGCATATAGTTTCACGCTGTTTACCGTAGAATGCACTCTTAGCAACTTGACGATAATGCAGCAACTCGCAGACTCGCCATCATTATGGACGCATTACCCTATGGTTGCACATCAATTTTGAAATCCAGGGTTCGACGGAAACCCGTCTGGTCGGGTATGTTCATGGCGGAAAATCTTCAAGCGCCGACCTGTCACAAGATGTCCGTTGTTGCCTCGCTTGTCCGCCGATCGGAGAACCTCTGCTCTACGTTGGAAGAAAAAAAGACAGATCTGGACACCGTTCGCCGCGACCTGATGGCTTCGGGCTATCCCAGTTCTTTTATACAAAAATCCGAGAATCGCCTAGCTCACCCGCCGCCGCAGCAACCCCAGCGAGAGAAGAAGAAAAGGATTACGATATCCTACGTCCCCGGAGTAAGTGAAAGTTTATCCCGCATATTCCAGTCGTACGAAGTCGACGTCGCACATGTACCCACGCAAAAGCTGCGACACGCGTTGGTTACAGTGAAAGAGAAGATAAAGAAGTTCCCGGGCATCGTGTATAGGGTTCCCTGCGCTGATTGCGAGCATGTCTATATCGGTGAAACAGGTGATTTTCGGAAAAGATTGCAGCAGCAGCACAATGATGTCAAGAACAAGTGCGTGGCAACAAACGCACTGGCTGATCATGCTATCTCCGAGGGCCATGACATCGACTGGGACGGCTCGAAGATAATCGGAAAAGAAAAGAGCAAGACGACAAGGCTTTACCTAGAATCTTTTTATATTCAGACGACGGCAAACACGCTTAATCGCAACGAAGGCAATCTACCCCCGGTATACTCCCGCTGCTTGCGTCATACCATGAAACCTATATAACTTACCTTCACTCCTGTCTTTCTTTCATTGTGAACAAGGCCCCCGTAAGCCGGGGCCGAAACGTCCTCTTTTTTAACGATTGGTCGGCGCTTGAAGATTTTCCGCCACATCGATTTTGGTCCAAATCGGCTAAGGTCAAATTTGGGGTGTGGCCAGGGCCAAGTTTTGGAAATGGCCAGGACCAAATTTGGTGTTATCTGTGTGTTATGTTTTATTTTTAGCTTAACATGGCATCGCTGTTGCTGGGTATCGGCACAAGATCGGACGGCCAAGATTCGGCATTAAATGATGGCCAAACTTCAGTACCAATGTTGTCAGACTGCATGACAGATTTCGTGCAGCCGAGTTTGACGACCACAGCGTTGCTGTTCAGTCAGTCAGTCAGAAAAACTTTATTTCCCACCGATATAGGAGACACGCCTACCTTCCCAGCTCAGGTACGCAGACCCGGGAGGGAGTAGGGGGCTCCGCGACTAGAGGCCTGTGTGGTGAACCTCTTGGTTCTTCGAGGCCTCGGTCGCCAGGCGGATGGCTTCGAGTTGGTCTTCGAGTTTTGAGCTTCGAAGGAGAGACTCCCAAGCTTCCTCAATAGGAATGTTTACGGCAGCCCCAGGTGAGTAGGGGCATTGCCAGATTATGTGGTTTAGTGTCCCTCTCTGGTCGCATTGTTTACATCTGTCGTGTTCTCTTGCGTCTATGTTAAGGAGGTATAGCCAGTGTGGGTTCGGATAGTTGCCCGCCTGGAGTCTTCTCAGACACCTGGCTTGTTCGTTGTCCAGTTGTGTGTGCGGTGTGGCGTAGGATCTTCTACCCAGTTTATAGTAGTCGCAAAGTCTCTGAAGGTGGTCAGCCGCTCCTCGTGTACTGGGTCGTCGAGCCGCTCTGCGCTCGCCCGGTAGTAGACGTCTCGAGCGAGCGCGTGTGCGGCTTCATTCCCCGGTGCCGATTCGTGGCCAGGAGTCCAAATAATTCTGACCTTACGAGAAATCTCCCTGGATTCAAGTATTTTCTTCGTTTCTGCCGCCACCCGTCCTTTGGCGAGGTTCCAGATGGCGGTCTTGCTGTCACTAATTATGGTGTTGGCTTGCGTCCCGACACACGCGAGTGCAATAGCCACTTCCTCTGCGATGTCAGCATTTCTTGTTTTGATCGATGCTGCAATTAACGGGATGCCTGCCCCATCTACCACCGCGGCGACCGCGGCCCCAGATTTTCCGGTGGCTGCGTCCGTGTATGCCACTGTTTCCGGTGGTTTCGAGTCCATTTCTCTAGCTATGGCCTTGGCTCTGCTTTCCCTTCTTTCCTTGTGGTGAATTGGGCACATGTTTTTTGGCATCGGCGGGATGTAGAGGTTGTCTCTGTACCCGTTGTCGAGAATAACTTTCGGGGTGGTGCCCCTGTCGTGTTGAAGCCCCACCCACCTCAGTATTTGTCGCCCGGTGTCAGACAGACTGAGCCGCTCTATCTGTGTGGTTCGTGTGGCTTCCGCCAACTCGTCTACTGTGTTGTGCATTCCAATGGCCAGTACTCTTGTAGTCGAGGTTGATTGAGGGAGACTGAGTGCGTTCTTGATACTCCTTCTTATTACGGATGCTTCGATCTTTTCTTTTTCCTTCGCATTTAGGTGCAGGTAGGGGATGACATAGCAGATTCTGCTGGTGATGAAAGCCTGCATTATTCTGGCTAAGTTCCCTTCCTTCAGACCTCTGTTTTTGAGAGAGATTCTTCTGATGAGCCCTGTTACTTGCGCTACGGATCCTTGCAGTTTGTTTATCATGGTCGTGTTCCTCCCGTCGGCCTGGATGATGAGTTCGAGGACCCTGATCTGGCTGACTGCTGGGATCCTTAGGCCTTTGACTGTAACTTCGATGTCGGGTTTCTGTCTGCTCTTGGTGTAAATCAATAGCTCAGATTTTTGAGGAGAGCAACTGAGGCCGATTTTCGCCGCGTAATCGACCACAGCGGCCGCCGCTAGTTGGAGATTCTCTTGAATTTCTCCGTCTGATCCTCTGTTGGTCCAGATATTAATGTCGTCGGCGTAGAGGCTGAAATTGATGTTTGGGATGGTGCCAAGTCTTTGCGGGAGTTTGATCATCGCAATATTGAAGAGCAGGGGGGACAAGACGGATCCTTGAGGTGTGCCCTTCCCAGCTATCTTTATACTCGATGATTTTGCTTCCAAGAATGTCAGGATGACCCTTCTCTCCGAGAGGAAGCTGCTGACGTAGGCGAAGGTTTTAGCTCCAACGTCCATGTCTCCGAGGTTTTCAAGAATGGCCGCGTGGTGAACGTTGTCGAAGGCTTTCCGGAGGTCAAGCCCCAGAATAGCCTTCGTGTCACCTGAGTGCCACTGATCGACGATGTCATGCCTCAGTCGCAGCATTACGTCTTGCGTGCTGAGGTGTTTCCTGAAGCCGACCATTTCGTGTGGCCAGAGCCCTTTGGACTCCATGTAGTTATAAAGCCTCGTATGTATCACCTTCTCCATGAGCTTTCCAACGCAGGAGGTGAGAGATATGGGTCTCAGGTGTTCGAGCTTGTACGGTTTACCAGGCTTGGGGATGAATATGACATCCGCTGTTCTCCATGGCAACGGGAGGTTTCCTTGTTCCCAGACTAGTTGCATGTAGTCCGTGAGTTTAGTGATCGAACTGTCGTCTAGATTTCTGAGAATCCTATTGGCTATACCATCTGGTCCTGGAGCCGTGTTGCGTTTTAGGCTGAGAATTTCCGCTCTCACCTCCGCCTCCGTTATAGGCCTGTCCAGTTCCGGATTGCTAGCTCCAATGTAGGGTGGGAGGTCCTGGTTCACACTGTCGCCAATGTATGTCCTTCTGAGTTCCTCGAAAAACTCTTCTTCGGAGCCTTCGAAGATGTGTTTGATCTTTCGCTGAGTTACTTTTGCCTGCGTTTTAGTCTGCTCCGGGCACAGCAAGTGCCTAAGTATGTTCCACGTCTTGGGGAGGCTCATCTGTTTCTCCATGTCGTCACATCTCTGGAGCCAATTCTGTTCGCATACTTTGAAAGCCTGCTTCTCCATTTCCTTGTTGTGTCTGTGTAGTCGCCTCCTAAGGTTCCTGTTCCATCTTTGTCCTTTCAGTCTCTTTTCCATGCTCTTCTTGGCTTCCCACATATGTAGTAGGCGTGAGTCCATCGGGGCAGGGGCATCTTCGTCCTCGATTTCCACCAGTACCGATTCTATGTCTTGGAAGGATGTGTCGTGCCATATGGCCGTGATGTCCTTTCGAATTAGTGTAACTACCCTGGTGTCATCCCCTCTGTTGCTTCCATAGGCCTTGAAGTGCCTCTGTTTTGGCCATTCTATATTTGTTTCTTGAAGTGCGATGGCTAGAGGAACCTCGCCAAGTAAAGAAATGTAGTTTTCTAGCAGCGCTCTTTTTTGTCTGTAACTCCTGCAGTTCCATTGTAGAATGGTTGTGGGGGTGCGAGTGCTTATCCTGAAACGTGGTGGGAGATTGTTGTTTACGTGACTAGCCATTATGGGCCTTCCAGACGTACTGCCGCTCCACACCCGAGCTTTTCTTGGAGTCCCTTGCTTTCGCTTGCTGTGCACTGCATTTGTGCATACATTGCTTCCATGGCCTGTCTCATTTCAGCCACGATACTTTCTAGCTTGTTGTTGATTCCCATCATGGCGACTTCAAATTGTACCTTCGTAACGAAGATGTCATCCATTTTTTCCGCGCATTTACGCTTGCTAGGCGGGGACTGTGCCTCGTTGCGGCTCCCTGCCCCTTCTGTTAGCGGTATTATTGTAGGTTGGGCAGTTTGTGACAGCGGTGTCTCTTTGAGCAGTGTGGCCGCGGTGTTTTTGGGGGTGTGTACTTCCTGTTTAAGTGTTTGCACTTCCTGTTTGAGTGTCATAATGACATCATTAAGTTCTTTTACTGCTTCTCTGAGCTCGTGGTTTTCTTTCTCTATCTTTTTTATGTACTGGTTAGGCTGGGAGTCTCTCCTATCGAAGCTCACCTTTTTTTCTCCGTCCGAGTCCTTCTTGAGGCCCCAGGGGTCTCCGGGCGTTCTCTTGTTCTTGTCTGGCTGGGTGGAACTGGACTGGCCCACTATCTTCTTTTCCCCGGACGCGGACCGTGATCTGGACCTGTAAGTCGAACGTTGAGGGGGACAGAGGTGGGAAGTGGTTTGGGGATCTGCTCCTGCTCCTGGCCTTCCTCTTATGGGATGGTGTCTTGAGAATTGGCACTAAATTAAAATCTTCTTCTTTTGCTAGCATTTCCTCCGCAAGCTTCCTTTCCCAGAAATTCTTTACCAGGTACGGTGTTCGAAACATGGCCTTGCACGTCTTGTCGCCAAGGGGGTACGCCTTGCCACACAGGGTGCATCGAGTCTCCTTGCAGCTGTGACCCTTCTGAGGGTCTTTTTCACCGCAGTTTCTGCATCTCTTGATCGAGGTGGGGTTAGGGCACACGTCCATCCGGTGTCCCAGGTCCGCGCATCGATAGCAGACTTCGTAGCGTTTCCTGTACAGGAAACATCTCTCGTAGCAGCCGAAGAGCTTTATAGTCCTTGGGACCCGCTCCTCTTGGAAGACGAGGAGGATCATAGTCGACTGGGAGCTAAGTCTTCTGACCGCGATGATTTTCGGGTTTATTCCCAGACTTGCGTTAAACTCGAGTTCTGCTACCAGTTCGGCGTCGGAGACGCTGAGGTGGACGTTGTGAATCACTCCTTTTCCCCTGCTCTCCGGGATTGTCATATGTGCCTTGATTTCCGTCTTGCTTCCTTCTTCCGTGGTGATGGAAGTTATTTGCTGGTATTTTAACGCCCTTTTCTTGTCTTCAGTAGCGATTAAAAGGGTCTGCTGGGCTTCGTTGGGCGAGAGGATGTCCCTCCGAGCGTCTCCGTAGGAGATCCCAGTCTCCCTGCACACGTAGTACAGCAGCCTGGCGGCTCCGAGCCTTGTAAGGGGAGCGAGGCCCCCTTGGGGTCGCAGAATTATCCGCGTTGCGCCATCGGGGATGCGCACGTGCTGTTTTCCAACTGATTTCCAGCTTCTTTACCGCGGCGCGTTTGAAATTATTCGGCCTCTCCTGCGTGGCGGCGCCACTGACTTCCGGTTGCCGCTCCTCGCGTTGCATTGGTACAGCTTTTCCTCCTTTCTTGACCTTATACCAGCTTTCTGGCTCGTAGTCTTCTTCCGCGGAGGTTCCCCCGACTTCCGCGTCCATTTCCGCTGCTTCGTTGCTGTTAGCGGCCGTGCGTTATTGCCGCATCCTCTCCGCCCGCCTCCTCAGATACCGAGTTTCACGCTACGTAATGCACGCGGTATAGAGTTTGCCGCTACGTAAGGCTGCACTGCTCTGACACGACTGAAACTTTCGCTCTTCGCGGCCGCTATACAGCCGGCATGCATACGTCTCCGGCAGGGGTTGCATAATTCTAGCACGCTTGCGACAGCCTCGGAAGCGTCCAATCCCAGACAACACAAATACATCCTCAGGACATCCCGAGGAATAATTTTTCAACACGATGTGTTGTTCTGACGATGTCCTCTACTGATCATCTATAAGTCCTCACATAGTCCTGTTGTCCAGCCTCAGTACGTCCTCAGGACATCTTCCAAATTCATCTCAAGGACCTTCTTAGTATGTTTTCAGGACGTCAGATGAAGATTTAGCCCCAGAGAATGTGGGTCATTATATTGCTTAATTACTTTGGGAGTGTGCATAGAGGCTGTCAAACAGCTTTCTTTTTCCTTCATTTGTCTTGGATTCTAACAAACGAATTATGCAAAGTTTCGCCGGGATCAAGACTGGTTAGTTTGCCACATTTCTTGGTACATACAGGTTGTTTTTCCTGCAATATTTTCATACAGCGACGACTACAACTCTTTCAGAAATTGAACTCTGCCATCTCATTGCAAAAGGTTTCTGGACTAATGGCCCTTAAAGCTAAACAGTCCAACCCCACCAGAAGCATGCAGCACATAAGAATGGGTTTAAAAGCCAAAAGAGCTTAAAATAGCTCCTCAAGGGTATATAGTTTTGTTCAGTCAGAATGGCTTCCTTCATTATGTTGGTATTGTGCACAAGTAACTTTTAATAAACCGGTAGTTTTTAATCAATGAAAACCAGGTGCGAGGGATAAATTTTTTTTAAATCTCAGTTCAATGCCACAATATTGTACTGTGATAGGTCGTTTGCAGGACATCTGAGGAATTTTCATCCTCGAGTCGTCCAGCGATGTACAAACTGAGGACATCTTCATGAGGAAGTTTGGTTGTGACGCACTCAAAAAGTACTCGGAATGTCCTGTTAGTAATGAGGACGTTCTGACCATTTGAGGACGTCCTCAGCACGTTTGGTGTTGTCTGGGATTTCAGCTGCACTGCTCTGACACGAATGAAACTTTCGCTCTTCGCGGCTGCGATAGCCGGCATGCATACGTGTCCAGCAGGCGTTGCATGATTCTAGCACGCTTTCGACGGCCTCGGGAGCGCCCAATTTCAACAGCACTGCTCTGACAAGACAAACATTCGCTCTTCGTGGCCACTGCATCCCAAGCCTGCAAGACGTAAACGGAGCTCCCCTGAATCTAGACTGGAACACGGTTAATCATAGCACCAATTTCGTGGACCCGGTGACAGGGGCCAACACTCAGTGGACTTAGAGTGCGTGGCAGAAGGTCAAGCGCAAGCTTGTCCGGAACGGGCAGAAGGCCTCCTGGTCCTTGCTGCAGTCGCACCTATCCTGGCCGTGGTGGCAATCCATCAATGGTTGCACCAAGTTCCAGGACCCGTTTCTGCTGCTAATGGAGGCCATTGCACGGCGCTACCCGCTCTAAACCATCACTACGCAGCCGCTGTCGTCGATCCACACTCCATTTTGAAGTGGAGTGTGCAACTCCGGCTTCAGCGAAGGCACCCGCTGTAGCTTTTTTTTTTAACTGCTCCTATCGGAGGCACCAAGAGCTGCCTAGGCTGAGGCGCCGCTGTCCGCTCCGCCCGAATTCTCTCTCATATCACAGTGATAATTTCTTGCGGGTCTCAGTTATGAAATCTCAAATCAGAGGCGAGTAAAACACTATTATTTTACTCTTAGTGCCTTGCAGGCTCGTTGGAATGGAGTGGGTACCCACGGAGAAAACATTATAAAATCACTGAATCATGCATTGTATGCAATCTTACCTAAGCATCCACGAAACAAGCTGGCTAATAGCGCATACAAAATTTCCTGCCTTTAGCTGAAAGAGTGGTTAAAATGCCGTATTAAACGCGGCTCTTAGAAATACATAAATTTTGATGGCCACTCTTGTTCCTAACAGGAAGCGGCACCCGTATGCGTATACCGGATAGCGGCCGCGAATAGCAAAAGTTTCAGCCTAAAATTGGGCGCTCCCAAGGCCGTCGGAAGCATGCTAGAATTATGCAACGCCTGCCGGACACATATGCATGCCAGCTATAGCGGCCGCGAATAGCGAATGTTTCAGCCGTGTCAGAGCAGTGCAGCTGAAATTGGGTTCTCCCGAGCTGCATGTCTTATAAATTGCGACGCGCGAAATGCAACTGAAGTGGGCAGATATTGGATTTGTTATGATACTGGCGCAGTTTTTCTAAAGCATGAAAGCATAGTGCTAAGCAGGATTACTGTGTGTAGGGCGTGTAGAGTGCGGAAACACACTTCTATTCCAAAAACTTGAAGTGCACAAGCAGACGAAAGCGAAGAAAGACGACGTGACACACACGAGCGCTCGTGTGTCACGTCTTCATTCTTCGCCCTCGTCTGTTTGTGCGCTTCCAAGTTTTTGGAATGCCTCACCTACACGCCCAAACAACCACTTTGCCAAGCTTGGTTGCAACCACGAGTATTGGCACGAAGCTTGTTTTCCTTGAGAGTGTTTCTTCAGCGGCGCGCAAATATTTTCGTGTGCAAATGCTTCCGCCGTTCACAGGAAAAGCGGAGCGAAAAAAAAAACTAAACAGGGGTTTTACATCGCAACCGCTAGCTCAGCATCAACAGTGGCTTGATTCCCGCAATGGACTTGCAGCAGGGCCGGTATCAACGTTGGCAAGAAGCTGTGGCGATCCAGTCGTGTCGATAAACTAATCTCGAAAAGCTCTTGCTCTTCGGAGCAGTAAAGCTCCGACAGAACTCTACGAACGCAACAGAGAGACGAGGAATAAATGACCAAGCCAGCCACGCTCCAGTAGCTCGTCTTCTCTGTCCTTCTATGTGATTACTCATTTTGAAACCAGGTGGCAATGGGTGCCATATTTCGGCGCGCCCCCTCGGAAGCGCAGGTTCCGTATACCTGGACGCTGCCTCGCGTCGGGAGCTCGTTCGAGTTGACAGGTATGAGACCCATAGCATCCGAATTAACTAGCGCGTCACAGCATAGACTTACAAGGGCGTTGGTCGGGAATGGGTTGGCAGTTCGAATTGTTATCCATATTTCTGAATTAACAGGGGTCGCACTAATGAGCTTTTACTGTATTGAGTAACTGGAGGGAGGTTGCCTTGGGAATCACTCGGGGATGGTTACCATGGAAGTGTAAGGAGGAGGGTATGGCAAGAGCATAAGAGTGTGCAATCGGAGGGCGGTTACGTAGAAGATGGAAGGAAGATGGTATGGTAAGAGCATATGAATGCGCAATCGGAGGGCAGTTATCGTAGGTGATAGAAGGAGGAGAACCTGGCAAGATCATAAGAATGTGCAATCGGACGGTGGTTACCGAAGGTGATGGAAGGAGAAACGTATGGCAAGAGCATAAGAATGTGCAACCGGAGGGCGGTTACCGTAGGTGATGGAAGGAGGAGGGTATGGCAAGAGCGTAATAAAGCGAAATCGGAGGGCGGTTGTCGTAAAAGATGGAAGGAAGAGGGCACTGCAAGAGCATAAGTATGTGCATTAGGAGGGCGGTTATCATTGAACGAGCGGTATAGCGAGGGCGAGGAATACGCAGCCGGAGGGCGGTTACCATAGATTATAGGCGGAGGAGGGTAGGGAAAGAGCATAAGAATGTGCAATCGGAGGATGTTTACCGTGGAAGGAGGGGTATGGCGAGGAATGCGCAGCTGTAGGGTAGCTTCAGTGGCAAGCACCGGCTGGGTGGCAACCGTGGGAGAACATTTGGCTTCCCAACCTCAGGCTAGTTATGAATACCGGAATTAGCGCTGTTGGCTTAACGTGCGACTGAAGGGGCTCAAGCCGGTATTGCTAACGACATTGCTAACATATTGCTAACGACATTGCCCTGCTTGTCTCTTAATGCATACATCTGGTTTTTACCTATGCCTAGTTTCCTCTTCACTGCTTTTAGGCTACCTCCGTTCTTTAGAGCAAGCTCGATTCTCTCCATATTAAACTTCCTTATGTCGGTTACCTTGCGCTTATTTATTAACTTTGATAGCTCTGTTAGTTCTATTCTATCGGTAGGGTTAGACGCCCTCATGCTTTGGCGCTTCTTAATCAGATCTTTCGTCACTTGAGATAGCTTCCCGGTATCCTTTCGAACTCTCCTACCGCCTACTTCTACTGCGCACTTCGTAATTATTGATGTCGGAATATCGTGCATTGAATGAACATCAAGATCGCCTTCCTCATTTAAAGCCGAATATCTGTTTTGCAGCGCTATCCTAAACTCCTGTGCTTTCCCTCTTACGGCTAACTCGTTAATGGTCTTCTTCTTCACTAGCTTCCTCCGTTCCCTCTTCAAGTCTAAGCTAATTCTACACCTTACCATTCTGTGGTCGCTACAACGCACCTTTCCGATGACGGCCACATCCTGAATGATGCCAGGTTTAACGCATAGTATGAAGTCGATTTCATTTTTGGTTTCACCATTGGGGCTCTTTCAGGTCCACTTCCTGTTTTCTCGTTTGCGGAAGAAGGTATTCATGATCCGTAAATTACTTCTATCCGCGAATTCGACTAATAACTTTCCCCTGCTATTTTTAGAGCCTATCTCATAGTCACCTACCGCGTGGTCGTCAGCCTGCTTCTTGCTCACCTTCGCATTGAAGTCGCCCATCAGTACAATGTACTGCGATTTTACTTTATTCATTGCCGATTCGACGTCCTCATAGAAACTTTCAACGGTCTGGTCATCATGGCTGGATGTGGGTGCGTATGCCTGCTCCACTTTCAGCTTGTACCTCCTATTCAGCCTAATTACTATAGCTACTACCCTCTCGTTAATACTATAGAACTCCTCTACGTTGCCAGCTATATCCTTATTAATGAGGAATCCCACACCTAGTTTTCGTCTACCCTCTAATCCGTGACAGCACAGTATGTGTCCGTCCTTTAGTACTGTATACGCCTCACCGGTCCTCCTAACTTCGCTAAGCCCTATCACATCCCATTTAATTCCCGCTAGTTCCTCAAACAGCACTGCTAGGCTAGCCTCACTAGGTAAAGTTCTAGCGTTAAACGTTGCCAGGTTCAGATTCCAATGGCGGCCTGTCCGTAGCCAGAGATCCTTAGCACCCTTCGCTGCGTCACAGGTCTGACCGCCGCCGTGGTCAGTTGCTCCGCAGCCGCTAGGGACTGAGGGCCGAGGGTTAATTGGTTTGATCATAGTAGGTTGGGGCCAAGTACTACACCAGGGTGGCCAAATCCTGCTCTGGTGAGAGAGTGCGTTGTCGGTTCTGGTCACCGAGATCAGGCCGCACTCCAGGCCTGGTTATGCAATTCCATCGACACGCGGATTTTTTTTTGAAACCCGCCTATCAACAATTCTAATGAAGCTATCAATTAGCTAACAAAGGAAAGAGCAGTACCATGCGCCCATCCCCCAACATCGTCAAAACACGGAGAACTGCAAAATGATCGCATGCATGCTGTACACACTTCAGCAGAAGAGATTACTCGCAGTATACTTCCACTCACTTTATTACTGGCCTGCTAATTTGCAATTTATCATTGCTTCTCGCTTCAGCCGTTTGCCTGAAACAATCGTGAGCTGACTCGTGTCGCTCTACAGAGCACGATCTGAAATGTAGGAGACGCAGAATTGCGGTCGCTGCTGTACTACCTGTTCATTCCAAGCACCATAGTGCACCTTGCAAACATCCATTTCACATTGCAAGTTTGCCGCGTGAAAATATAACAATGTGAAACGAAAAGTACAGCGCAATCGAATGAAGTAGCGCTCGACCGCTCTTCGTCGTCGTCGCGCTATCCCCTCGTCGCTGGTTCCGGTGGACGCCGCGGGGCGGCGCCACCGCTCGTGAAAGTTGCGAATAGAGACTGGTGAATCTGTCGTGCACTTTTTGTCCAGCAACTTGTTTCCCGGATTTCATTTTTCAAAACCAAATACCAACGTACCTCTTCTTGGCAGCAGGCCCTAAGAGGCGTCTAAGTGCTCACCAATCTTTTCTAGATATGGTCCGGAGATAATTTTGTGCTTACACAATCAGTTTCCTCACTCTTCGCTTTTCATTACCTGTACGGCCTCCCCAGAAGGCAGGTGAAAAGGATCTGATCGGTCAGTACCCCTATACCCATGTATGTGCAGCATTTTTTTCTCAAGCATCTCTACCGCTGCCACAAACCCGCCTTTCCTTGGTTATTTCCATCTTGTGCAACAAAGAATATTTCGTTTCTGAAAAAGAAAATGCCTCAGTTTAGAGATCCTTCATTTTGCTATAATAGTACTGCAATATTTTTGCTATAATAGTACTGCAAGTTGCTATAATAGTACTGCAATTTTCTCCTTTCTAAACTATTTTCTTGTTTGGCCAATTTTTGTTCCATTCAAATCGAAATCCAGCAGAGCTCTGTACTTCATCACCTTCAGCAAGTTGCAAGGATATTTTGCCGTTTTTAGGCCAGCCATTGTGGCGGACAAATTTCACACATTTTGTAGCATGTAACCTATGCCTAACTCAATGATGTATACCTTTGTAAATGTTACAGCTCTAAACAAGTTGCGTAACCTATGCATAAAAAGAAGTAACCTTTACCATTTGTAACTTTTGCAAAGGTTAAAAGTGGAAAGGTTACATTGTGTGACTTTTAAATTATGCGTATACTTCAATGTCAAAATGTGCACCTTTACAAAGGTTACCCAAAGGTTACCGTGTTTAGAGTGTAGGGAAAACGAGCTCTAACGAGCTTTAATTTTGTCAGCTTTAGGATGTGGCTCTGCATCTAAGGTTACCTGCAATATTTAAGCTTTGGAGTATGTTTTAAGCCGTAATAAGTTTTAAGCTTTGTCAAGTATATGGAAATTCTGCGCATTTACGGCAGGTGTTGTAGCGTAAGTTTTGCACGCTTACGGCAGGGGTCGTAGTGTTTGCTGTATATAATGGACTGAAAGGAAGACAGGCAGTTGTGCTGGTTACGAATTGAGAATGGGTTGGGGCAAAATTGGAAGTCTCGATCTGACCTCTCGGTGGATTCCTCCCTGTCCAGGTGACGTCCGAAATTGTTTCCACCTTGCCGACCAATTCCAAAGCAATTATAAATTTCCCGTTTGTCTTGAAGTGTCACGCATAATGACACCCCGTTGGAGAGGTCTGAACACCTGAACCTAGCATCCTTTTCGCGCTTCGTGTTCGTTCAGGGAAATTCGGCTTAATTTCAGAAGGGTTTTAGAAGGATCTCTGCAATCATCCCCTGGATTCTGGCCCATGCGCCTCGAATAACCGGTCGCGCCATCTCCCGACAGCCGGCGGCGCGACGGCGCGTAACTCAATGGCGACGAAAAATAAAAATTAATTGCGGTTGCAACGTGGACAGAACCATTTTCTCGACGCCCCCCCAATACCCCTATCTATAATCGACCACCTCCACGCCTGCGACAAAAGTGAAAAAGCAAACCACGCAACTACGATGTCAATTTTCTGGCTCACCTCCCAACTCCAATATCTATCACTTCCGGCATTCACTTTCTCTTGCCTGTTATCTATCCACTGACAGCGGCTCAATGTGCTGCCAGTTGTCATAACCTCAGAGGGACGAAACTGCATGTTTCCAAAACATCAGATTTAAAGAGAAAATTTATTTGAAAAGGTACCTGTTGCATAGCTAGAGCTATTTCTGGGAATCCTAGCATTGAATGAGTGTCGACAAATTCAGTCAGGCGTGACTGCGCGCAGGCATGACACATACCCGTGTGGCGGCACGTCGCATGCGACCTTACACATCAGGTGACAGTTGAGGTCCACAGAGACAACACATTTTGTACAGCGTCAAGTCTAAGTGGGATTTTCGAGACACACCACATAAACGGTGTTGTGCGTATCGCCAGCCACTTCACCGACCCAAGCAGATTCTTTTAAAGAAACGAAAGCAAACGCAATTTCTCCAGGTTAAGTAACAAGCGGTCACGTATGCCTTGCAATCACGAAGTGCTATGTATAAGCTATGGTTTAGGTGAAGTTAAATTACTCTTTCTGTCTGAGGCAGGTGTGAATTCTAGTAGCTGGTTAGCTGTGAGAATGTGAATGTGGAACTCAGGCATAGAAGCTGTCGTGCTCGATAGAGAAAAGCATCAAATAAAGCTGGCTCAGCATTGCAGATAACGTCGGATTAACGAAATTCATCGAACAAGTACACAGGAGATGAAGAAAGCCGCCGAACGATTTCGTTAATATTGACGTCAAGATCCTTTCAAAAGCCAGCAAAACATAGCAAACGGTTGGAAACTGTTTTATGCTAAGCAATAATTCGAAACGCCTGGCGATGTCCAGCCTACAGCTGACAAGAAAAATCTGCAGATATTGTTTACATCCCCAACATTGCGAAAGCAAGGATTTGCGCTACGCAGAAGACGACAATGAGCGGGCAGTGCCGCGGGATGGAGCTGATAGAAGTTGGCGAAGACGACGCTCTGAAAAGTACAGAGCAAGAGTGCGGTAGAGTTTAATACGAGGCGTGTTCGGCTGTGGCGATAGCCTCAGTTGTAGCATCACAGGCTACAACTTAGGACGTTTATGACAGAACAGACTTTCTACCGGACTGGTTTCAGCTCTTGAGGCCGTGTCTATCTTTGCCGTCCTTTTAGTTGTGTTGTCTTTTATCAAAGTAGTGCTGGGCAGCCACTAGCTGAGTGCTTAGTAAATAATCTGTATATAGCCCCTTTCTATACATGCATAACATCGTGCAGTATGTGCCATGATGAAAACAAAAGCGGTGATCGATATCCACGTAGTCTTGCGCAGCGGCCTTTGTTCGCGTCTCCGCGGGCTCTACTCCCATTCTTGGATATTTTTTATTTCCTTTTCTTCCCATTTTTTTCTATGATTGGGACAGAGTGGACAAATATCTGCAATAGACGGTCTTTCTAGACTCTGAACTTCCGGATTATTGCTTTTGCACTTATACATGCCGACGGAATAATTTTAGACAGCCCAAAGGACAGCTCAAACTAAGCATGCATTTGTAACAAAGTACCTTAATTCCCTGCTTCTTATGGGCGATAGCGTTATATATGCTACATTCCTCGTTGATAAAATCTAGTTGTAACGAGGCTTAAAACGAGGCACCTGTGGTTGACTGCAAGCGAAGTTAACTAGTTCCTTTTAGTGTTGATCGATTCACGAATAACTTGTCGTCACGTATGATGTAATCGAAACAAACTGCTGATGTAGCCATAACATTTCTTTTTATTTTAAAGTTCTATAATTTAGCTACTAATGAGCGTAGTTCATTACGACGCGGTTGCGTCTGAGCACTGCCAAACTGAATGTGTTCGGCGAAAAAAGGGAAGGCAAATTATTACAGGTTTCAGTATATTTCAGTTTCTTGCAGGATTGCTATGACTCCGAGTGTTAGAGAAAATTGTTACCAAGATGTGACATCCATTTGATCAAGAGCCGGCCAAAATTGATAGTTGCAGATGAAATGATTTCATCTGTTAGAGTGAAGACACGGAGCGGGTGGTAGGCCCTCGGTGAAGATCTACATTTCCAGTAAGCAGCAGCAAGCAAACCATTCAAAAATATTGAAATAATTCATAGCAACCGTTTTGATGGCTGGTGGTTACTGGAAAGGAAACCAGTAAAAAGAAACCGGTTTTCGCTTTTCAGATTTAGTAGGAATCTAAGCGCATACTAAACCGTGAGCACGGACCTGAAAGACATGTAACCAGTAACGTTTTAATCTTCTCATTTTTTCCGCCTCGGTTCTATTTTATATATTATATGGACGTGGTATTTTTCTCTTTTGTCAGTGTTACTGAGCTTTTGTCCTAGTTTTCTGGCACGGCTCTGCCTTGAGGCTCCTACTTTATCACCATCCTTTTCTTTTCTTGACGCGTCGGGCATTCTCCCGGGCGTTTGCATGGAGCATGCCTCGGTTGCGTCGCTTATCGTTTGTAGCAATTTATTTTTGTCTTCTTAATGTTGTATTTTCACCTCTTAAGTGCACTTGGCTGTGACGGTTAGGGGCCTTCTCATCTGTGCATAATTTTGACCGAGAGGTTTTGCTCATGTTGATTCGTATCTGCTGAGCTGCTGTTTTTTTTTGTAAATAGTCCCTGACTCCTACGTGTTTTATGGAAAAGCATCTGATCTATACGGCAGTCTTGCAATAAAGGAAGTTGGCGCTGCTTGTGTGTTGTCTATAGTCTCCACTGAAGCATGTCTCTCTACGGTGACGAAGCTATAGCACGC
Source organism: Amblyomma americanum (assembly GCF_052857255.1). Lineage (NCBI taxonomy): Eukaryota > Metazoa > Arthropoda > Arachnida > Ixodida > Ixodidae > Amblyomma > Amblyomma americanum. The sequence continues at coordinate 278,901,744 of NC_135497.1, forward strand.
GAAGATAAAAATCTAGCATGTGTTCTAGAACTCTTCGAGGACAAGTGGTAATTCAGGAAGAGTTCTGTTGGGGTTCAAGTCACAGATTTAAAACTTGGACCTAAGTCTTACTTGGTTGTCTGGGCTAGTTTAGTGAACTCACAAAAAAAATTATTCGGTGATCCTAAACATCTTCCTGGAAATCAGCGTCGAAGGCGCAGCTATAGGGTGTCTGCATCGGTAGAAGGGAGGCAATTTTCTAATCTTTTTTTCCATTCTAAGAAAATAAGAAAGGTTGGCTGGGGCGCACGAACATGTGCATAGAACTATACTGAGAGAAGTGTTAACAACTTATAAAACCACGCTATCATGGCCGAGAGGTGAGACCCCATCTCTTTGTTTCCCTGCGCTGACTGCGTCCCCGAGCCGACTTCTCGTGGAGGCAGGAAGCGTTTGGGACGCGTGAACAACGTACCCTCGAGATTGCTGGAATTCTTGCTCTGTGAATTCCGCATAGCAAAAAAAGAAAGGCTCCATTGCATAACGAGGTACCTTTAAAAGGGAGAACAGAGGTGGTGGGGGAGTGTTTCCTAACCGGCTCCGTGGAGAAAGCACTTTTGCACATTCAGTTGCAATCCCTTGACGTCGCGTTGTTTTGACCGGTGGAAGGTCTTCCTGAAAGCACATATGCACTCGGAACCACGCTGAGCAATGTTAGAACAAGGATACAGACGTGTTATCTTGTTAGGTTAGGATTTATGCAAGAAAATGCGGCGTTTTAAAAAAAAAAATAAAGGAAAGGATTTGAGACGTACGTGTGTGTACACAGGTTGACTCATTCTCATGTGCAGGTGTGTAACAGAGTGGCTTCCTAGCTGGCTAACAAAATTGGAAGTGTGTCGCCGTGCATGGAAGCGTGACTTTCTTGAAGACAACCGATTCATCAAGCATAAAATGTCTCTTTTTTTTATGAGGGCATGACCTAATGTCGGATCGAGATGGTCGTGTTTCCTCGAGGTGTCGGCGTCGGAAGGAAACCGCGTCCCTGGTGGTGTTTGCGGCTGGGCGGGCAACCCAATTTAGGCCGGCCTCGGTCAATCAAACACGCTAATTCTTTTAGATAACCATGCTCGCATCTATACAGTTAGCGCAGCGGCGCCGAAATCAACTTTTGCCACTTTACCAGAAGGACCACCGTCGCTGCTTTGGCAGGCCTTCTCGCTTAGCAGTCCTTGCCCCTCGTTGATGACATTTAGCTTTAGCATTGAGCGATACCGCACATCCCTTTTTTGCTTTATGTATCTCCAGCTGAGCGTCAACGCGTCGCGGCGCTCTCAGCCTCGCAAATTTTGTCGAAAAAAGCGTCCCAGTCTTACAGCGTCCCGATCTTTCATTGTTTTTTTAACAATGACCGTAATGAGCTTCCGAATACAAATTTAGCGCAGAAAATCATCTAGCTCCTACATTCAGCAGACTGAAGCGAAACCTTCCGAAATTCATTTGACAGTACTAAAAAAAAAGTAAAATTTGCAACCAAGAGCGCAGAGAGGGATTGTGACCGACGCTGCCAAAAATAGGCATTCTTTGTTTCCGTACGCTTCATACCACTGAGCCACGGCCGTGGCATCCCGCGCTATGATAAGTGCTTGTTGGTAGGAGTTACCTATATCGTCGTCATCGTCATCTTTCATCGCTTCGTTCTCTAGTTCGCAGGGGTCGTACAGTGAAAGCGTACGAGTGATTAACGATAAATTAAGACTCATTTTTGTCACCCACAGCAGCTTTTATGTAGCCGTAAAAAAAGGCGAGAAGCAGACCGTTTCTTGTGTGACGTGCATACTTGCAGTAGATTTAAGAGCGTTAGCTCCTACTCATCGCGTTTCTCGATTTCTTGGGAATTTCTTGGGAAGTCCGAAGAATTCAAGATGTCAGCCTCCTTAGTGAATCGATTTTGCAACTCATTTCGTGATTGACTGGCAACATCATGAATATATCGAATTGGTGGTTGATTGGTTTTATCAATTATAAATGCAAGATGTCAAATTTGTATTTCCATAGGTGTCCCCTCACTTTAATCTCATTCATCTCAATTCTAGTAAACCACACAGCTAAAGCGCCAACTCCAAGCGCCCTTCCTTGGGGTACGCACTCAGCGTCGGCGCTCTTGGCGTACGCCCAAACCGGTCTGCACATGCGCACTGCAGAAGACGGCAGCGAGCCTCGGCGAGGCGCCGATGTCTGTCCGTGCTAGATATCGGCATCAGCGCACGGACGCTCGCAAGAGAGGTCAGGTTTATAACAATGGGAGGATCGCGGGGACCTCGGTGACTTTTTTCTTCATGGCTTGAAGCTCTTCCAGGTTCCCCGAAGTTTTATTCGCGTTTTAAGTTGTCCTTTCATCGCCCCACAACCCCTTCTCTTCACGGCTTGAAATTCTCTCCCTGGGCTCGAAAGGGGAAGCGAGCCAGCGCCAGGAACATGGAGATGCATGCCCTTCGACGCGCGTTCCCGCGTGCACCAAGAGCGCCTACGTTGGACGCGTACGCCCAGGAAGGGCCCTTGGAGTTGCCACTTAGCGCTCGTTACCTCGACGTCTTCCAGACAGTGACGGGCCGGCATCTTTTTTGACAGATGACAGCTCAACGTGCGACAAAAACGGCGCGGGTACGCCGCGTTAGCCGCGACCAGACTTTTTTCCTTTTCTTGCAACCCAGCCAAGGAAATGAGTAGAGGAGCCACACAGTCTGTCTGCCTTGAACACGCTGGGTGAGAAAAGAAAAAGAAACAGAAATGCAAAGCCCCCCCCCCCCTCCCCCCGAGACGCTGGGCATGAGGGGAGGACACACGAAGTGGGCAGTGCGCGAAGCTTATCGGCGTCTCTCTCCCAAGCCAAGGATGGAGAATGTAAGAGATGGAGGAGGCGCTCAACTTCATGCGGCGCGTGGTGGCGGCTTTGTGAACTAGCGGAGCATGAACCAGAATCCTGGCCATGAGGGCTAAGAAATTTGAGTAAGGCAAAGGAGGAAACCCAAAAGATCCTGGAGACAGATGCGGCAAAACCAAGAGCATATGACGGTTGATCTATGGCGCCAGTAAGGTGTTTTCTCTGCGGCAAGGTGGGACACCGTGCAGCTGACTGTCAGACTAGTAGCGCTGCCCAAAAAACACAGGTTGTGTGTCAAGGGTGGAAGAGGAGGGGTCATACTCTGGATGAGTGCCGATACAGAACGCAGGACCGAGCAGCAATGCCGGTGGTGGTTGGGCAAATAGGGGACCATCCTATAATGGTGCTTAGAGAAAGCGGAGCCAACACAGTTTTGGTTCGGAGAAGCCTGGTGAAAGACAAGGATCTTACAGGGGAAGCGTCGGTCGTCACTCTTGTAGATAGCACAGTGAGGTACCTTCCTGAAATCAGGATTCTAGTTTCCACGCCATATTATACTGGGCAGGTAGTGGTAAAATGCGTAGACCAACCCGTCTACGATCTCATCTTGGGAAACATTTACGGGTGCAAGAAGTGTCGAAGACCCTGATCCCGAGTGGAGGATGCTCGACGTTGAAGAACATTCAAAGGAGGAAAGGCCCGCGACAGTTCAGACGGGGGCAGTCAGTTTCTCGTCGGCAGTGGAGACAAGAGCTCAAGCGACAGCCCGAGCAACGCAGCGTCCGCTCTCTACTCCCGTTACGATGTGCCTTACCGTAACACCGGGAGAAATTGCAATTAGGCAAAAAGGAGACCCGAGCCTGAAGGCCTGCTTCGAAAGAGTCGGGGAAAAAGTGAAAAGAAAGAAGAGTCGTACGTCATTCGAATATCAATCGGTAAATGGTATTCTGCACAGGAAGTGCATATTTAGTTCAGGAAGGCGGGTCCAACAGCTGGTGTTACCGAGAGATATGCGAGAGACCGTGCTACGCTTAGGACATGACGCCATTATGGCCGGACACCAGGGTGTCCAAAAAACGGTATCTATGATCGCCGAGGAGTTCTTTTGGCCGGGTGTTCAGAGTGACGCTAAGCGCTTTGTTCGCTCATGTGACGTATGCCAGCGCACAGTTCCGAGGGAAAGAGTTGGTCCCGTACCTCTGGGCAAGATGCCAGCCATCGACCTACCGTTTCAGCGAGTGGCTGTTGACATTGTGGGGCCAATCTCTCCAGTATCCGCCAAAGGCAATAGATACGTGCTTACTCTGGTTGACGTGGCCACTCGTTATCCTGACGCTATTCCAGTGAGAACTATTGACAGTATCCAAGTGGCGGAGGGTCTTGTGGAAATGTTTTCGCGTTATGGGTTCCCGAGGGAAGTTTTGAGTGACCGGGGCTCGAACTTCACATCGGAACTAATGAAGGAGGTTAACCGCCTTTTGTCAGTAAGGCAGTTACTGACGACACCTTACCATCCCATGTGTAATGGGCTTGTAGAGCAGTTCAACGGCACCCTCAAAAATATGATAAAGAAAATGTTCCAGGAGAGACCCACTGATTGGGATAGATATCTTCCAGCTCTTTTGTTCGCTTACCGCGAAGTACCACAAACGAGTCTTGGTTTCTCGCCCTTCGAGATGTTGTATGGGAGAACCGTTAGAGGTCCACTTATAATACTCAAGGAGCTGTGGGCTAATAAGGAGGTTGCATCAGATATCAAGACAACATACGCATACGTGCTTGAGTTGCGGGACAAGTTGGAAGAAACATGCAGGCTTCCACATCAAGGCCTGGAAAGGGCGCGCGAACGCTATAAGGGCTACTATGACAAGAAAGCATGCACTCACATGAATCTGAATCCGGACGACAAGGTTCTCATCTTGCTACCCAGGATCATAATGAGTTACTGATGCAGGGGAAGGGCCCGTATCTTGTGACGCGGAAGAAAAAGGACTTGGATTGTGAGTTATTGATAGATGACACTAAGAACGTTTTCCATGCAAATATGTTGAAGAAATACGAAGAAAGAGGTACCGTACGGTACGCCCCCAAGGTAGCATGTGTGGTGGTGGCCGAGGAGACAGGTGATGCTGCCGAGGTTACTACGTGCAGTGGGAAGAAAAATGCAGGAGGGGATGAGGTACTAATGAAGCCCAATGTGAATGAAGACATACGATCACAGCTCTACTCCAAATCAAGGGGGAGACGTTTTCGGATGGGCCAGGCAAAACGGAGGTCAGGTGTTACAAATTAGACTTGTATACAGATAGTGCTAACTGAACAGGTTTATTTACATCTGGGATGTATCTTGCTGTTGCTGGTGTGCTAATGTATCTCTGGTTTTTATCTTGTTGTTGTGGTAGCGGTTGTTGGTGTTATGTGATTATACGAGGGAGTGTGTTGTGGACACCAGCATGTTTATTAAGTACTCTGTACGGACAACGGCAGTGGTGTGTTAGTGTTCTGAAAACGCAGTTTGGTGTGCTATGTTAGTGGCGTGCTCATGGTGTGTGCTGGATATCTGCGGTGTGGTGTGTGCTGGACATCTGCGGTCACGGTGTTGTGTGCTGGGTCCAGAATCGCCACAGAAGATAGTCGGTTGGCTGGAGGGCTTGAAGATGAGGATGACGTAAGCAGTTTTTCATGGAAAAATTCTTGAGAGAGGCGGCCTTTGTCACATATATTAGGGAGCCTAAATTAAATTTTAAAGGAAAGAGGTGTGAAGAAGGCGACCTGGGTTAACCGAAGAATAAAGAAGAGGAAGAAGAAGCATTCGGTGAGGTGGAGAGAGATGATTGGTGGAGAAGCATTCGGTGAGGTGGAGAAAGATGATTGGTGGAGAAGAGAAGAAGACGACGACAAGGCTTACGTGGACTAACGCCAAGGCTATAAAAGGGCGAGGGAGAGCGAGGCACGGGGAGGGACGGCAGAGAAGTGGAGGCTCTGGCGCGTCAGGGACGCATCGGCTGGAATTGAGCGACGCCGGCTACTGCTCCGGTGAGCTCGCGTTCTACGGCTTCGTATCGTGGACATCCTGCCGTGCCTGAGCCCGTTCCGGGGAGTCAACGGAGGACGCTATCACCTGCTACGGCCACGGGTGTCTCCAGAGCTGTTGCCATCCATCCGGGTGGTGCCCCCAACGTCAACAACACCGGCATCACCTCCACGCGCGCTTGGACCTGGAGCTTGTACGACGCAGCCAGCGACGCCGCCACCGACGCCAGCCCAAGCATATCGAACGCCGCCTCGACGCCGGCTACTGGATCCATACAACGCCGCAGCCGCACCGAACCAACCGCGAGCACGAACGCCGACCACTAACAGTAGAACGCTAGTAGTAGACGCTGGTAGCAGTGTTACCGGGTCGTGTGTATTTATAGTCTTTGTGTTTTGTGTTAGTGTTAGTTTTGTGTTCTAGTGTGTGTGTCACGTAGGGTGTAATTAATGTGCGTTTGTGTGGGTACACCTGTCGCCTATAGTCCATTCTTTCGGTCCGAGTGTTCTCCGGGGAGATCCGTGACACACCACTTCATCCTCATGTGCCCAGTTGCCTTGGCGTAACCTGTCAGCATAGCTCATAACACAATTGTCTACTGTGTGCCCAAAGCGTCGGCACTGGGTGCATCGAGGCGTACGTACTACACTGACGCCATAGTTGGTCCACATGGTTACAACGAAGACACAGCGGAGGCCTGCCTGGGATAACAACTAAAGCTTGTACCCCGAAAACGTTGAGCGTGCGAGGAACGGCACTTGCTGACTCTCCGTCCTTGAGCGTGAGCGAGAATCCCGGTTCGCTGTTTCCATGTGCTCCATTCCGGGGCACCGCCACTTCTCACGCTCGATAGTTTGTACAGTTCCAAAAGGCTCCAAAGCTTCCACAATTCTCCGGTGCTGCATATAGCGCGGTATCCAAAGAAGCCTATAAGCTTCACATTTTTGGTGTACGGGTCAAACACGCTACATTTTAGACTTTTGACGTGGAACTCTGCTTTGTCAATAAGTTTCTGTTTTGAGGAACTGCTCTCGCACGTCACCATCCAAACGCGACTCATTTGGTACTGGCCAATACACAGAATCTCACGGAGGTCCACAATCTGCACAGGCGCGTCTCGGAAGTCGGGAACACGGTATGGGCGACCCTTGAGGTGAGCATGCAGAAAGACGGTGTTGAGGACAACATTACCGGTAGGTAGTTGAGGGAGGACAACGTTATACGAGACCGTGGCAACTTCAGATGTCGGGAGACCTCGGCCAACGGCCGATGCGCTGTTTCCAGCTAGAAGGAAGGAAGGCCTCAGCTAGAAGCTAGAAGTTAGTTAGTCCTCAGACGTTGCTGGCACATACCCACTGCGGGGGAGTGGCCAAGACACAGGCGGTTAATTGCTGGAGACAGGAAAGTTTTGACGGGAAAAGGAGTGGTAATATAGTATGTAGGCTGATAGATTGGAAGATGCAAGGGCAGGGGTCTTGTTAACTTGGAGATTGAAGACGGGACAATGGCTTAATGTGCATAACATTATGCAATGCCTGTAATGTTTCAATGTCGTACTGACTGAGAGGGGGAAAAGAAATTAGAATGGGAGTCGCTGCGTTTCTTGAAGGAAATTTTGCTCAGCAGAGCGCGCACTCCTGTCGCTTCGTCCAAGCAAAGAAGCGCCAATGGAAAGAACAACCACGGAAGACACAGGCTAACCCAGTTGATGAAATGGAATTTGCAAAAGACGCTTCCTCAAATGAGATAAGCGGCGGCAGAACAGCTGGAAGTCATCTATTGTCTCAGGTTCAGCACAAAAAGGGCACAATGGGGAAGCCGTCAGGCCAGATTTGTGAAGGTAGAAATTTAGAAGGGGAACCCGGCAACGCAAACGCGTCAAAGAGACCTCTAGTCTGCGCGAGCGCCAGTCTTTGCTACTCCAAGGATGCAGAAGATGCTGATATTCGGGAGATGATGTAAGAGCCGAGGCAGCAAATTCCTGAAATATTGCGTAGCTGCGAAACCTCACCGAAGCAGTATATGCACAGGTTGACAGGACAGCAACAATTGGGCCGCAGAGAGGCTCCTGCTAAGGAATCTGAAACCTCATCTAAATGAAAGCCCAAGTGAACTGGTACCCAAAGCAACCTTACCGAATTTAGATGGAGCGGAATCAGGAACTTAAAGAGGCGTAATGCCCGAGACTCAGTTGGTGAGGATAATGAAGAGCAAATGGACAGAGTCCGTCATAACCACGACCTGGGAAACGGTACTTTATAATTTTCGTGAGGCTAAGATTATTGCTAATAATTCAACCAGATAAATTGGAGTGAAGTCAGTATAACCTCAAGGATCCGTCTATACGCCGATGATTGTGTATTGTACCACACTATTAACTCTGTCAGTGATCACTTCCTTCTGAATGAGTCTTTTGGTATATTCTGTGATTGGTGCAATACGTGGCAGATGAAAATCAACTTCAGCAAAACAGTTGTCATGTCTTTCACCAACCGCCTATGCCCTTCTAATTACAATTATTCATGCCCTTCTAATTACGATTATTCATCCCTGCAAAGGGTACATGAATATAAATATCTTGGCGTTATTTTTTCACACAATATGTCATGGTCAAAACACATCGATCATATCACAGCTAAAGCTCTTAAAAAGGTAGGTTACTTGAGGCGCACAGTACGGGATGCTCCTAAAGAGACGAAACTGGTCATGTATAAAACTCTAATTCGCCCTATTCTTGAATACGCTTCCAATGTTTGGAATCCATATAAGCAATGTGAAATTGATCAAATAGAATCTGTACAACGAAAAGCTGTAAGATTTATTTTTCGCCGCTACGACTTTCATTTTTCACCCTCAACTGCGATATCTTCCTTAAACTTAAGTCCGCTCGCATCCCGCCGGAAAACTGAGTCCTTAAAACTTCTTCACTCAATAGTGCATTCTGCTAATTGCCTCTCAGAGAGTAAGCATATCACGTTTTCAAAACCATCTCTAACCAGGAGCCATCATGATCTTAATATCCAACCCTTTTTTGCCCGTACTAACGCTTTCAAATACAGTTTTTTTCCGCGTACCGTGGAGAGTTGGAACTCTTTAAATGGAAATATACGTGCCTTTTCTGTGTCTGATTTTGCGTCCGAAATTGAGACGTAGCATTATATGATGTTGTATGCAGCGTTTGTTTCACATTTTGCCATGTACCCCTTTATGCGCGCAACTGTACCGCATGATATATGTAACCACTCCTGCTATAGCCCCTGGAATGGGGCTGCAGTATTTTCAAATAAATAAAAAGACGGAGAGAAAAAGACCAACCCAGTGAAGGCGAAAAAATACCCACACTTGCCTTTTCGCGATCCTGCGAGGTATCGGTATCAATAACATGAGAGGGGAAGGACCTTAGGTGGTCCTGCAACAGACCCTGAAGAAGCGGGAAGGGCTGCAGCTTTGCATTCGATGGAAAAATGTCATCGAATTCAATCTGGAGAGAAGATGAGTTGTTATACATTTGGCAGACATCTGTGAAATGAATGTTTATATGATCAAGGAGGGACTGCACGTAATATATCTGCGGGGAATGAAAACGAGACCAGGCGGCACTAAAAAAAGGGGGGGGGGGGAAGGTTTACTAAGAAATATACTGGAGGCGTGAAGAGGCGAGTCGCAGAATTTTAAAAATTTTTGAACTGTTAAAAGGCGAAACCTAGCTGATAACGATGGGATTCGCGCCTCAATATGCACAACAGCATTGGCGACATATTTTGGAAGCCCCAGACAGAGGCGCAACGCCTCACGCTCCAAGAGCACAAGAGGGCGAAGTTTATAGGCAGGAGCTCCTGAGAATAAAACACAGCCGAACTCCAAAACTGAGCGGACGTACATTTTATAAATCATCAGAAGTGTATGCCTTCTCATGCCTGACCAAGCACTACAAAGCCTGCGTAGGATGCCAATCGCCCGAACTCCTTTTGCAGAAACTTCCTCAGTGTGTGGCCGCCAGGATAGAGTAGAGTCGTATATTACTCCGAGATACTTCACCGTCTGAACTTTATGAATTATGTTATTTCTATAGACCAGGCAGATATTTACAGGAACAGAAACCGGAAATACTACCAATGCGCATTTCTTCACATTGAGGGACAGATGAATTCTTCCTAACCAGTTGTCAAGAACATTGAGGTAATTTTGCAGGGAGCGATAAAGAGTGTGAATGTCACCTGCTGATGCAAAAAATGCAATATCATCGGCGTACACATAAGTTTTCACGTATTGAATGCATGGAATTGAGCTTAGAAGAATGTTAAAAAGAAGAGGTGAGAGAACTGATCCTTGCGGTACACCTCTTGTCTTTGAAATCTCCTTGAGGAAACGCCATTCTGGCAGCAATAAAATTCTCTATTTTCAAAAAGAAAACACAAATCCAGGCTACAAAATAGCTTGGGAAGTTCAGTTCCAGTAATCTGAGTAACAGAGTCGAGTGCTCAACGCTGTCGTATGATTTACTGACATCCAAGGTGACAAGCGCAGCAAACTGTTTTCTATTGCGAGCTAATTTAATACGACTCTCTAGGTCAGTATGAGCACACCAAATTGAAAAAACCGGCCTGAAACCAATTTGACACGGATTCAAGAGAGAATTTTTTTAAATGAATGACATGGCACGGCTGCAAAGGACCCTTTCCACCAATTTCACTAGGTTCGATTTTACTGAAATAGGGCGTATGTTGTCTGAAGTTAAGCCCTCCCCTTGCTTTTTAATCAATGGAACTATTTCCGCAAGACGCCACTCATGAGGAATACAAGTAAATTTAATAGAATTTTTAACTAGAGCCAACAGGTCTTCAGGAGATTCATTGAACAAAATTTTGATCATAGATGAAGTGATTTTATCGGGGCCACGAGCCGCTGGGGATAAGCGCAGAACAATTTGCGACAGCTCAGGCCTAGAGACCTCAGTGAAATCACTTGAGGTGAATGTGAATATAGCAGGAGAAGGTAGAGCAGATGTAAAGCGAAGCTCTAGGCCACATGCAATATCCTCTAAGGCCTTTGCGACGTCAGCAGGGGACTGAACGAGGGGTTCAGTGTTGACAGCCGGTGAAATCATCTTGTTGCGCCTCATGAAATTAAACAAAGCTCGTTTATTTCCTGATTGCGAAAGGAAATCATAATGGTTTGTATTATACTCCTCCTTTGCACGGGCGACAGTGCGCTTAAATGTTGCTGCAGCATACTTATAATCCAACCAATTTTGGAGGATTGATTGAGAGAAGTTTCTTGCAATCTGCTTTCTGTGGTCTATTTGCACGCGTGCACTTAGCATTCCACCAATTGTCCACGATTGCACCCTTCGTTCTCTTAACCAAAAATTCAGACTTTTGCCTTGCATGATCCAGTACTGAACATAGATGTTTAGCCTTGCTTTCGGCATTTGTCTCAGCGCAAGGATCTGAAGTGATTTGGAGAGCTAACTTTAGCGTGTCTTTAAAGCAACTGTAATTTATTAACGTGCGCTGATGTCGCTCAGGAAGAGTTAATTTACACGCAAACTTGAAAGTAATCGGAAGATGATCACTGTTTGTTGCACAGTCAACAGGCGCCCAAAACATAACAGAGATTTCTGTGGAGGAAAAAGTTAAATCCAAGGTAGAGCGGCATTGACTCCGAACAAACGTAGGCAATCCGGAATTGTTGCAGATCAAGTTATTGTCAGAAGCCCAATCAAATAGTCTAGAACCAAAGCTGTCTGTTTTAAACCCCCATGTCACATGGTGCGTATTGAAGTCTCCAAGTAATAAAACCTGAGAACGGCTACTAGACATGAGTGAGCCAAAGGGCCGAATTTCATGCACACCAGACGGGAAATATGCATTAGCTACCGTAAAGGGCTGTTGACCTGGGACACCGAGGTCAACCGCAAGGATTTCACATTAATTGTCCGCATACTGGAAAGAAAAGCAAGCCCTGTGGCAAAACTTTGTAGAGATGAGCACTAACAACCCTCCCCCTCTTGATGACCGGTCAAGCCGGAACGGACGGTTATTATTGAGATGATAATTGAAATTTGTAGTTAACCATGTTTCCTGTAATGAAACTAAATCTGGTAGAAGCTGATTGCATAGGCAATTTAAATCTGTTGAAGCTGAGAATATAGATCGGCAATTTCACAGGAGTACACTTAAGAACCAATCTTGGCGGGAGTGCCGCAGCCGCGACTACCTTTTCTAGAATCCTGGTCTTAGGATTTTGACCTGCGTTACATTTCTTTGTCTTTGACTGTGGGCTAGATGGACCTGCAATATTCAAAGGAGACCCACTTCGTTTCTGGGCGCGGAGATCAGACTCCATATCCACACAGTCCATAGAGGATGCGTCCATAACGCTGTTCGGAGGAGAGGCCTGAGAGGTATTTTGTTGCTCATATTGTTTTTGGCCATGTGGAGAGGAATTGATTACCACAGAAGGAGGAGCAGCTTCCGAAGCCAAAGAAAGCAAGAGCGGAGCGGTGGGCATCTGCAGCATATTGGTCATCTGCATAACTATTACCTGCGAAATGCACGTGGAAACGGTTTTCATAATGCGATCCATTGCATTTGCCACAGCTTTCTCAACTGTCGCTGTAATAGCCTGGGACAAACTGGCATCCATTATTCGTGGGCATTTGGCGGCCACACTAGAGTAGCCTGAAACTCTCTCCTTGACTGTGGCAAAAGCCTCTCTCCGCGTGCATCTGCTCTTGTCTATAAGCTCGAGCACCTGAACTTCTTGTGCTCGTGCAGGACAGTCAGGCGAATCAACAGGGTGAGCACCACTACACAAAAAAATTTCTGTTGCTGGTCGGGACATTCCTCTCTGCAATGACGTTCCCCACAAGCACAGCAGCGTAAGGCCAATTTGCAGGCTTTGCCGCTGTGGCCAAATCGCCAGCAGTTTTGACACTGAAGTAGTCGAGAGTTGAAGGCATCTACTCGAAAAACCAATGGCCACACCTTAATCTCTGACGGCCAGAATGTTCCTGCAAATGTGGCAATGACGGACTCCGTAGGAATTTTTACTCCGTCAATCATCCTGCTGCATCGATGGACAGCAATCACTCCCGCAGGCGAGAGGTTCTCAAGTGTTTCCAGAGGTCTCAAACGAGAGTCGACCCCTCGGACCATGCCCTTGGAACACGCAAGATGAGGCGGAATGAATGCGCTCACCGGGTGGTTGGCGAAGGACGTACACTTCAGCAGGTCTTCAATACAGTCCTTATCCGGTGACCTGCACAAAATACCACCTCTTCCGAACTGCCGGACATCGGTAATGCGCATGAAGTGCTTCGATGTGGACTGAAGAGCCGCCTGTACTGCCTCCGGGTTGTTCAGTCGGATCGCGCCTCCATCAGAAGGCACTGAAGCGACCGGAATGCTCTAAACTCCACTGCGGAAAAACAGATCAATTGGGAGCTGGTCTTGAGGAAGAGATGCCGATCAAGGGGAAAACCCCTGGCCGGGAGAAGTAGACATTAAGCTCTCGTTCCGCGCCCAATCACCCTAGAACAGGAGCAAGTAGGCACAGACAAAAAGTAGAAATTTAGCAAGCCAGCGCAACCCCGCCAGGTACTTAGCCGCTACCCCGCAGCCTGGCCTGCTTCCAGAGATGTTGTTGTTAGCCTATCAAAAGATGGCACATACCCACACTGTGGGATCGGCCAAGAATCGGGTGGCTATTCACCTGAACGCAGTTAATAAAAAGGAAAAGCACGTGGGAGCGCAACACCGTTGAATTCTTCCTCATGAACAGTAAAGGGATGAGAGTTTTGATTTCAAAATTATATGAATAATAATAAAGAGAGGGATTAAATAATAATGATTAAGTCAAAATGTAATAATTGATAGAAAAGAAAAATTTTGGAACACTTAGCAAGGCAGTCGGTGAGATTCTATCAGGAAATTTAGAACAGCGGTACAAACAGATCTGTGGCTGAACCCAGATATGGTGGCGCCAAATGATAGCAAGAGTGGGCTGCTCAAACTAAGGCCAAGATGCTGCAAGGGCTCCTCCAGCAACGTTTTTCTCAGAGAGTTGAATCGGCGACAATACAGCCAAAAATGTTCTATAGATTCAGGGTCACGGCAAGATGCACAAAGGGGAGAGAGCGCCAAACCCGACTTGTGTAAATAGAAATTTAGAGGGGGGATGCGGCAGAGCAGCCTACTTCTTCTTCTTAGTAAGCATGACGCCTTTCTGCGTCTTCTTCTTCTTCTTCTCCTTTGTAAGCATGGCACGTACATGCCCACGCGGGGGATTGGCCAAGGTTCAGTGGATAAACCCAATGAGGTATTTGCGCGGGGAAAAATAGGAGTGAGAATATTAAATCAAGATAAAAATGGGAAAAGTCGAATGAATTAAAGAAATATGAATTACCAGGAATATAATCGAGCATTTTTGCACATGCGACAAAATTTTGTATACAGCTAACAAGGTAATCGATCAGTTGCACTTATGTAATCATGAAGGTAGCCGCAAACACTGCTTAACGGAAATCCCTTTGCGCTCGCATCGAACGAAAGAACTGGGAGATACAGAGGGAGTCCTAACCTCGAAAAAGGGACCTCCAAATACTTTTTTCTCTGAACGGCGAACCGCCGGCAAGAGAGGAGAAAATTGTCTATTGTTTAAACTTGCCCACATCATACACAAAGTTTGTCGCAGCGAACCCACATCTGAATGAGTGCAAATTTGAGGAATTCTGCATCGCAGAAGCGTCATTGACACCTCACAAAGCCTTGATTTACACCACCGGATATTCCATGGGTACTTTAAGTGGTGAAAATCCACGGTATTGAGCAATGGATCACTCAAGTTGGCTGAAATATGTTGGAAGCGCTGGAAACGTGAAGTTGCTAACAGAATGAGGTGATGGACGGGATAGATTACAGGAGCGCTGAGAGCATACCTTGCCAATAAATCAGCCACCTCGTTAAAATAGACGCCCGAATGTCCAGGTGCCCAGACAAAGCGGATCTCACGCACTGTGCGCGGAACAAAAAACCCAAGCGGATGATTCAATAAAGATTTTCGCGAATTTTGGAGAGAGACCAGAACTGAAAGGCAGTCTGCAAGAATAAGAACCCGTGCTACATGCCTCGGAAGTTTGAGAAGAGCCAAACCAATGGCAAGAAACTCTGCGAACAATATAGGAGTATAATCTGGGATACGAACGGAATAGCTCCAAGCCAACTCCTGTGAATATATTCCAATCGCCGCCTTCTCACAGCTGCCGGAGGCATCAGTGGAGATAACAGTATGAAGAGGAAAATTCTGTAGGTGTTCAGAAAGGAGACCATTCAGGATATTTCCGAGCATATGTTTCGCATGGGACGGGAAAATACGGTCGTAATAGAAGACGGGGTCAGCCTGCGTATCTGCAACTTGTTGGAAGGAGATCAGATCAACCTGAAGCGGGGCTAACACATTCTGCGTGAACCTAACTTGCGGAAACTGATAGCGTGGCCAATGATTAGTGAGAAACATGTGTGGCTGGGATAGAAAAATGGGACTAATAATGCCGGGGGCCGGGTCAAAGTACCTGAGTAAAGTACGCACTGTTAGAAGTTTGAAGCGGGAAAAGAGACCGGGGATACGGGCTTCCAGATAAAGGACAGCGTTTGAAGCTGAATTTGGGAGGCCGAGGCATAGCCGTAGGGCACGCCTTTCCAGAAAAGCTAATGGCTGCAGCTTCTAGTTGGCGCTACCAGAGAATAAGACGCAACCTAATTCCAGAATCGGTCTCATATAAGCCTTATACAGCAACAGTAACGTGTCACGACGCATGCCAAACTTTTTATTACCAACTCGTGTCAACCGGCTTAGATCACGTTTCCCTTTAATAACATTGTTCTTAATATGATGTAACCAGTCCAAACTTTCATCATAAGTAACGCCTAGGTATTTAACCGACTCCACCTGCGGAATTGGAGTGGAGCGGTAGACTAGCGAGATGTACAAAGGAGTGGCGAGCGGAAATACCAGCGCGCCACATTTGCTGACATTAAGTGATAAATTAATTTGGTTCAACCAGAATTCAATAGCATTCAGGTATGCCTGCAAACATTCGTAGAGTGCATGAATATCCTTTGCTGATGCGAAAAAACTATATCACCTGCGCATACATAAACTGTAATGTTTGGATTAATGGGTATGTCCCGAACCAATATGTTGAAAAGCAGTGGAGACAAAATAGATCTTTGCGGCACAACTCCTGATTGAACATAGGTATTAGAACAGAAAGATCCGTCTGTACAGAAGAAATATTTCTTTCTTTTAAAAATTTACAAATCCAAGCATAGATGTAGTGCGGCGGATGTAGCCGAGCAAGGTTGTTAATAAGGACCGTGTGCTCAACGCTGTCATATATGCCTTAGCAACTTCGTGTCACCAAGGCCGCAACTTCTCTCTTGCGCATTGAGAGTCGCATTCGGCTCTCGAGATCCGCATGCGCGGACCATATGGAACAACCGCGACGAAAGCCAATCTGTGCGGAGCTGAGGCCGTTAACGTGATGAACATGCTCTGTGAGTCGACTGTGTACTACTCTTTCTATTAGCTTTACTAAATTTGAGGTTTAAAGCAATCGGCCGAATATTGTCTAAAGGAAATCCATTCTCTGCAGTTTTCAAAAGTAAATTTATTTTCGCAATTTTCCAACTGTAAGGAATCCAAGAGTTTTCCAATGACGCATTTACAATATCCAGAAGGTGAGTTGGAAAGTCTTGCGCTAAAATGTTTAACATGCCCACAGTAACCACATCAGATCCCGGAGCAGCAGACTGCATCGAGGAAACAACTGGGAGGAGTTCCGACACGTCCACCTCAGGATAGTCCGAGCTGGGGGCGAGAGTGTGCAAAGGTTTCGTTTTCTGCACATGGAAACGCTAAGCCAGCCCCTGAGCTATACGTTCAAGGTGTTGCTTAGCTTCCTGCGGAGACAATACCATTGACATTATGCGGTTGGAGGCCGGAGAGTTGTTAATTCTGCGCCATGAATCTATATAGAACCTTCTTATTCTGGGTTTAGAGAGATAATTGTTTAAATTTTGATTATAATACAGATTACAGCCGTTCAGATCGGCTTCCTCTTCCTCTTCACGCTACATAGCACGCGGACTCTGCCGCCTCTAAAGGCACCTACGGAAGGATAACGTTCGCAGCACTCCAAGCGGAAATTGCCCTTTTTTGCCTCAATTTTGACACACGCAGCTCCGCTCGGGTGTATATTACCTCTCCTTCTATCCTCTCTCCCTGTCCCTCACCTCTTTCATTTCATTTCTCCATCCTGCCTGCTATCCTTTGCTTCCGCTGACCCAACTCAGGTGCTTCAGTATCGATGGCAGATTCCGGGGATAGCAAAAAGCTTTTCCTTCCTTTTTATTATTATTTAATAAAACAACTACTAGCTCCGCTCGCGCCCGGCAAGGTGGCTCAGTGGTTAGGGCGCTCGGCCTATCGATGGCTCGCTGTTGCGACATAAAATTTCGGTGCAACTACTCGCAATATATGACCGATGACAGCTGCTGCTGCTCAGTACACTGGAATGAAGGACAGCGTCATCGAGATTTTTCCCTGGTCGTTGCATATGTACAAAAATGCAAAGGTTCTTGAACGACAAACATTCATTAAAATCTTTGTCCTCTACTTGCTACTTTCATGGCCTTTACGTTTTTCATATCAGCGGCATGCACTGATTTGCTGGTCCCGGACCGATATAGTTCTAGACTTCGTGTGATATTTTCTTTACTTAATAAATACGCAAAAACATGGAAGCATTGATATCAATTATGGCTGCCACGAGTGAACGATAAGGGGATAGTTGGTATGACATGATTACAAGAAATAAAACTGAGCATGGAACCAGACACACAAGATAAGCAAACAGAGCTCGTCCTGTTTCCTTCTATGCTGTGTCTTGTCCCCTGCCCAGTTCTATGTTTTCTAATCATGTCTGCCACGATTTTTAAGACATACGAATACATTCCTTTATTTAAAAAAATACATATTTCACTTGTCTAGACAGTGCTTAGCGTTATCTAATACACATTGGCATTGTCAATGGCAATGCAGTTATTATTGATCCTTCCACAAATTTTATGAGGAGGCCGGGCTGCGACAAAAGCCCCCCCCCCCCCCCCCCCCGCACAAAATTTCTGGCTATGCCACTGCTTACGCCACCTCGATAATCTGATTGTTTCTTTTTTCTCTCAAGTTGCTTCGGTTTCGTTTCAACAGCCGAACAAGCAGACGACTTGACGTCACGTGGGTCATGCAAAAACTGCGATATAATCGCTGCTTATTCATTTTGTGGGATTCCAACTCTTGAGCAGGCTTGCGTAAAAGTTTATGTGAATTAATAGACGAAGGTAACAACCATGCTGCAGTTTTTCTTTGTCTGGACCTCAACGCGTCGGTTTCGTCACAGCCGCCATTCGGCTGTTGAAGACGAAAGCCGAAACCAACGTTTCTAGATTACAAACGTAAATCTAGTAACGTTGGCCGAAACAGCATCTCTGCTGCGCAATTCATGCGGCTATCCATGTTTTCTAATGTGCAGCATATGCAGCGCATCATACCAAACAAGTAAACTCACGAATAAAATTTGGTGTCACTGCTCTTTTAAATTAATGAGATGAAAATAAGTATGTGCGACTTATTTCTTCAGCTATACTTCCAGGCTGGAGGCTATTACATTGACTTCAGTCACTATCAATTACTCTTCGAGACGGAGAGGAATAAACACCTAAAGGTCTTCTCTAAACTGGCGGCAGCTCATGTGCAAAGGACGAACCTGCAGAGAATGAACATGTGGCTTGCTGTGTAGGTACACTATTTCTTCTCAAGGGTTTGACTCAGTAATCATTGTATTCTTCGGGCAGGTCATCAAGGACTTCCTCCATCTACTTGATGAAGCAGAGCACAACCACCAACATCGAAACATGCTCCTATTTGCTTCAGAGCAAACGACAGAATCTGTACGAGTCCTTTTGCTGTCGGCTTTAGACATAACTGATGAGCTGCACAAAGCAGGTGTGCCTTATTGCTGATGGCCAAGCTGAACCAAGATCCGTTGGAGGTAACACGTGTGCATAATGATGGTGAACATAGCTCAATTTTCTTGAAGTAACAGAGTATAACCCAATGGGCACTGGAACTCCCTTCGACATTCTGCGGATGATCTGAACGTCCGTAAGACGTCCATAGGAGTGTTAATGTTCACTGGGTAAGCGTCAGCCTGTTGTAAAGAGCGCAATTTTCTTGAAGTAGCTGCGTATAAGTGGCAGCCTGTTCTAAAGAAATAAATTTGGTTATAAACGGGTGCTATTACTAAGAAATTTTTCGCCTGCTTTCTTCTTTTTTTTTCAGAGATTCTTCGGAATTGTCCGCTCTTTTCACGTCGATGATGACCATCCCACGATTATACAGTTCAGCCAGATTTATAGGCTTTTGTCCCTGTTCCCCCCCCCCCCCCCCCCGTGAATAATGCAGTTGAAGGGAACTGTTCTGGAGCCGCTGAAAGTGTCCTCGTGTCGCTGCATGACAGCCTCGAAGAAAAGGCAAAGGCTGCTGCGAAGCTCAGGAATGCTCTGTAAGAAAAGCTGTGCAAGAAGCTTCTTAGCATCAGCTATCTTTCGGGTGAAAGTGTTGACCTGGGCGACCATGGATATGAAAGAGCCGGCCCAAAAGAAATGGTTGCCTATTACTTAGCAGGATATGTGCATAAGAAGATAACTAAGGCAGTGCACTGTAGGATTGCCAGGTCACGCTGGCGGCTGCTCCTGAACACGCCAGCCCAAGTGTTGTTGTCCAGGATCATTTGACTGACCTGAAGTCGTTCAAGCCAGGATGCCTTCGCGAGCCACCGCTATGCTGTACACAGTCATTAAGAAGATGGACAGCATTGTTCACAAAGCCCTTGAGAAACGCGTTGTATTTGGTGACCTGCTCAAGGAGGTACTAGATAGGCTAGAGGAGTCCTCTGTGCCTGCAGTCGGTTGTGATGTTCACTGCAGAGAAGTCACTGCTAAGAAGCGTAAAGGATTGGGCAAGTTGGTCAGACATGCTTAACGGAATAATGGCGCAGATTAAGTGACAGGACAGCAGGAGAGTACAAACACGCACATGCGCCACTCAGTAACCTTGCTTTTCTTGAGCTCCTCCTTTTTCTTGGCCTTGAGTCGATTCTTTTCTTCATCACTCAGACGGGCCTCTACTTTTTGTTTCCTGTGCAGGCCTTCAGCGACCGATACCGACAAGGGATCCGGATAGCACACTGTCTTTAGGCGCGTGACCTGCATACTGAAGCTTCTGTCCATTGCATGATGACACGACTTTCTGAGAGCATCGGTGAAACAGTGTTGCACAATGGCTCTCTTTACTAGTTTGGAGTGGGCTGACTAGTATGGCAGGAGGCCTTTCTTCGCACTGGGTTCATAGCACCAACAGATGTGGTTGTCCTTGAAGGTCAGACGAAGGTCCAAAAACCTTATAGAACCTTCACTTGGAAGCTCATGAGTTAGTAGCAGAGGCTGTAAGCCTGTCGTGAACTTCATCAGCGTTCTATCAATGAGATCCTGTATCATATCTTCATGCCGTTTCACACAACCTCAAAAAGATCGGAGCTCGTGCGAAAGTCAGAATGGTATGTTCCGCTCCTGTCAAACTTTCTGCCCTTTGTAAGAAATCCTGCCATGTCAAGAAAGGGAAGCCGGACTGCATAATCAACCATGAGAACAAATTCGTAGCCTGTTCTGAAGGAGTCGTTTACAAGATCCCTCTACCATGTGGTGCCAGTTACATAGGCCAAACAGGAAGGTGCCTCAACGAGCGTCTGAAAGAACATCGCAGGAAGTTTAGTCAATTGGCAATTGAAGGCCATTTAGCCGAACACTGCAGGTCCTGCAAGTGCAGGGTGCTACTCAAGAAATGCTCTGTTATTTACAAGCACAAAGATCAACTCACCCGGGAAATTGTAGAAGCGCAAGAAATAGCATGGTAAAAGAATGCAGCGCGAAAAAAACAAGGACGAACAGAAGTGTACAGGACAGGGCGCTGACTACCAACACATTTATTCAGAAAGATGAGCAGCTTATATAACGCAGTCCAACACCCACATGACCAAGAAAATAGCAAACGCGTTCAACTATCTAATACAAAAAAACTAAACGAAGTACACAAAATCAAAGTGATACATATCTATAGGTAACGCAAAGTCAGCCAAGAACCGATAAAACCGAGAGGACCACGACGAACCGTAAGGTGCACGCATGGAAAATGATCAGTCAGCGACCTTTGCCGCCAATGCAGCACGAGGCAAAACGAAAACGAAAATAACAATATAGTCACCGAACACTACGTAAAAGTTGAAGCTAAAAGCAGGGTCGGGGCCAAACGCATAACAAAACAATACAAAACGCAACGCAAAAGCTGAGTCAACCGTTCACAGTCAAACTGAGTCAAAAAAGTTGAAAGTTCTCTAGAACAAGAATTAAAAGCAGACGTGATTAAAAAAGACGTGTTTATAGTGGGCCTAGAAAACTGGACTCCTTGTCTGTAAGTAAAATTGAAGGCGTGCTGACGCACTTGTCTCCAGCTTTGGCTGTCATCCTTGCCTCAATGATAACCCTTTCAAATTTCTTTCCGCGCCCGTGCTCTGACAACCGTGCGCGTGTAAAATGGTTCGCACCCTTTGCAAGACTTTCAATGGTCGTCCAGGTGCCCGCCGCTTTTGTTACGGACCCTCCGGCGGTGTTCAAACAATCTCTCGTTGAGACACCTGCCGGTTTGCCCAATATACACTCGTCCACAGCGTCCACAAGGGAATCTCGTAAATGACACATGTAGCACAATGTGTGAGTGGTTCTACATGTCTAATAGGGCAAACCTTCTTCTTTTGCTTTGTCAGCAGTGTACACACTCGTGAAAATTTGCACGGGGCTGAGAAGACAAGGTTTACATTGTTTCTTTTTACAACCTTCTTTAAATTGTGAGACAGCTTGTGAAGATACGGGATGACGGCCAAGGGAGGTCGTTTGGCCTGTTCTAGCTTGCCTGCGTCTTTGCCTTGCACTTTCAATTTCTGGAGAAGAGTCTCTAAAACGCTACTCTACGACCAACGTCACCGTTCTCGGAGGTGCATATCTGGCGGGGCCAGATCGGAGGCGGCGGGCGTTTTGCGAAAATCGCCCAAAAAACGCTCCATGTATCCCGGGCTTAAGGCGAAATGTTCGCGGTCGGCTGGGTCGGGAGAAGTACCCGCGTTTTGTAGACTTTTTCCATATGTTTATGTCTCCGAGGGGCGCGCTTACCCGCTTTTATTATACCAACGAGCTTAAAGCGCCACCCTTTCCCAACGACAACGCTCAAACTCGCTGAATGCAACGACGCAGCAACGCAGACGGCCGGCATTTCCCCTCCAGTATTCGGCGGCAGCGCCGCGCGCAGCCAACCGCTTTTTTTTTTTTTGCTTCTGCACCTCCCATCCAATCCCGCTTCGCTCTTTCCACTACAACTCCTTCTGGAATACTACAAGCATGGAGGAAAAAAAGTTTTTTTTTTCCTCCATGCACGCCAGCAAGCGGCGAGTATAACGAGCAGCGAAACTGAAACACAGGCGGCATAGGCGTTTGACACATTCTCACTTCTAGTTCACGGTGGATGAAGTGCTCTTCCATGGCTCTTTCAGAAACTGGCATAGACGGTGGCGTCAGTTTTATCTCTAGGCAATTTTTAGAAACTCTACGACGACGTAGGCTACAGTTTTTTAAATATTCCGCAGCCATTAAAATACAACCGCCGGAGTGAAAGTTAAAAAAAAATAGTAAAGGGTTTAATTTACAGAAACTTTTTTATTCGGATCATATGTTTCATCACTTTGCATTCTCTATTACTGGCAACTGTTGGCAGTCGCTATGTATGGTGCTGCGATGCGGCAAATCACCGCGCTGCAAATACATTCCAGCTTCCGTACGCAATGTAAAAAGAGCAATAAAATGATTTTAAGTTTTTTTACCCGCCGCGGTGGCTCAGTGGTTAGGGCGCTCGACTACTGATCCGGAGTTCCCGGGTTCGAACCCGACCGCGGCGGCTGCGTTTTTATGGAGGAAAAACGCTAAGGCGCCCGTGTGCTGTGCGATGTCAGTGCACGTTAAAGATCCCCAGGTGGTCGAAATTATTCCGGAGCCCTCCACTACGGCACCTCCTTCTTCCTTTCCTCTTTCACTCCCTCCCTTATCCCTTCCCTTACGGCGCGGTTCAGGTGTCCAACGATATATGAGACAGATACTGCGCCATTTCCTTTCCCCAAAAAGCAATTAAAAAAATGATTATAAAACAAAAACGGAAAGTACATTTCTGCCGCTAGGCGGCCACTGGTACCTTTGGCCATTTGATTTTTCCCGCCTGCAGGCCTGCAGTGTGTGTGCGTGCTTCGGAGGCTGACGTGAACTGCCTTTTCGTCCACGTATTTCGAGGTAGGGTGTTGAAGGGAGTGGGCATATATGACTGGAGAGGTGCGTAGGTTCGTTCACTGCTGTCCGAGTACCGTATCTGACGCATAGGGACAGAAACTGCCTTCGGAGCAAAACTTGTTGTTGGGCTAGTTGGTAAGCCATGATCTCGGAAGAACCAGTGCAAAAAAGGACAAGGAAGAAGGAGGACGACACGGAGAGAGCGCACTTCTGTCCTTCCTCCTTCGTTCTTGTCTGTTGTCCTTGTTTACGCAGGTTCTTCTGAGATCACTGCCTTCGGACGCTCTGCCGAATGCGCTTCATTGTTCTAGATTTGGAGAAAGTCTGGCGCTCACTCACATTTTAAACCAGGTCGTGTTTTAAACCACTTTATACAGTAGGTCATGTTTTAAACGTTTGAAGTCAGAAAGCATGGCGGAAGTTATGTGCGCGTGTTCATGCGCCAGAATGCATTTGTGAAGTGGCAATCGTTGTCCTGAAGTCATCGTTAATGAAAAATACCAGCGCTGCCGTGATGTGGAGACGGGGAGCTTCTCGGCACTACTCACCTGCCTCGAAAGGTACGCAATCCTAGCTATGTCTCGATACGTGCTGGTGTGCATTTTTCAAAGGATATTTTGCGGAAATAGCAGCCTCCGGGCTTGCCGGCTCTACCTAAGTGCCATGACCAGCAGAGCGACAGGCTCCTCTTTCCGTAAAGTATCCAAGGAAGAGACGCAGCACCGAACAGAGTTCGCCGAGTATCATTCGTCTCGCAGCTGTTATTGTTTTGACGAAATGAATGTTGCAGAGTACTGGCGCATGCCGCTTAGGAGCTCAAGTATGTGTTCTGCCAAATTTAAAGTCTTTTAACGCTATTTTGTCAAATTCCTTGCCGCATGGATTATTCACACGCGGTAATTTTTCCGGCCGTGCACAGCGACTGTGTTTTCTGCATAAAATGCATTCCGTATGCCTGACGCCTGAGTTCAACTCTAAGTTTTTCTGCTGCTCAGGCGCTGACCGCTGGTCGTTTTGTGCGTCAGGCCGCTTTGCAGTTGACGCTACCATCTGTTTTAGGTTTTGTGTTTTACAACGGTACCCAGATTAAGAGATCCTGTGCTGTTGAAGCTAGGTATCTTTAGAATGCTTATTCAAGGTTTCAAAAGCTTCATTGTTTGGCTAGAGTGCCCTAATTTCTGAATTTTGGTGTTCTGTAATCGTGATGGTATCAAATGAATGCCTGCAGGGGGAAACAACTACTTCCACATAGGTGCCCACAGCCATAGCTTTCACCTTGCTGCCTCTGGGAAATATTCATGAGCAGTATGGAAGCAAAGGTGTGTTTTAGTTCTTGCTGCGAGCTTCTTTTTAGATTGTATGTTAGGTTCTCTTCGGACCATTTTTCCTTGTTTTCTTCATCGAGGTGCTTCATGAAACGGTAGATAGCCTAACAATGCCCACATTTATTTCTACAGCCCCGGTCAAAGTATACAGCCCAACGGGGTTTCCTTCTGAGCTGTTTAGCATGGCTCCCTAGCACATCATGCAGTCCAAAGTTTGGGAGGATTGAGGACGCAAAGCCATTTTTCTTTCGAGAGATTATGGTTGCTGAGGATGCATACATAACGAGGCATGCTGCAGACCTCGCAGCGAAACCCTTTGAGCTGTATACTTTTGACAGGGACTGTACATCCCTGCTAGTTCGTTGTCAGCATAGGGTTATCGCAAAACAGTGAGTATTGTTGAACATTGTTTTCTGAAATGCTGCATTAAATGAGTGAAGTGCCAAATGTGTGCATGGGTTTGTTTTGTATGATGTGAGTAGGCCAAAAAATGTAGCTTCTCGCGCATCTTCTTTTGGTGTGTCGTGAAGTTGGGAATTTCTAAACATAGGCAGCATCATTTGTTAATAATGGAAAATGGGTTGTTACAAAAAGTAATGCAAAATAAAATCCTTTACTAAATCAACACCCCAACTCACTTGGTGCTCGTTTTAAGACCTGCTTTCATAATTAAATATATTTGTACAGATGTTCGGGCCTCTGTATGACAAACATAATGCAGGTTCACCCATTTACATAAGCCAGTCACAAAGTCCTAATGCATCAGTAAGTATGAATACTTAGACAATCAAGTGTAAAACATGAAAAAAAAAATGTAGACTCTGACTGTAGCATCTGCATTGAAGCTGGCAGCTGCAGCTAGGATCTAGTAAAAGGCATTGATAAAGATGGCATAGAAAGCCTGGAGGGCTAGTTTGTGAGACATCTGGCGCCAAGAGCACACATACAGATGTAGGCAAGTGCAGGTTGAGTAGCTTTTTGGTTTTAATAAATCTTCCATTTCCTCTACATTAGAAAGGCCTGTACATTCTCTTATGCCAGTGCAGACTGTATTAAGCAGAATATCCAGATGTGTGGTTCGTAACCCTACTGATTCTTTCTTTTTTTGAAGATGTAAGTGTTCATTGGTCTTTTTCTAACAATAGCTGGCATCCAAATTATTTAAAGCATTGGCCACAGTGTAATCAGTAGCATTTACCTGCTGCTCCTAATCCGTATGTCTGTCACTTGCAAGCAGAGGAGGATATTCCACCTCACCGCTTCTTGCATTGCATTAGAAACTATGAGCGAAAGGCAACGGCTTCCAGAAGTGTGCACATGCCCACGGGCCAGTCATGGTTGTGGAAGCTGCCGCCTCACTAGCATAGGTTCGGCTCCACTCTACGAAGTTGTGAGATGGAGCGTACTAGCAGTGTAGGTAAAGTGCCAGACTGGGTGTTTAAAGTGTTTTTTTTTCTGGTATAAGCATGCATTGAGGTACCTGCCTAATTTTTGAAAATCTTTTATTATTTTTGGAGCAATCGATGAAGCCGCAACATTGAGCAGTGGTTAATCCCTGCTCTTTCCATGCAGCCCATCGACGACGAACAAGTGCTCTTGGACTAAACCATTGTAACCGCTTCGAGAGCATACATCACTGTGCTGCTGCAAGGGTGATACACGTGTCGGCGCAAGTTGTTCCTCCTGCACCTCCCCCTGCGCATGCATGGCCTGGACTGACGTCACCATTCAGCCAGAAAAGGCTGCGTTGGTTGACAAGGGTCGTCATTTTGGAGCAATCCAGACAGCCGCAGCATTTAG
Source organism: Amblyomma americanum (assembly GCF_052857255.1). Taxonomy (NCBI): domain Eukaryota; kingdom Metazoa; phylum Arthropoda; class Arachnida; order Ixodida; family Ixodidae; genus Amblyomma; species Amblyomma americanum. The sequence continues at coordinate 278,928,270 of NC_135497.1, forward strand.
CAGCGGTTAATCCCTGTTTCATCCATGCAGGTACGTGCTGGCTGTTTTCTTGCCTGTTAAAGAAAAGAACGTAGTTCTTGTTGCTGTATTGCTGCATATTTGACGAAAGGGATGTCATAAACCACCGTCAACAATTAAGGAAGTGGAAAAGGCACTGTATGAGATGTCTGCTCATTTTGATGCCAAGCATGATGAACTGAAAGGTACACTGAAAACAGTGATTGAAACAGAGTTGCAATCAGTAAAAGAATCTATGAGCTTGAGCGGTGAAAAGTTTGAGGCTTTCAAATCTGAAATCATGGAGACGAGGAAGGAACTTGCTGCTACTAGAACAGAAAATGAGGAAATCGGAAATAACAACTGTTCGACATCATAATTAAAGAAAGTAACGAAGGAGTTCACTGATGTGCAACAATACAGTCGAAGAATTAACCTCCAGATAAAAGGTGTTCCTGTGGTGATGGGCGAGAACCTCGTCTCCACCTTGAAAACAATATCGGAGTGCCTGAACTCGAAAGTCGATGAGTCTGACATTGAGGTCATTTACCGTGTGCCCACAAAGTAAACAGATGAACAAAACATAATTGCCAAATTTTTTTCTCTTACTGTGTGGGATAAACTTCTGGACAATGCTAAGAAACAAAGTCTGAATGTTCCTCACTTGGGGTTTGAGGGCGAGATGCCCATTTACGTGAATGAACACCTATGTCCTGCAAACTAAGTGCTCCTAGGAATGGCACTGAAAGCAAAGAAGTACAAAAAGTGGAAATTGACATGGGTATCAGATGGGAAAATTCTGATGCAAAAAGTTGAAAATTGAAATGTTATACTCGTGATAAGTGGAGAAGACTTGCGACAAATTCTTTAACACAATGGCTGTCGGTATTATGCAAATCGAGCGAATCTGGAGAGAAAGAGAAATCTTCAACCCCTATTGATCATATCTACTGTGACAACGAAATGACCGTGCGCATTGGCGTTTGTGAAATAACTATTGCTGATCACTGTCCAACCTTTCATGTTTTTACCACACAGTTACATGCATCCATATTGCAAAATGTACTCTCGAGATATAAGAACTCGAGTGAATTATGCCAGTGCCCCAAACCTCTTGTAGGGCACTGAGTTTGAAAATTCCATGACAGTGGCGTCAACACAAAATGCGAGAAGTCGAGGGTGAACAAGATAGTGAACAAGGGAGCCGTAGTGCTCCCGAAACGTCTTTTCATCTTTTGACTTTGGCCAGTGACCAGCAATCTGCATTAGAATGCGAGAACTTCATCCATTCCATATCAAACACTATTATGAAATCCACACGCGAAGGCGCACTTCGCAACTACAAAGAAGCTGTGCACCCATGGATTAATGATTGTATACTTTGTGTTCTAAAGAAAAAGATTCCATTTATCACAAATGCAAGCAAAAGAAAACAGTTATTATCGCGGAAAATTCAAGCATTATACCAACCTTGTCACGAAACTCAGCATTGATTCGAAACAAGTGTGGAAAATTGTAAAGGATGTCACAGGACTTGGACAAATAAAACGCATTACCCCTGATGGCTGTTCCGTGCAAATTGTTAATGATTTTAATAGCTACTTTGCTAATATTGCTGAAACCCTTGCAAATCAGTTCTCGTCTTATTCCACTTATACATATTAACCCACCTAGGGCTGTCCACAACAACCTTAATCTAAGTACGATTACTGTCGAGGGCATTGTATCTGTTTTAGGAACACTGCCGGTTAATAAAGCAGTTGGACATAACAATATTCACACCGCAATATTAAAGTACAACAAACATGTGACTGAGTCTAGATGCTGTCCAAATATTCTCAAAGTAGCCAAAGTTGATCCTGTTTATAAAAGTGGGGCCCAAAACGATCCAAGCAGTTATCGATCGATATGAGCACTAAGTATTATCAATAATATTTTTGAGAAACAATTCGCTGCTGAGCTAAGAATATTTGTTAGAATAACATAATCTCTCTTCAGCAGCATGGCTTTGTCCCAAATAGGTCTACCTCTACAGTGGTTCTAACACTTTCCCATTTGATAAATTCAGCTCTCCATAATAACAAAATTGCAATCAGCATTTTTTTAGACCTGAAGAAGGCATTCAAAGTGTATCGCATTTGATACTATTAAAAAAAATTTTCCGCTTATGGGCTTTTTGATGATACGCTGAAATTTTTCACAAATTACTTATCATCTTGACAATAAAAAGTGGTAAATAAAAATTATGAGTCTAAATATGGGAACATAAAATGCCGAGTTCCCCAAGGATCTGTTCTGGGGCCTATACTGTTTTCCCTTTATATGAATGACCTTCCATGTGCAGTTTCATGCTCCATGATTCTCAGTATGCAGACGACACTGCCCTCATGTTCACAGGTAATTCGTTGTCTGCAGTGCAAAATGGCATTATGAAAGATTTATTGGGCATTTCAAACTGGTTCTCTAACAATCAGTGGACTGAGCATCGGCTCTAGCTGCTATTCTTTTCAAGTTGTGAGACATAGGTGAGACAAGTTATGTCTCACAACTTGATAAGAGTAGGAGCTAGAGCTGGTGTGAGTAGTATTCCCTGCTGCAAACAAATTCCAAATCTCACAAGAGCATCAGTCGGGAAGGGCTGTCACCTGCATTCTACAGTGCCACAAACATATGGTGTACAGAATGGAGCTATCCTGTGGACTATGTTATATCGGCCAAAGAGGGAAATGCCTAACTGACTGTCGAAGAGAACACGAACGCTTCTTAAAGCCACCTCCCAAACGCATTGTGGTCATACATTGGCTGCCATGCAAAAGCTGCACCCCTGTTTTCAGCCGGACAACTTTAGTGTACATGCATAAGGACCACTGAATGTGGGAGATTGTTGCGGAGGCGATTGATTCATCACGAGCAATACAAGTGCTTTGGCAAACCTTCTGTTGCGCTCACACTAAGAGAACTAGACTACCTCAGCAGCTTAAATGACAGAGTGGTGGTTTTTGTACATTTTTGAACATTTTTCTGTTAGTTTTTATTTACCATTGTTTTTGCCCCATGCAGTCAATTTCTGATGCAGTGCCACATGTTTGTTCTGCTCGTTCTTCACTTACTTATTGCGTGACAGTGATAATGGTCATCAATCGGGACTCAGCACCGTGTCTATCTGCTTCGTACATCTTGTCGTAATCGTGCTGTGGCTTTACCTGATGAGCATCTACCGACTAGCTCGAGAAAGTAGCCTTTTACATTGTGAAGCCATTTTGCAGGCTACATGCAAGAGCAGGAGTGTGGTCAGTGGTATGAAGCCTCATAGAAAAGGAACTTGCATTCATACTTCCAATATTCACAAAAATATACAGTTTCTTGGCATGACTTTTTCTCCAAAACAGTGTAATGTACTAAACATGCGTCATGAAATGAGGAGCTCATGATTTTTAGATTGAGCATTTCAAGTTCACTGAGAGCAGTTTTTTGAAGCAGTTTGGAGCCTTTGCTTTAAGAATGCATTAAATTACTAGTGCAGTGCAAGTGTTTCCCATCTCGCATGTTGCTGAAAATTGTTGGTTTTCTAGCCTCAGCTGCGTCCAGAACATATGAACACACTTAAGCAGTGCCAGAGGGTTTTACAATCAAGATCCCATTTATGGAATGGGGTTATGCTGCCGCTGTTTTTTCTCTTTTCTACTGATTGAGTGAGCCTGGTACTAATGGCATACAGGTTAATTTTTAATTACAATATACGAGCAGTGTTTGTTGACTTGTAAGTGAACAAAAAGTGCAGCAGTAAGGGTACAGTACTGCATGTAAAAGTGCTTATTCTTGCATGTAAAGGATTGTTTTTAGCTATGAATTGCTTTCTCGAAAGTGATCAGAGCCACATTGGCTCTACTGGCATGAGAGCCTGTGGGACCACTGCTGTTCTTTGAAGAGCCTCACTTGTTGTCACTAGATGCTAGATTGGAAACAGTAGGTGCATTAGTAGCATCTCTGTTTACGAATAATTAATTATACTAGTTGAAGCCTTCTTTATTTATATGGGAGCCCTTTTTTTTCTTTCTCGCTGTAACTGCATCTCGGCCTACTAGTTAGTAATGGATACCCCTCGAGAATGAAGTGCATAGGCCCCCATACGAGGCCCTCTAGCCAACAGTGCCAGCATATTGCAATGACAGCAGTCAACAGCCTTGTACATATTCGCATAGCAATGTAGATGACTAGCACATACAATGTCAACATTTAAAGTGCGCTGTCATGAGAGAAGGTCATACTTGACCTCCTGCTTTCCGGTCATGCAACTGAAGGCCGTGGGGGCATATTCATGTGCAAGCATGCCCTCTTCATTATGCTGCTGGGGAGTCAGTTTTCTCTTGTCAGCTTCTTGTGGTGCTACAGGTGTTTGTTCTGATTTGATTGGTCATGTGTTCAAGGTGGTGGAAGTTATATCACTTTATGTCATGGCGGCCTTTTTTTTCTATATGTTCCTATATAATTTAGGGAAGTGGCTATTTATATTATTTAACTATGTGTAGCGTATTTTCCTTTCCAAATGAGCACACTTGTAGGAATTTTGTTCTGCAATCAGCTGCAAATTTTTTTGAACCGGCAGGATCTCGCATGGTTTGAATTAATGACTATTCAAATCAAAGTAGGCATATTTTTGGAACTGAACAAGCTTAAATTTTGTAGGCTTACGAAACTGTTAGGAAGGTGCTTACGTCTGTACCTTAGCATCATGAAGTCTCCTTTGCTGCTCAAGTCTACAGTGGCACAATGCTCGAGATCTATGATAATGCAGGGCGTATATCTGAAGTACTGGCAGGAACGATTACACTGTCCAAATGCACAGGGGAGTCCGAGTGCTCAGTGTCATGGTTAAACATCTGCACAATGTAAAGACTCAAGTTGATGTCCTCTTTGTAACTTGCTGTCCAATTAGCACTTAGGTAGGTTTGACCAATTGTTCAGAATAAAAATAGCATTTCAGGTCGTTGTAAAGCAGTAGAGTGAAGCACTTAAAAACTGCTCTGGGAATGTATTTAGCAAAGTAGAATTTTGCACAAGTTGATGAAACACGGAGGAAACAATGCCGAGAAGGTAGGACCTGTCAAGTGCTGAAAAAACAATGTCTATTGCGTACGTCCTTCTCAGAAAATGACTGCATCTGCTTACAAGCTGCAATAGTAGGAATGTGATAGAACACGTACTTGCATATTGCAGAGCAAATTTCCTAGTAGAAAACAAAACCTACAGAAGGGTAAAAAATAGCCAAGGAAAGCTCAAAGTAACAGGATACCCACCTTGCAAACAACCAGCATGAAGCATTTTTCGTTACCAGTTGGAAGCATTCTTTTGACACGAGAGCATGAAATGAATGACACGCGAAACAATTTATATTAAAGGCCAGCTCGGGGGGTTTTTTGAACATGTTTTGGTGGTAGTCACATCACATTCTATAGTCTCCTCACTCTGGTTTAAAAAGCCGTTTTTCAAAATACCAAGTAGAAGTATTTCAAAGGATGAAAACCCAGGAAACCTAAATCGTGTTTCGACCAAACAATGACTCCACGGGAGACCGCCACCCTATGACATCACAGATATTTACACAAAGTCTATCTTGTGCTCATTGATTGGCTGAGCTGGTGAGTGCAAGTGCGAGCTTGGGTCATTATTTGTCTGAAATGACCAGAAACCAGCTCTACACTTTTGTCGTTCAGCAGAGCAAATATCGATGGTCGTGCATCCATTGGCATCACACACGCATTGTTGCCCTCTGCCAGATATTGCCATGATGTGGGAAATTTGAAAGTTCTTTGCACTGCAATAGAACACCTGCCCACTGCGAAACTTGGCACAAAGGATCAAAAAACTGTCGAGAACATACTGTGAAAGTTTTAGTATAAACAGGCTAGATAGAAAAAAACGCGAGTTGGGGGGGAGGGCGTGATTAAAGCGGATTTTTAACATTGAGTTTTAAGGGAAACCAACCAAATGGTCTTGCTTTGTTCGTCCTATCTTAGAATTCATCATAGCTGAGTTCGTATTAATGGAAGTCTATTGTAGTTACTGCAGTGCTGTGTGAAGGGAGCACGCTGTGTGTTCCCGTTCGAGCCATAATACACATGCGTGAACCCACTGCAAAGCATGCTGTCACTGTCTGCAGTTCAGAGACACTGCAGTCCTTAAGGGCAATTCCGGGAATTTTTTGAGAGTCATGTATTGTGGTGAAACATTGGCTCCGAGTTTTCCTCCCAATCCTGATTATTTCTTGCAAGTATGGCAGTCTGTGCGGAATTCGTTCCTTTCCCTATCCATTTTAAAGTTTGCTGTTTCCTTAGCCTCAGTTCCGGTGATTTCTGTGGGCAACAATACATTCGCAACGATCACAAACATTAGGCACACGTTATTACTCTGCCCGCATGAAGAATCAATTTTCGTACTTGTATTAGGTCGCCTAAGGCATGTTATGAATTGGGGTCATTGCCAGTCAGTATTTCTTCCATTGAATGCGCATACGAGTGTTCTCTGAACAATGTTCATGAGAGCATTGCTGCATTGACCGAAGCATCATCCTTGATTGTAAACTGATGTATGTTCGGTTTTCTGCTTTAGAATAGTTCCACTTGGGATTTTGAAATATTGCTTCTTGTGCCAGAGATAGGAGAGTCCAAGGAATGGGATGCGCTTATTCAGTCAAGATATTGGAAAACTACCTGAAGTTGCCCCTTTGTTGGGTTTTCTCTCTTTAAACTGATCCGCAGCACATTAGAAAAAACACGGAGTGAGTCGCTCATTTCGCACGCCTCACATTACCCGATTGCTTCTTGTACGTTAAAGCTATTGTTTGCCTTTTGAGACCAAAGCCGAAAAAAACATGCAAAAAAAAAATAATCATAAATCATTCAGTTGCCGTAGGTGAATTCCACGCTGTGACTCTCATCACACCAAAGATAAAAAGCGCATTACACGAAAGAAAAAAATAGATAAAAAAATTTGGCACCTCTAGTTTTAAAGAGGCAAGGAGTTTCCAGGAAAAATTTTGACCGGGCACTAATGCATAAATTGGGAAGTGTCACACATGTCTGCATTGCATCTGTTGCCATTTAGAATGTTTATACTGCTTAACTTCTCGCTATCTTTAGTGGTTTTTCACAGTTTTTTGTTTCAAGTCTAGTTTCCTTGGCATTACTCTTTCGAATGTGCGTCAGATGAAAGGCAATTTTTTTTGCTTCTCTCACATTTATCTTCTAATTTTGTGTGCCACTTGGTCTATAGATCTTGTTTATGTCATTTTTCAGGCATTACAGAAGTTTCTTGCAGTCCGGCCAATATTTTGACCCATATAAGTGCTGCTATATACCTGGTGGTAAGTTGGCCGCGTATTTTGTTGTTGTCTTATACTGAATGAGGTCACTCCGCGCCAAACGATCCAGACTTTGTGCTTGACTGAGTTTGATTTCTTAAAAAAAACTCATTCTTAGTATGTACTGTCGCAGATTTTCCCACCTTGTTTTTGCCAGAAAAAAAATATTTCATGGCAAGGCCGTCATTTTAAGTTTACAAGCGGAGCAGAGCCTAATTGTTCGAAATCTTGTAAAAATAAACGTTTTTACGCATGACTTAAAATTTTTCGTATAAATAAACGACATTGTGCTTTCGTATCCAAAAAATTAAACGAACATTTTTTCTTTCAGTCTTTATATAGAACAAGAAAGAAGGTACAAACATATGAAAATTTGTAATTCTTGTCCAATTTATGTTCTCATAGTAGTCATTTCAGCTATTTCTCTGATTTTTTCAAAAGGCAAAGAAGCCGATAAAAATTTTTTGAGATGAAAAACATGATGCGTGTCAGCAAAAAAATTGTAAATTTGATAAAAATTTTTTTCAGGTATATGCAGCCGTCAATTGCACAGTGAGTAAAAGTGTAATTGGAACAATTATTGTTTTGTGCGAGAAAATAAGTTTGCAAGTTGAGTCGCTGCGTTCAACCCCGGCATTGTTCGCGGCTTGCTTGTACCTGCAGTACACGCTATAGCTGGCATCAAGGACACACATGAGCTTTGCGGCATATGGTGCTCCAAGTGGATGCTCCTCATGTTTTGCTTTTGAAAGGTCTGCTGGCATGTTCATTCACATTTTGTCGCTTTTAACTCTTAGGTTGTTGAGCATGACGTAAGTCCAGCATGCACCATTGAGAGACAGATGAAGGCCTGATGCGGTGAAACTTTTGTTTTCCTTTTAATGATAGCACTTTTGAAACTGCCTAGTGAGTCCACCTTCATTTTCTTGAATTATTTGTTGGGGCGCTCGGAGCGCTACGACACGCTCGATAGTTTTCTCTACTCCACCCACGTAAACAGCTCATAGAAGGTCAGCATTTGTCCTTTGTACGGCCTCTGAATACTTTCTGTTGCTGGCAAGGGCTTCATAGTTCCACCAATGCCGTCGCAAACATGACTACAATGTGACGTGGCGAAAAATCCGTTCCGCTGAACTTTTGAAATCATTTTCATGGTAGCAGAGATTTTAACTGATTGCTCAGACTGCAAAGTGTGCTTTGCAGCTCAGTACCGTTTGTGTTGAGGTACAATAGTCGTTCTGCCATGCGGCCACTTCATTTTTACTTTTTGTAAACGGGCCCTTCAGCAGATGTATGTATTACCAAAGCTGGCTGTATGGAATCCCAGCACTCCATTGTATTCGAGCAGTGGAGTGCTGGTTTTTGTATACTTGCAGCCGGAGGCAAAATGTGCTGCAAGAAGCACGGAGCAATGTCGATGTTGAAGGCAAAGGCTCAGTTTGCCAAATTGTTTTCTATATTAAAAGAAAATGTGCTCTGATTAAACTTCTAGCAATAGATGCCATTAAATGGTGCCATGCAACTTGCTATATTTCATAATTTCACTAAGATGACCTGATTTTGCAATTGACAGCTGAATTTATCTCAAAACGGGAATTTTCTCAACCTAATAGAATTTTTTTGCTGACTTGTCTTATGCTTTTGCTCTCTGAAACATTTTTATCTACTTCTTTGCCTTCTGGACACCTTAGAAAGATGGAATGACGACTGTAATAACAAAAAATTTGATAAAGGATTCAATGTTTACACACCTTCTTTTATGTTTTGTTCAAAAGAAAGTATGTTCAATTTACTGCATATGAATGTGCAATGTTTTTTATATATATAAAGAAATTTTCGCAATCATGCATAAGAATGTTTATTTTTACAGATTTTTTCGCAAGCCTAGGTTTTGCTACCGCTTCCAAACGTGAGATGGTGTCCAGAACATGAGAAAATTTATTCCGCCAAAATCAAGGTGGGATAATGTTTGTCGTAGTAATGCAATAAGCCAGGATTTTTAAAAAGAAATCGAATATGTTCGATTGCTAAGCCTGGATCAGTTGGCGTGGAATGCCCAATGTCATATAAATGTCAATTGTGTGCTGTTTTGAAGCAGTATTTATATTTTCGTAGCTCGAGTAATACTCCAATGTAGGTAGAATGCAATTTGTTCTGCTTTCATAATTGTAATGGTTCCATATCGCGGCCTTTAGTTTTGCATCTTGTGTGGGAACTTGCATTGCTTTCTAACTAATTTTTGCTGCAGGCATCCATCCATCCCATATGGATACTGCTGCTCTTGAGCAACATACTCAACTGGACCAGTGGAGTGGTATCGCTGTTTGTACCTTTGGTAAATTTCTGGGAAAAATTTACTCATTCATCTGGCTGCTTGTTATTTTCATGGTTCATGTGTAACGGCGGATGAAATGCTCATTGCTCCAAAGGATGAATGTGGCCATTTGTTAACGCCATTTTATAATAGCAATATATGCAAAAAGATTCATTCTATTTATCTAGTTAGTACTTTTGCTCACTACGTTTTGCATGTATGCTTCAAAGGAAGCGAAGCGCACCCCTTGCGTAGTAACAAATTCACCCGACTTGTTTGCTGGGGGTATTGTGATGTCCCAGCTAGCATTTGTGACCTCCAAGTGCACAGTTTTATGTGTATGTATTTTTGTGTATTATATGTATGTATATACTGGCTGTTGCCGTAGCATGAGCACTAGGCCAGCAGCCAGTAAGTCATCTCTTTTCCATCATTCATCACACCTCATTATCTGCCTGAGTGCCATGTAACATTTGGTGGAAGTGCTGGATATCGTCGGCATCCTGGTCCTGGAGCTTCGGCATCCTGCGTCAGCTGTCGTCGTTGGCCGTTTAGTTCTTGGCCTGCATCTACTGACCGTGCCACAGCCTATCAGACCTGAACCAACCTCGCCGTTCACCCTAGTACCGTCCCCTGGTCCGACCAGAAGACATGATGAAATGAAGGCGCTGCTGCGACCAGATCCTATGACCCGCCTGGCTCGAGACGCGGCCCTAGCATGAAGACACCGTTCCCCTGCCCAGGTTATTTGGTGTGTCCTGGGGCCACGGCCGTCGGCTATGGCACCCTGTGGCCCGGAAGCTTTGTTGACCGGAACTCATTCTCTCATCTCATTGTGGGAGCCAGCACTTCACCACCTTGCCATTTCTGTTGTGCCGTTGCTGAAGCCGATCACCATCTCACGCATTTCTTCGTCGGTGTCTTCTTCTGTTTACCATAGGAATTGTTCGCTGGCCCAGAGTAGTGTCATGAAGAAGATGCTGGCAGTGGTGTGAGATGGAGCACTCGCGCGAGGCTAGCAGCCATGAAATCATCTCTTGTTTATCGTTCATCGCGCTCATTCCTTTGCTGGCTGCCATGTAACAATATGGCATGACATCTACCTTTCATTCTTATTTCTCAGTCTTGTAGGTGTAGATAGGCAAATTTCTCTACCTTGAAGCCAAGGCTACAGATGAGGTCATCGGGGAAACCAGGTCGCGTAACTGTGTCAGTTGGGCCTCCATGCTTACCAGCTTATGGTGAATACGCAATCTGTTTAGGGCATGTTTCAATGCACCTCTAGGCACAGCCCTTATTACCAGCTTCGTGGCCGCTGATGAATATGTTAACATGTCTTTTTTCTACCGCGGGCATAACACCCGCACATATGGGCCGCCCTGATGTACAGCCGTAGAAATTGAAGCAGTCTTCCAGTGGCATTTCTTTGGTCAGCTCAGTCTGGAAGAACTTCAGAGAAGATCTTAAAGATGTTTTCAATAGCTACCTTGTGCTGACCCTGGTTAGGAAGCTTGTGGATCAGTAGGAAGTCCAGAAGCAGGAAAGTTATGATATTGCAGCCATGCAAAGCTTCTTTTATCTGGTGGTCTCAAAAGGCTGGCAGAAGGTTACAGAGAATTGGTGAAACACAGGAACCGGTGCATACTCATTGCCATTGAACGTAAAGATCGCCATTAAATTTTACAAAGGTAGAATGCAAAAAGTTTTCTAGCAACTCCAAGAATCTATCCATTTTAATTCCGCATTGGTTTGTGCAATCTTACTGCTCCCATGAAATCAATGCCTTCTCTTACAGTCTCAAAAAAGGCGGTATGTGGCAGTGTGTAATACAAGTCCTTGATGTCAGTGGAGAAGACACTCTTTCTGTGCAGCGTTTCGATTGGAATATGGACATTTCTTCTGTCTTCTTTACCTGGATCTTCCATGGTGAGGAAGGAGAATGATTATATCAGGTACCTTCCTAAGGGTTCCTGCCACAATCCTTGTTGAGACAATTACTCAGGAAGGCCACTTCTCCTTCTGTGTTTTTGTTGTAAAAAAGGCATTCAGGCATAGTTCCTCGCTCTTCTTCATAGCCGGCCCTAGTTTGCTCAAGTTGTTTCTACACACAATATTTGGGCTTCGTTCTTCACTGCTTGAGCCTTGATCTTTTTTTGCAGCTTACGGAAGTACTTGGCTGTGTCTTGATTTGTTTTTTTTTTATGGCTGTACATCGGAGAGGCCCATATTTGCAGGTGTTATGCCCCACGGTCGAAAAAAGGGCTGTGGCTACAGGTGCATTGAAAAATGCCATAAACACATCGTGCATTCATCGTAAGCAGGAAAGCGCCGAGGACCAATTGAAGGAATGAATGAACGAATGAAAGTTTAATGAAACAGACAAGATACAACGAAGTTGGTGTGTCTAGGAGGCTAATGAAAAGGCATGGATGCCTGACAAGTGTTAGTCCCCTTTTCTTAAACACACTGCCCCCAAGCATGACATGAAGGTTACGTGAAGCTGGTTTCCACATGACGTAATCTGCTGCCTTGGCTTCAAGGTAATGAAAGAACTGCAGATTGGGCTAGTTGGTGATGCATAGTGGTAGTTCAACAGTGCAACAGCACACACAGACCAAGCAGGAGACTAGACACACAAACCAGCGCTGAACTTAACACTTATTTTTTATTGGGAAGAAGCACGTCATATATACAGTCACGGAAAAAACAGCGCACATGCGCAATGTCAACAAGACACATAGTGATAGTACATGGTAAAATCCGCTTTAAAAGTACGTGTGCATCTGCTGGACCGCTCCCCACTATGTAGCATATTGATTTCTCGAGGCGATAATGAAACAGAATGTGTACTCACGCATCCTTCACTTTTTCTGATAATATGAAATGCCTCAGCTACTTCGCGAGTGCGCTGGTCAGGATGAGTGAACAGGACATCAGTGTCATCAAAAAACGGCGTGCATTTGCACGTGAAACAATGTTTAGCTAGGTTAGTTTCTTCGTTAAAGAATTAGCGTGCTCCATGAGCCGCACGTTAACGCAGCTGCAAGTCTGTCCTATGTATGTAAGGCTACAGAACAGGGGAATTTGATACACTACGCCCGTCTTGCAGGGAACATATCTATTTCATGGTTTATGCTGCAAGCATTTCTTCTGCGCCCTTCATGCCTTCTTTGAACCGCCGGCCCCACTCTTTCTAATTTGTTAGGTGCAGAGAACAGAACCTTTACCATGCTTGCTCCCCACCCTTTTAATCCGGTGCGACAGCTTGTGGACATATGGCATAACCACTACCCTTGTCCCTTCTTCCGAACCCTTTTCCAGCCCCAAGGTACTTGCAGACGATTTCAGGGAACGGCGGACTTTGTCTGCACTCGAAACGAGAAGCGAGTCCGGGAAACCAGCTTCCCTACATCTGTCTGCCTGGGCTAAGAGACTGGGCATCATTTTATGATAACAACCATGCCTACGTGGTCTGTGTGTGCTGTTGCGCTGTTGAACCACCACTAATGAAAGAAATTTTTCGATTTACTCCTACTAGGCTGCAGAAAGAAGAATAGAAGTTAGCTGTTAAACTGTATGAGCATGGTGTTAGCCACGTGCTAACAAAAGAGGTCGGGCGGGCTGGTGTGAACTTAGTACGTAACGTGCCCACCAAATTATCTCGGTTGTGCAGAATGGTCAACCAAGGTGCCTCAAAAACTGCCCGCTGTAAGATGAAGCCCAGAAACAAATTCATAGCTTGTGACAGTGGTGTAGTTTAGGAGATCATTCTGTAATGTGAAGCGCCATATGTTGGACAATCAGGTTTGTGTGTCAACATTCTTCTAATGGGACATGTCTCCTACGTTGAGATAGGATATGTTAGCAGGCAAGCAAGATGCATGTCGGACTGTGAGTGCATTACACATTTCTGACGATGTAAAATTATGAGGAAATATAATCGAAAGCTAATTTGAGAGTGTCACATGTAAAAGGCCAAAAGAGACAAAGAAGTTTGAAGGAGAAAAGAAGACTACGAAGACGGTAAGGATGAAGTGTGCCAATTGAAGAACAAAGAAGATGAATTATTCGACGGGGAGCGTGGCAAGAGGTGGTTCACGGAGAAGAGAATAAGATGAAAAGGATGACGTATCAATGCCGAGGGTTTTAAAGCTAGAAGGGATGATAATACGCATGTGGAAAACAGAAGTGGAGGCTCCTGATGGTCAGGGACACTTTGGTTGGGACAGAGCAACGCCGGCTGCTGCTCCAGCAGTGCTGAGCCTATTCCGGGGATTCAGTGGCTGACGCAACCACCTCCTGTGCCCAGGGGTATCACAAACGCTGCTGCCGCGTGCCAGCTGCATCGCCCTGGTGGTCCCTCCAACGCCAACGTCAACGCCAATGTTGCTTCCACCAGTGCTTTGATCGGGTGTTCATCCGACACCAGCACTTCACACTTCGAACGTCACCTCAGCGCCGACGCTACTGCCTGGGCCTACGCAACACTTCCCCAGCACCGAACTGTGAGCATTAACACTGAATGCTAGTAGTCTCGCAGTGGTCCAGTATTGTGTGTACCAGTACCATCAGATTTTGTGTTTTTTTGTTGGTGTTTTTAGTTAGTTTTGTGTGCTAGTGCTTGTGTGGTGTAGGGTTTATTAAATGCATATCCGTGTGCGTTCAGCTGTTGTCCGGTCTATTCTTTCAGTCCCAGCGTTCTCCTGTGATCCATGACAGCGAGATATTTGAGACGTACATCATGCATACGATTTGTTTAATCTGCGTAGGCACATCATCACTAACATTAATGAAAAATGAAATTGACTATCTGGATAAATAATCACAACAGATGGGTCAGATAACGATTCCATGACTTTCCTTTGTATTTTAGATGGTGCTTCCTTTATTTATTACAAGCAAAGCAATAAATTTCTCAGTCATTTGTCAGCGCTGTGCCTGTGTCATCTTGTCTGTCTCCTGTTGCCCTGCGCCTTGTTTTGCAAAGAATCATGCACGGACTGGCCCGGGTGCTCTCCGTGAAGTATTTTAGTGACCTCGTGCAAATTTTTCTTGATGGCTTTTTGAATTTAGTTGCTGCGGACACGGGAGATATGTAAACTTAGCACTGCTGCCTACCTTTCAGGATGTCACATGCGGGGTAGATAAATGCATACTTTGTGTTGTGTTGCGGTGGACCACTGTCATGGAAGGGGTTGCGTCGCTCACTTTGACTCAAATACTATGTTTTCGACTGTAGCATCGAATGTTACTTCTGACTTGGCGTTGGTTTGTTAACCATAATGAAGTGCGCTATTATTTTCGTCTTTGTTGTGGTGGTGTTTTCTGCCATGTATAGTCAACTTATGTTCCAGCCAGGCTGGCGGTTTTTATGCTGGCTTGTTGCAGTTTGTGCAGAATTAATTGCATGGCCTGACCACCTTCATTCCATTTTCTAACAGGTAGCATTTTAACTCAAAATTGTTTTTTATTGCCACTTAGAGCTGTTTTCTCTGAAACCACAATCACTTCTTTGGAATGGTTCAGGGACTAACAGCTGGCACTGGCTTGCCATATGGGCTGGTTTTTATTTTCTGTCGGCGTTAGCATGCGTAATATCACCCATCATTAAGGAGCAGTATGTTGGCATTTTGTAAGGATCATTGAGCAAAGAAAACTGATGTGAAATTTTTTTTTTGTAAAGTGTGGACTCGCACTATGCATGTTGTTCGTGGAAGAAAATGCTGAGAATCTGTTCGTGGGGGGAGGATGACTGCTCAGCACGCTCGCCATTGTAGTAGACTCCACAACTGTCATAGTGTCAGGATTATGGATGGTCAGCATAAGCTATTAAGTTTGTGTACAAGCTATTATATGTCTTTGAACACTTATTCCCTGAGAGTTACGTGTCAGTCGAAGCGTTCCACAAGCTGGTTTATAATGGTGCACAAGCATGAATTTTTTATTGTTTGCTCTGAAAATTTAGGTAGATATAAGTTCAGTTGTTTGAAATTTTTGAATTAGTGTTCATTGGGTGGCATTAAGGAATTCATTGGCGAATATCTTTGTGCTTTGTTTATGGGTGTGTTTTCTTCTTATAATTAAAATGTTTCCATATTTCTGTACTGTTGTGGTTTGCCTGTAAATAAATGTTCATAGGTGCACACAGCTTGTCTACTGCTATGAAGAGCTCTGGTAGTACCGGTATGTTGCATTATGTAGGCGTTATAATGGTAAATTTAAAGAATGCTGAAGAAAAGTACTAGATGTGGACACAAAGTATGAACCCATTGCATGCATTTTTCCTGATGGCTGTGTGGGTGTAAGAAGCGTTAAAATGCCATTGGCTTGGCGGTAATAGCATGTGATTCACGGCAACAACTTTTGGTCACTTATTTTTATTTTTTTCATTTTCGGGGCGGTTCATTTGTGAAATACGCAGAGTAAAACCTGTATGAAAACACAAGGCACCCTTTTGGGCCTAATTATGAACACTTGAAACCGGCTTTAAATATGTTTTATTTTGAAGCGACAGCTCCGCTCCTCGGGCTACATTTTCTGATTTCGATGCAGATGACACAGTGGCCTACAATGCCTCACAAGGTCAAACCGTACTTTACTGCGTGGTGGTATGGCTTAAGCTATGTATCACCACATGATCATATGACAGGCCATTGGGTACCAGATTTTGACCTTTGATTTGATAGTGGAGACCATGCTGAACAGAACTTTCGCTCGTGTAACTAGGATCAAGCCATGTTGAACCCTGGCCAATATTTTTTTTGACAGTGTAACTGCATGAGGTGTTTTGATAGAGTTTATGATGCTGTTACACTGGAGCCCTTTTGACATTAGTCTTCCATTAATGATGCTATGAATTCGGATCCAACCGGTGATATGCTGTCTTCTACCTTTTATGAAATGACCTTATGTCTAAAATGATGACACTATTTTCTCCTCTAATCAGCATCACAATGCACAGATTAATTCCCTAAAGGTGCCCATTTCAGTAACCATTTTTTTTGTACATGCCAGAACGAGTAACTCGATGTCGCCAATCACGTACAGCATGATGTTTCAATTACTCAGAAGTGGAGCGCTGCTGTTTCTCCCGGCCAGCTCATGACAATGGGTCACGTCTTGTAACAGTCGAGAGGAAGTGTGCCACGCAGGTTTGGCAAACGACTCCTTTTGAGTGGATGGTGTTCGGTGCAGATTAACAGGTAATTTTATCGCGTCGCAGTGAGGGAACAGTATATATGGCATTTTACAACTTTAACTATTATTAGCGTATGCGGTGGCTTAATTGCATAGGTCGTTCACAGATAAGAGACCGCCTCTACCAGCCCACAGGAACGAATCATTCATCGCGAGGGGAGGAGAGGGAGACGCCCCCCCTCGAAACCTTTGTTTCTGAAATTCCTTCCTTTCCTGCTCCAGCTTGCCCTGGTTCGTATTATGCACTCGCGACCCTATGCTGAGGGTTTTTTTTTCTGACTGACTGATGTAATGCCTATTCGGCCAGCAGTTTTCTGAAGAGTATTTTATTTATTTACACCAGTACCTGCAGCATCACAAGAGCATTATTAAAGGGGGGAGGGGGGGACAATTGGAGGAAAATGAACATATGTGACAAAATCTAATACAGCTAAGCACAGATGGTGAAAGCAACAAAGCAACAAAATACGTAGCATCAGTAAGTTATCTCGACGGCAAACGGTCTTCAGTGTACCGCGGTGCAAAATTACGACACAGAAATGGAAAGGGTACAATATCGCATGAAGCGCAATGCCATCCAAACGATATGGAGTAAACGGGATATTAATCTATGGCTTACTGCGTGACAATAAAGACAAGCTCTGAACACGTTTTACATTCATCAATGCTCATATCTTCGATAAATTTTTTTTTAAATTGGCTATTGACATTTTTTATAGCTTGTGTTTCAGCGGTGATTTTATATTTATACCCCAGCACGTGACGAAAAAAAGACGACGCGCGCGTGACAGCACGCGACTGCGCTCTCGGAACGGCAGACATCTTGACGTAGCGAGTGGATGAGGTCGTGGCCAGCGGCTGCTCTTGGACGGACGTTCGTGTTCTGCGCGATACGAAGGAACGGCTTTCAACCAGCTTGCTTGACAGCCTGGAGGTGAGCAATGCTCGTCTATTTTATCGCATTCACCGTCAAAACTACCGCACAATGTATGTGGCCTTGACCACATTGTGCGGCCCTGGAGGACGCGGTGGTATTTTCTGTAATTGGCTATGCCTAGGTCTGATTCTGAAAAACTCTTTCCTGATGACGCATCATCCCGCAGGAGCTACCGAATGAGCGTCATGTACTGTAGTGCGTTGTGGGCAGAAATTGATCGCTCACGTGGAGGCACTCTCTCATCGACGGGTTCGCAACCATTCCTAGGATTTCGAGTTCGGTCGTTGAACGCGAGTGTGTCTACGTTGCTTTTCAATTAAAATGCTGCCGCCATGGCCAACACTGAAGCTGTAACTCCGTACTGTGGATCTACACGCCATAGGCACTTAGGCCCGTTCCTCGTGCTGCGATTAGAACGAAAAAATTCAGGGGTGCACTTTGTTGACCTAAATTGTGGTGAAGCAGAAGCCTTTAGCGCGGTGTTGCTGGTTGTGTCGCTGATGTGTGGTAAAGATGTTTAAAGACTAACTACAAAGAGCATTTAGGCGGCATATCGTTCCATATCTGCGTTCAAGAGGCGTCTGGATTGGGATGCGATAGCGTGTTGCAGCACTACCAAGGAGTCAACGGAACACCACCGCCCATTCGGCGCGACGCCTTGCCCGTTGGACAATTTAAGGAAAAGAAATGACGCCTGTCTCACATCTCGGTGGACACCCTATCCGTGCTGTAAGGGAAGGAAAAGGCTTTCGTTAGTTGCTGGACCCCGCCGCGGTTTCTCAGTGGTTAGAGCGCTCGGATACTGATCCGGAGTTCCCGGGATCGAACCCGACCGCGGCGGCCGCGTTTCGATAGAGGCGAAACGCAAAAGGCGCCCGTGTGCTGTGCGATGTCAGTGCACGTTGATCTGCAGGTGGTCGAAATTATTCCGGAGCCCTCGACTACGGCACCTCTTTCTTCCTTCTTTCACTCCCTCCTTTATCCCGAATTTCCTTATGGCGCGGTTCAGGGTTCCGCCTGTATGTGAGAGACACAATTGAGCCTTTTCCTTTCCACAAAAACCAACTTTCAATTTCAGTTGCTGGATGTAACGGACACATCCATGGCCGCGATTATGAGCCATTAAAGGCTTAATTTCGCCTTTAGATGGTCGGCCTAGTCGGTGACGCCACAGCGCGATTTTCGGTCAGTGCTTTCACATGCAACGCGCGCCCAGCGAATTTGGTCGGAGGGACAATTTTGCATATGCAAGCCATGAATAAACGTGACGGAAGCTTTACACGAATTATGTTACTGATATTATTACCTGCGTATTTTTGCAAGGCATTAATATTTCGTATGTTTTGATTAGAAAAATGAGCTGCAGTTTAACTACTGCTGAACCTGGTAAGAGAGCGAAAGGTGTGGTGTATCGGGCAAGTAGACGCGGCTTGGCGTCTGTACGTTCCGCACACCGGATAGGCAGCGTGCCCAGCCTGGTGGCAATTAAATTAATGGCTGATCGCGAGAGGTTGGTCAGCCAATTAATGCTGCGGCCTATTGCTGCCGTGCCTCGTGTCTGCCACAACGTTGTCAGCGCTAATACATATAGGCCACATGTCTCTCACACCATGGCCACGTGCCTCAAAGCGCGAATGAGGCGTCCACTGACCCAGGGATCCAGTTATATGCACCCTTCCTTTCCTCGAAATCATCGGAGTCCGACGCAAACAAACATGAACGCCGACGGCCTATAAGCGGTATTCACATGGGGACATCGGCATGGATGGATGTGGGAAGGAGTTGAGCGACGTCACCGATCCGCCCAAGTCCACCCCAGCTCTTGGATTCACGATTCAGTGGGCGCCTTAGCGTTGTACCTCCATAAAAACGCAGCCGCCGCGGTTGGGTTCGAACCCGTAGGTCCTGGGTTCGAACCCGACCGCGGCGGCTGCGTTCTTATGGAGGAAAAACGCTAAGGCGCCCGTGTGCTGTGCGATGTCAGTGCACGTTAAAGATCCCCAGGTGGTCGAAATTATTCCGGAGCCCTTCTCTACGTCACCTATTTCTTCCTTCTTTCACTCCCTCCCTTATCCCTTCCCATACGGCGCGGTTCAGGTGTCCAACGATATATGAGACATATACTGCGCCATTTCCTTTCCCCAAAAACCAATTATTAATTATTATTATTCAGTGGGGCAGCAGGGAGACGCCGACATGGACGAGCGAAGCGCTGCCGGGCTGCGGAGACAGAGGGGCAGGGGTCGAAAAGGAAGTAAGGGGCCAAAACAATGCTCCCTTGTTGGGTTGTGGCGAAAAAAAGACAGAGGGTGAAACAATAGATGCGCGATAGGAGGGGATATAAGAGAAAAGAAACGAGAGGGGGAACAGCCAAAAAAATTGTGGATTAGCCCAGATAATCCCGGATATACCATGCGAAAGTGAGATTGAGGTATCCACTGGCCCACAGAGCCGGTTGTGCGCCGTTCCTTTGATGAAAATGAACGGTCTTTGCAAAGTTGTCAACGCCAATGAACTTTATGAACGCTGTCGGCTCACTTGTTTTGTTTGGTTTTTGAGGAAAGGAAAAGGCATAGTAGCAGTCTCGCATATCTCGGTGGAATCCCGAACCCCGCCGTAAAGGAAGGGATAAAGGATCGAGGGAGGGAAAAAGGAATGAGACAACTGAAAATTGAAATTTGGATTTTGAGGAAAGGCGCGGCGCAGCGCAACAGCGGAACACCTGTGGCTCGGTGGTACTAGTGGCGCCTGCGCAGTAGTGATAGGCAGCGAGAGAGGAAATGCGACGGGGTCGGCGGCGGCCACCTGCGCCGTGCGTGACATCACTCCTGCTCCGACATACGCCGGCTGGCGCGAAGCGCGGAGTTGACTGGCGTAGTGAAGCTTTTCGCTTCAAAAAGACGGCAGCGGGCTGCACCCCACGCATCACCGAAGGCCACATCTCCCGGGGAGAAGGACTGAACGTACCGGCCGAACGAACGGTCCCTTCCTCGATCGGCGGCGGCCGCCGGAGCAAAACCGGAAGCTGTGTCGCCACGAGCACTCTCGAAGGCAGGACGTGTGAATACGCTCGGTTTCGGCGGCGCCTGCTGAGTGAAGTCATAGCTGTCACGTGGTTTGGTCTTCAAACTCGCGCACGGCGAAGAAGCTGCGCAGGGGTGGTGGTGGTGAAAGCCTTAATAGACTGTGGGGAGTTTAATACACGCAGGTCCTTGGGCCCGTGCACGGCCCCACTGCACTCAAACGTTCATGCCCCGGAGGCTCATGACGCTGCATGGTAGCCCGGCCTGTGGCGGTGGCTTGCTTAGCCGCGGGTCCTCGGAGCGCAGTAGGGTTTCCCAAGTCTCCAAAGTGGTAAGTGCTCCAGGCCCCGTGGGGGGGGGGATCCGCCGAGCAGAGGAAAAGGATATGATCGATAGTGGCTTTGGGGTGGTGGCAGAGAGTACAGGAGGAGTTTGTGTGGACTTGGTGATAGCGCGAGCGTATATATATAAGGGGAGGGTATCGCGCGTGTTCGGAGCCGCCTCCAGAGTGTCTGGTGATAATTTTCGAGGGAGGGATGGGGCGGGTGGTAGAGCCGACACCCGGCTTCGCAGGTCTGCATCTTGTCACTTAATGAATACATATGCGCTCCCGTGAGAACCCTAGATCGGAGGCCGCCGGTGCCAGGTTGAGGAACCCCGGGCTAAGCGTTGGCAGCCTCGTTTCCAGGATTCCTGGAGTGGGCAGGCACCCATATGAGCTCCATGTGGCGGGGTGGGTGTTCGGCAAGCGACTTCAGTATGCGAAATGCAGGGGTGTGAACTCTGCCATGAGCAAAATTTAGTATGGCAGTTTTAGAGTCCGATAGCTATATACCGGGCCTCCGTGCGCGTGATGGCTAGGGCAATGGTGGCCTCTTCATCCTCCTCCGATGTGGCAGTGGGGATATGTGAAGAATGGCAATCGGTTGTAGGTAGGGGTTCGTGATGGCCACAAACACGTCAGCACCGTGCATGAGGCATCCACCTGCATGGCATCCGGTTTCGTGCCATAGTGTTTGTGGAGTGCACGTGCGCGAGCTCTGCGGCGGGGTTCGTGGTTACTGGAGTGCATATTTTTGGGGAGAGGTTTAATAAATATAGCTCCCGGTGAATGTGGTGGCGGACCTGGAGCTGTATGGGATCCGTGGCTGGTGTCTTTATACTAAGCGTGTGTAGGATGTGTCTGCCGGTGGTGGTTCTCTTGAGGCGTATGTATTGTATCTGTCGGTGGGTCTCGATAAGCTCAGCTATCGTGTTGTATAGGCCTAGCTGGAGGAGTTTTTTGGATGAGGTATTTAGGGGTATGTACAGTGCTGTCTTAAATGCTGTTCGGATCATGGCATCCGAGTTGGATATTTTTCTGCCCTGGAGTTTCAGGTAGGGGAGCATGGAGTGAAAGCAGCTGAGGACGGAGGGGAGTATAGTAAATTTTTTGCTTAAATAAATAGTTTTGCTTCCATCGTGGCAACAGCTCCCACGTGACCCTATGTCGCAAAACCATCTGCAGCTAGACCGATGTCCCTCCCCAGTCTCAGACCGACAGAAAGCGCAGCGCCACAGGTGAAAATCGCATGCTCGTGAAATGGGCCTCATTTAGCCGCCAAGGCACACCGTAAGGGCCTGCCTTTACGGTGTGCCTCAGCCTTCACTTGGATGAAGGCCTTCACGGTGATGCTTTCATTGTAAAGGTCTTTCACGTAAAAGCCTTATGCTAAAGGCGTTTAGGGTAGATGCACTCCAAGACCTCAGGTAGACATTCTTTAGGCCGAAAGACTTTATGTTAAAGGCCTTTTATGTCAAATGGCTTTTGCACGTGAGGACCTTAACTCATAACTATATACTGCGTGATATTGTCGCAAATGGGTTTCAGAATCAAAGAGTTAGGCACAGGCCGCAAGGAATCAAGCAATGTTCCAGCTCCAAAGAGCACGCGCGTCTCACTTTGTCCTCAAGGCACCGCCCGGGGACACCTGCCGGCATTATTCCCCCTCCGTATCCAAAAAAAAGGAAGCAAAAACGTGGGCGCACTTGGGGCGACGTACCGGTGTCCATACCCTCACTTTGTCATCGGGATGATACTCGGCGAAGCGATGTTGTTGGTTGTAGCGTTCTGCATCCGTTGCCTGCTGCCGGTGGATGTGCATACGAGCCAGTTGGCGGACTTCCTCTGCGTGCCGGGTAAATTCCTCGGCGTCTGGCGTGAGCGCCTGGTCGTGAGGGGGGCACGGAAGCATGGCATCGAGCATTGTTTGGAGATCACGCCCATAGACGAGGCGAAACGGCGTAAATCGAGTCGTTTTCTGAATCGCCGTGTTGTAGGCAAACGTCACATATGGGAGGATCTCGTCCCATGTCTTCTGCTGTACATCGACGTACATTGCGAGCATGTCTGCTAAGGTTTTGTTGAGGTGCTCCGTGAGCCCGTTTGACTGCGGGTGGTATGCAGTAGTCTTGCGGTGGTTCGTGTGACTCAGCTGGAACACCTCGTGCATGAGCTGCGCTGTAAACGCAGTGCCCCTATCGGTGATGACGGAGGACAGAGCGCCATTTCGTAAAGCAATGTGGTGTATGAAGAAGCGCGCGATTTCAGAGGATGTACTGCGCTGCACCGCCTTGGTTTCCGCATAGCGCATCAAATAATCAGTCGCAACTATAATCCACTTATTGCCAGAAGACGACACAGGGAATGGGCCCAGAAGATCAATGCCGACTTGGTCAAAAGGTGTGCGAGGTGGCGCAATTGGTTGGAGCTGCGGGCTTGAGCAGTGGTGACTTACGACGCTGGCACTCACGGCAACCTCTGACCTAGCGGTGGATGGCCTTTGCAAGTTTAGGCCAATAATAGCCCTGATGCACTCGAGCAAGCGTGCGTGCAAATCCCAAATGGCCAGAGGTGGGCTCATCATGACACGCCGAAAGGATGTCGCGGAGGTCTGATGGCAGAACTAGGAGGTAGGGCCGGTCACCGTTGCTGGAGTTTTTCTTGAACAGTACGCCATTGTGAATGCAAAAAGAGGACGAGTGGTGGGCAAAGTGTAGAGGTACGTTAGAAGCATGACCCTCCAGGTGATCCATGACAGACCGCAGGTCAGCGTCAGCACGCTGCTTTGCCACTAAGTCCGAACTGCTGATCACGCCTAGGAAACGATTGTCATCCTCTGCGCTGTCATCAGCTTGCTCGACGGCTGCGCATGAGAGCGTGTTGGCGTCTTCATGTTTACGTCCGGGCTTATAGGCAATATCGTGTAATCAAATTCTTAAAGGCGAAGGCTCCAGCGTGCTAGGCGTCCTGATGGGTCCCGGAGATTGGTAAGCCAGCACAAGGAATGGTGGTCGGTGACCGCTTTAAAATGACGACCATAGATATAAGGTTGAAGTTTCATCGTGGCCCAGATGACAGCGAGGCACTCCTTTTCCGAGGTGGAGTAGTTGATTTCGGTGCACGAGAGTGTGCAATTCGCATACGCGATCACACATTTCACGCCTTCTTGATGTTGAACGAGGACCGCACCAAGCCCGATGTTGCTAGCGTTGGTGTGTATCTTGGTAGCAGCCTCCTCATCGAAGTGAGCCAGCACAGGGCTCACTCACGTCTCACTTCTTTGTCCTCAAGGCGCCGCCCGGGGACACCTGGCGGCATTATTCTACACGGAGTCATGCTAAAATGTCTGCTATTTTTAAGGCATAAGCCTTTCTTGGCTCATGAGTGGCGTCAATCATAAGTTGTACAGTAATTAAAATAAAATGTAAAAGTTGATAAGCAACATTTGCTAAGAAACATATATGTAATCATAGTAGTGACCGTAAATAGATTGTAAAAAATAGTGATAGCGATAATGACAATTACTGATAGTGAGAGTGTTGGAGATATTGATGGTAATGATAGTGATGATAGCTGTGGTGAGTGATAGTTCTAGAAATAGTGATAATTATAGTGGTAGAGATAGTGGTAATGATAGCTACTGATAGTGCTAAAGATAGTGATAGTGAAGATGACTGTGATGATGATAGTGGTAGTCTGTGATACCAATGGTGATGATAGTGGTGACCATAGTAATGAAGGTGATTGCAATAGAAAAATGAAAATGGAGGGAGAAAAGTAAGAATTGAAATAAATAATAAGAAACAAAAATAAAAACAATGAAAAAGGGAGGGAAAAATAAAGGAAAGAATGGCTATTAAGGCTATTAATAGCATTTCTGCTATTAAGCAGACATAAGTGCAATCTTGTATTTTTTTACAGCAGCACTGTGTGCTTCTACAGAATTTTTAGTGGGCAATACGTGATTTTATGCATGCACAACACGGCTTCTAATTCTAAAATTACTTATTTACTACGTAACATTTCCTACGGTATACCTGAATGCAGCACTCCAAGATGGCTACCTGCAAGCGGCATAAAGAACGCCTACACGAGAGTATCTCAATGCCGCAACTTGGCTTAGCCCCAAGGCTGGCGCTGGTGCTGTTCCTCATCGGCAAGAAGCCGCGACTTCAGGAAGCCGTCATGCTGGCGCCCCGAGCTGACCCGTTGGTCGTGGTGCCCAAGTATCGACTCAACCTGTCCGGCTTATTCACCCCCAACTGGAGCGACGCGCCAGGTGAGTGTCTACAAACGGCACCTGTTTGGAATAAACTTCGGGGCATTAAGTATGTGTAATAATTTTTCAAAACATATCCTCATTTTAATTTAATATTTTTCTTTTATTATCACCAAAGGAGTATTTCTCAGCGTTTCCAACTAATACGCCACAGCTACTGAGTTGCCAAATAGTGTGCTGGGCCTAGAAGGTATATGCAAAAGCGTTATCAATTCAATGCCTGGATTGCACAAATATTCACTCATTTCTACAATGTGCTCTCAGCACAACTCTCAAGCAACATTACGTAGAAAAATAATAAAGTAATTATTTTAGAGCAAGCCCAGTAACCTCTTTAGGTTACTGCTATAAACATCCTTGGTTTCTCTCTGACTTATTTGAAATATCACATGCACTGCAAGATGAGATTGAAGGAAATAAACACGAGTAGCTACCCTTGGAAGTGACGCATGTTGAACACAGACCTCTGGAGTCATATGTCGAACCAAAATAAAATATTTTAAGGCGCTTTAACAGGCTGACTTGTGTTTGTCGAATGTGCTTTGGAGATGAAAAGTGGCTGGCATCGCTAATTTCACTGCCTTCACGATCGCTCAGTTGGGCAATGCGCCAACTTTAGTGGTACATTTTTAGAGCAAGAAGAGAGTTTATTTTGTTCACAGTTTGGCGACATGTCGCTGTAAGTATAGGCAGTATAAAACGACACATACATGAGCCAATTTAGACAGGAAAAGTTTCACTGGCTGCACACTGATGTAGGTGCAACCGATGATTCTGCTTTTGCACAACTTTCATGAAATGCCACTGTGCATCTTGTAATGATGCCTTTGCAGTATTAAAGGAGGCCTAAACGTAGTGGTACAGATGCACAGAACTTGTGATTGTGTTTAAATCACCTTACTCACTAGCACTTTCAACTCCGGGAACTATTGCGTGAGGTAAACCAACTTTGCAAACACAGGAGAGAACAGTTGGTGTGTGAGCAGTGAGCTGATGCCTGCCTTCCATTGCTGAAAGACAGAAAGAGAGAAAGTAGGGAATTCATCCAGCCATGTGTGGCTCGATTCTTTGCTGTCATAATTAACTTTATAGGGTTCACGTTTAGTTTACCTAGTATACTCTTCCTCACAGCGGGTTGGCACTGATGTGGAGGCTGCATGCCATTCTCACGTCTTAGAGTCTCTGCTCCAGGAGTGTAGTGCCGGAGAGGAAATCTCGTGTTTCCCATGCTTTTAGCTGCTCTATCGTTTGCACAAACGCTGTGGTCTTAGTCCCACATGTCGGGAAGGCTGGTTGGTATTCACAAATTTATTGCAGGCCTTTGTGGCTCTTGTGAAGATGATGATGACCCAGACAAAGCAGATAACTCGTGAAAACGAAGAAGATGGCCCGCGCGTCAGCCATATTGCTACCGCCACGTGTGTCTGTGCCCGACCTGGTTGCCCTCGGATTGTTCTCGCCGCTGCTCCCTTCCTCCGAGGTCTTTTAAATAAACCCCTGGTTACATTTGGTGGAGGTGCCGGTTAACAGCCCTGGAATTGCGCAACCGTACTCTCCCGCCACCTGCGATGCCTCACGACGTTCAACATCAAGCCGTGCAAGTGGGCCCAGCTGTTACCTGCGCCGGCTCCCTTCGCCAACGGGATCCGGCCATCTTCAGTGGGACCGATCAGCAGGATGTCGAAGATTGGCTCACGTCTTACGAGAGGGTGAGCCTTTACAACAAATAAGACGAAGCCACTAAACTAAATAACGTAATTTTTTATCTCACCGGTGTGGCTAACCTGTGGTATCGGAACCACCAGGTGGACATCCGCACCTGGTCTGCTTTCAAAACAACCTTCTCCGAAGTGTTTGGTCGTCCTGCTGTTCGGAAACTCTGCGCCGAACAACGCTTGCGTGAACGGTCTCAGCAGGTCGGCGAAAGCTTTACCAGTTACATAGAAGACGTCATTGACCTATGCAAGCGTGTCAACCTCAACATGTCAGAAGCTGACAAGATTAAACACATTTTGAAGGGTGTTGACGACGAAGCCTTTCAGATGCTGGTAGCGCGCGACTTGCGCACCGTTGCTGAAGTCGTCACACTCTGCCAAAGCTTCGAGGAGCTGCGGAAGCAGAGGCTCCTGACTCGACAGCACCCTCGACTAATTGAGTCGCTTGCTGGACTGACACCAGCAGCTGACACCTCATCGCTGCTGCAACAAATCAAACACTTTGTTCGGGAAGAAGTGGCGCGTCAGCTTTCTCTTCTGCCGAACCCTACAGGGCAAGCTCCAGATTTGGCTCCGGCCCTTCGACACGCCATCCAAGAGCAGGTTGCCGAGGCTCTTCCACCCGCCCATCCGCCACCACCTGTCGCCGCTCCACTGACATATGCCGACGTTGTCACCCAGACGCCGCCCCCTATGGCCGCTCCGCTGACATACGCGGACGTTGTCGCCAGACCTCGACCGCCTACCTATGCTTTGCCTCCAACACCTGCGCGAGCGGTGGCTCCTCTTCGGCCGGCTCCGCGAGTCAGGAATCCCTGGCGCACCGTCGACAACCAGCCTATCTGCTACAATTGCGGCTTGCCTGGTCGTGTGGCCCGGCTTTGCCGCCGCCGTCTCCCAGTCTACGCGCCATCTCCTCCAGCTCCCACGTATTGGCCTTCCATGAGTCAGTACTCCGGATCTGCTGAGCCGCCGTCTTGTCGTCCTTTTTCTCCTGACTGTTCAGCCCTTTCTAGACGCCGTTCACCTTCACCGAGGCGCCGCTCCGTTTCTCCTATGCGACGTCGCGCCAATCTCCCTCGGGAGGAAAACTAGGTGCTGCAGTTCCTGAGGCGAGAACTGTGTCCCTGTCGAACTTTCCAAGGCCTCACATATCCCGTGCTAATCTGATCGAAATTTCTGTCGAGGGCAATACTGTCTTGGCCCTTGTGGACACCGGTGCTGCGATTTCTGTTATGGACGAAAAGTTTTGTAGTTCGTTGAAGAAGGTAAAGACGCCGATTGCTGGACTGTCGCTGCGTACGGCCAGCGCTGAGCACATCAAGCCGTCCGCAGCGTGTACCGCTCGAGTTGTGATTCAGGACTCCCTCTACACGATAGAATTCGTCGTGCTGCCTTCCTGTTCCCATCCTGTTTTTCTGGGCTGGGATTTCCTTTCCGTCCATGAAGCTATCATCGACTGTGCTCGAGCGGAAGTCAGGTTCTCTTCTCTGCCCAATCCTTTTCTGGACGCCACTCCTCCTGTTGCCTGTGTTAAAACCCTCGCCGCCGAAGACATCGACATTCCCCCGTGCTCGTCCGTTCTTGTACACTTGTCTTGCGACTCTATTGGTGACGACACTGTCCTCTACTCCAGGCCATTCTTTTCTGCACCGCAAGTGTCTCCCTCTGCCATACGCCGTACTGACTGTGTCCGCTGGCCTTTCGATACTTTTGGTTTCTAACCCGTTTTCCTGCCCTACCGCTCTGCGCCTTGGTGAATGCCTCGGCAGTGTGCAGCCCATCGCATCTCTGCTCATCCACGAGGAGACCGATGATACATCGCTCCTCGCCATGAACGCGCTCAGCCCTCCTGCCTCTATGCCAGATCTCTCTTCTACCGAATTGTTCTTGTACTCCATCAACGCCGATCTTCCCCCGCCGCACAGAACACAGCGTCTCGCCCTCCTTCATCAATTTCGCTCCTCCTTCGACGCTCACCGGACTTCCTTGGGCCGAACTTCCACCGTCACCCATCGCATCGACAGTGGTGCCCACGCGCCGCTTCGGCAGCGCCCCTATCGTGCGTCTCCAACCGAGCGCCAGACTATTACAGAGCAAGTCGACCAAATGCTTCAAAACTGCGTCATTCAGCCCTCAAGTAGCCCTTGGGCATCGCCTGTTGTCCTTGTGAAAAAGAAAGATGGCTCCATACGCTTGTGTGTCGATTACCGCTGCCTTAAGATAACGCGCAAGGATGTCTATCCACTCCCTCGCATAGATGACGCTCTGGACTGTTTGCAAGGGGCGGAGCTCTTTTTTTTCCTCCCTCGATTTACGTTCTGGGTACTGGCAGGTCCCCATGGAAGCAGCCAATCGTCCCAAAACTGCTTTTGTGACCCCCGACGGATTGTATGAATTTACTGTGATGCCATTCGGTCTTTGTAATGCCCCTGCTACCTTTGAACGGATGATGGACACCATTTTGCGTGGACTCAAGTGGAAAATGTGTCTATGCTATCTCGACGACATTGTCGTCTTTTCCCTTGACTTTGAAACCCATCTATCCCGCCTGAAGCACGTTTTTACTTGCCTTTCTGACACTGGCGGGCAGCTCAACTTGAAGAAATGCCGTTTTGCTGTGCGTCAGCTGACAATTTTAGGCCACGTCTCTAAGCAAGGCGTTCGTCCCGACCCAGCTAAACTTCACGCTGTCGCAGACTTTCCCAAACCCACTTCCATCAAAGACTTGTGCAGCCTCTTAGGTCTGTGCTCTTACTTTTGGAGATTTATTTGCAACTTTGTTTCGATTACTGCGCCTTTAACACAACTGTCCGGCAGTTCCGACTTATCGATGTGGTCTCCAGCGTGCGACGATGCGTATAACGCCTTGCGCCGCCTCCTCACAGCGCCGCCCATACTGCGCAATTTCAACTCGACCGCTCCTACCAAGGTCCACACGGATGCCAGTGGTCTCGGCCTCGGCGCCGTACTCGCCCAGCGCATCTGTGGTTTTGATGAATACGTTGTTGCCTACGCAAGCTGCACACTTACGAAGGCTGAAACTAATTACTCCGTCAGTGAAAAAGGGTGGCCATCGTATGGGCCCTTGCCAAATTCCGCCCGTACCTCTATGGCCGCTCTTTTGACGTTGTGACGGACCAACATGCGCTTTGTTGGCTTTCTTCCTTGAAAGACCCATCCGGCCGCCTTGCCAGGTGGGCTCTTCGTCTGCAAGAATATGACATCCGCGTGGTCTATCGTTCCTGCCGCAAGCATCAAGACGCTGATGCCCTGTCCCGCTGCCCACTTCCAGCCGAGATCGCCAGCCTTTCCACCTCTGAAGTCTCCCCGTCGTCCCTTCACATTAGCGATATGCCCTCAGTGCAACGTACTGACCCCTGGATCGCTTCTCTTCTCGACTTTCTCTCCAACACGACGGCTGCTTCTCCATCCCGTGCTCTCCGCCGCCATGCTTCCCACTTCGTGATTCGCGATAACCTCCTCTATCGTCGTAACTACAGCACCGACGGCCGCAAGTGGTTACTCGTTATTCCTCGCCACCTGCACACGAACATATGCGCCTATTTCCACGCTGACCCACAATCTGGTCACGCAGGAGTTTTCAACACTTACACCCGCATCCGGCTGCGCTATTACTTGCGCGGCATGTACACCTTCGTACTTAAATACGTACGCGCCTGTCTCACCTGTCAACGTCGCAAGCCATCTCCTCATCGTTCTGCTGGAGAGTTGCAGCCACTCCTTTGCCCACCACGCCCTTTCGACCATATCGGCATTGATTTCTACGGCCCGCTTCCGTACACTGCGGCCGGCAACCATTGGGCTATCGTTGCGGTTGATAAGCTCACTAGATATGCCGAAACCGCCGCCCTTCCGTCTGCCACAGCGACAGACGTTGCCTCCTTCCTTTTGCAACGTTTCGTCCTTCGTCACGGTGCACCTCGTGAACTGCTTAACGACCGCGGACGGGCCTTTTTGTCCGATGTCGTCACCGCCCTGCTCTGCCAGCGCAACATAATCCATCATACCACCTCCGCCTATCATCCGCAGACAAACGGCCTCACCGAGTGATTTAACCGCACCCTCGGGGACATGCTCTCTATGTACGTCGCATCCAACCACTCGAATTGGGATCTCATCCTCCCTTATGTGACTTTCGCCTACAACACCGCCCAGCAGTCTACTACTGGCTTCTCTCTCTTCTTTCTTCTTTACGGCCGTCATCCATCTGCTACCATAGACACCATTCTGCCTTACCAACCTGACGCCTCCGGATATACCCCTGTTTCTGAAGCCGCGCAACACGCAGAAGATTGTCGCCAAATCGCCCGGTCACTCACAACTGACGCCCAGTATCGCCAGAAATTCCGCCACGACAACGCTCACACCACATTGCACTTCTCTCCTGGTGCGCTTGTGTGGCTCTGGATACCATCAAGTACTCCTGGACTCTCCTCAAAATTTCTCGCCAAGTATCACGGTCCCTACCATATCCTGGAGCACACATCTCCAGTTAATTACGTCGTCGAACCCCTCACGCCATCTCCCGATCTCCGCCGCCGCGGCCGCGAGACAGTTCACATCCAGCGTCTCAAGCCTTACTACAACCCCTCCATATTGCTGTTGTCGTAAGTCGCCAGGATGGCTCCTCTTCGCCCCGGGGGTGATTGTGAAGAAGATGATGACCCAGACAAAGCAGATAACTCGTGAAAACGAAAATGGCCCTGCGCGTCAGCCGTATTGCTATCGCCATGTGTGTCTGTGCCCGACCTGGTTGCCCTCGGATTGTTCTCGCCGCTGCTCCCTTCCTCCCAGGTCTTTTAAATAAACCCCCGCCTTACAGCTCTATTTAGTTGACTTTAACAATATTGTGGACTCAAGTTGGTTTTCTAGTGAATAGCATGTTGCTTAGCTGAAGACACCAGATGTTTAAATTCCTTGAATAATGTTTAGCTGCATGCGGAAAACACAGGACATGGAAAAAAAGCTCTGGGGGAATAAATTTTCACACGTATTGCTGACACCTTTTCTTGAGAGCCCATGTTAACTGCACAACATTTGTTAATTGTCCTTACGAAATATCCACTATGTTTGCAGAATCGTTTCCAATGAGCGTTCGTTTTATAAATACTCTACCTGTTAGTGCTCGCAGCAGGTTAATTTGTGTCTGTACTGTAATTATTTGATTTAGTTCTTGGAATCATTTGTGCACTTTTTGTCCCCTAACATGTTGACTCCAGTCATCTTCGTGTTTCCTAAAATTTATATGCTTGGCATGCAACGTAGCTTTGCTAGACCAAGGACAAGGCAACCATGGCTGCTGGTGTGCGTATCGTCCTTTGGCGGCCACCCAAGCTCCCTGGAGCCGCAGGAGTGCGACCCTGGAGCCACATCGCATGGCCATCAATTGGTGAGTCCAAAGTCCCGCTGGGTGCAACACCGCTTCCGGAGGCTAATGCTTAAGATGGGCTCAGGGCTGCAGCCTTTCAAGCAT
Source organism: Amblyomma americanum (assembly GCF_052857255.1). Classification (NCBI taxonomy): domain Eukaryota; kingdom Metazoa; phylum Arthropoda; class Arachnida; order Ixodida; family Ixodidae; genus Amblyomma; species Amblyomma americanum. The sequence goes on from NC_135497.1 coordinate 278,960,911, forward strand.
GATGTCACTAAAATGCTAGAGCAATTCGGCGCCATCGTGGAACTCACATGCAGGCCCAGTGTGCCAGTGAGTGACCTCGCATTGAGCATGGGGGTTGGTGGTATCATAGATCAGATCAGAATAAAGCACACTAGCATACGCTAGTGTACACATATTTGTCTTAGCGTGCACTGAGCATCCAAGAAGCATGAAAAACATTCAGGACCTGTTATACAGTGAGAAGTCTGTCAAAATTCATTATTTCGTGACAAATGAAAATTCAAACATAATGCTGCAAATCTCCCTGTGTTTTTAATGCGAAAGCAGTTCTTGTCTCATGGGTGGCGGTCACAGGAGCATTCAGCAGAGTGTGTCATCAGAGCATGTCCTCAAGAAAATTACCATTAGAAAAAAGAAATACTCCAGCATTTCGGGTTCTAACCCTGGACTTAAGTGTGCCAGGCGGGCATGCAATTCATATGCCATGAAGGGTCTTCTGTTCTAGTGTGTTAAAGGGGCAAGAAGTCAACACGTTTTGGTGTGTGCAACAGTAAAGTGTGTTCCCAATATGTTCTGATGTCAGACAACGATGACTTGCAAGAAAAGTTGCCAACATCATCGAAGGGTCACTCAATAGGTGTCATATGACAACGATGACTTGCAAAAATGTTCCTGAGGTTCTAATGACTTTGCATTTCTCTAACATAGCAGACTGCAGTGCTCTCCAACTTTTTTACATTCTCCTCATCCTTGTTCTCCTCAGTACTAGAGATAATAAATTCTTGCGTACAAATGAAGATCTTAAGGGCGAAAGCGGATGTTAATATTCACTGCCATCTGGCTGCATTTCTCGTCATCAGAAGGCGTTAAGGATAATTTTATGCAAAAACCAAATGGCAAAACAAGTCTGAAGGGCGCTGAAAAGGGAAGAAAGCATACTTATTAGTACGGTATTAACAGCACTTGTTGCATTGGCGAACAAACGACTGTGACGACTTGTAATGCAGAGAGGGGGGACTCTCAATTTTTTATTTTCCTTTTGATTGTGCTGCTTTATTTTCATAAGGGAAATAACACGAAGCTAGCATGTCATCATAAGCAACACATAAAGTGACCAAGATATGAAAGGGAAAAAAGGAATCAGAGGAATGGGCTGACAAGGCTTTTTGAAACCCCTTTAAGCCTTGTTGTTCTTAGGCATAATACAGATGACAAATGCATAGGTACTCCTAATTTTGTTTTGATTCTTACGCTAATTGCATTATATACTTTTACTCTCCTTTAACTTTCAGTTTGCTTCATAGTGCACCGTGAAGAAAGAAAAGATGCAAGATAATGCAAGTGAATTTGATTTACTGCAGGAAAAAAGGAATGTCCTGCGAGTTTTGTCTGTGGGCACACTCCTGCAGCTCGAAGCGTGCATCTGCGGTGCATTCGAGCCACGTTTCACCGTCTGCCTGCCTGCAGTGGGAAGGGGCCTACAACTTCTGACGAAAACTGGTAACGTTTAAGTCATTAATGGCTCTTCCTGAGGTGTTATACGGAATGTGCTTTTTGTGCACTTATCCATCCTCAATGCCAGTGTCGTTGTGGCATTACAGAAAAAAGTGAAAATAGCCGCGCTCAGAATTAGGAAAGTTCCTATTTGAGGCAGTGTGGAAAGTGCGACAAGAGGAGGTTGTGGAATATTTTTGCAGAATATTGATAAAGGCACAAATGGTCCCCTAGGCTATGCTATTAACTGCATCAAGCTTACTTATTAAAAAAAAAAAGAAAATGAAACAGTGACACAGGAAATAATGTCGCAGGATTGTTTAAAAATAATCTAAGTGAACAAATGGAAACGTAGCATTCAGCTGCATTACCTACTTGCTACTTTTAGAAGTGTTTTCTTTTTGTGTTCTTGTCTGATTTACTCACTGCTTCTATGAATTCAATTTCCCTATTGCATATTTGTTCACCTGCTGCCTAGGCTTCCAGTGGGCTGAGGCCTTGTGGAAGGGGGAGGTAGGAGGGCTGGTGGTGTACAGTGATCTGGAAAGTAGAGTTCCCTGGTGAATGAGGCCTCTGAAGGGTGGTGGTGGGCGGGGATGGGGAGGATGACCAATGGTGGTGGTGCATAGATGGGCTGCACCCTATCTAGTGGGGTGAGGTGGGGCAGGGTGCTGGTGGGTGTGCTGCCGCTCCCTAGGGTTCTGCCAACCAGATCGGCATTTTGGTGATGGACAGTAGCACTGCTTCTGCAGTAAAATGAAACCTTTATGTCTTCTGTGCGCATTTGGTTTGTTGTATTTGGTAATCTTGTAACGGTTACATCATTAATGTCTAATTTGGTCTTTGACAACAAATACGAATCGGTTTGTGGGTTTTAACGCCCCAAATCGGCTCGGGCTATGAGGAACACCATTTTGAAGGGCTCTGAAAATTTCGGCCACCTTGGGAAGAACCCCAGGTGGTCGTTCCTCATAGCCCTCAGAGCCTTAGCGTTCCTCATGGCCCGAGTTACTTTGGGACATTAAATGCCATAAATCGATTAGTATCTTTTGCTAATTTTATTCTGGTGCTGTTTCCTATGGTCAGTATACATATTTATGTAGGACCAGCGTAACTGTTAGCACAGAACACAGGACAAGAACGACTTGGACGCAGACACCACTGCGCTTGTGTCCGCGTTTACTTTGCGTCATGTCTCAGCATTTGCATTGAACCCATTATAGATACATGCAACTATTTATAGATATGTGCCACTGTTGTTAAAAGAAACCTGGAGGGGACACTTAACCTCCACCTTAAGGGTATCATGTGATAGTGTTAATCAGGTAATGCCTCTATCCGTGGAATTTGTCATCCTCAACTTTACGTTCATTGTTCTCTGGGAGCCCTCATGCAACCCCTGGCACAGTAGTGCAGCAGTTAAGCTATGCGCAACTGCCCACCGATGCAGGTGCTGCTACGAGTGGGGCTCGAGATCCAGCTTTCTCTTCCCGAGCATTATCTTGCGACCAATTAATAATTGAACTGCCATCTGCCACGCTGGGCAATTTTCTCACAATCCGGTAAGGACGCTGTGATGACACCACCAGGTCACTTGACCTAGCTGGCTCATTTAGGCTGCTTCTCCGAGGATTTTTCAATTACTACGCCACCGCCGCTGCCAGATTTTTTGCAGAATGAAAGTTTAACGTTATCGCTTTGATATGCAGCCAAAAGGGTCTCTTTTTAAGCTATGTAGTGTGGCTCTTGTTTAACTTCTTGAAGATCTGTGCTCCGGACCACTTATATCAAGACCTGCTGTCCCCTTGGAAAGATTCGGAACGCCCATGAGGCAAAACAAGTTACGGGCATGCACCAGAAACAAGCCAGGTAGTCTGTATATTTTGTACAAATTGTGTAGCAAGTAGCTCAGCCTCAACCTCAGTCATGGTTCTAATACTGTGGGGAGGTTTTGTGTGGCATTGGGTTTTGTGAGGTTTTTCAAAGCAAGGTTGTGCTCCAACCGATATGTTTTTCATACTGTGGTCCACGACACCTTGTAACCCTTCGCCCTGAACCTCGCCACGTGATTCAGGCAAAAGGTATAAAAATCTTGCTGGCTGCCTTTCTATTCAGTGGCTTCTTCAGCTCAAGTTAGTACAGCTGAGCTGGCCATCTTGCATCTCTTGTGGAAGAAACAGCACGAAAAATAATTACAGAAATGGGATGTTCTGGATATGTAGGACCCGCCTCGGTGATGGCCTTGTAGTATCGCCAGTAGCATGCAGAACCTAGCGATGTTACTGAGTAAGCCAGCACGGCCTGGCCCGAATCGAACGCTTGGCCTAGATTCCCAGATGTTCCACTGGTGCTTTAAGCTGTGTGCTGGTAAGCGTGTGGAAGGTAAGCCGAGTGCTGTTTTGCACATTACAATTTATCGGATCATAGCAAGTGTTGTGTGGAGACCACATAACAAATCTCGTTTGTGAATTTGTGTTGCTATGTGTTGGACCCTTGCCGCGCAGGGTCCTCCCACGCTGGACACGGCTGTTACATGGCTTCCCTACAGGGACCAGAGGGGAGCCGCCATCATAGCCGCACACTTCGGCCCGCAGCAGCGACGGTTTTCCGAGACTTAGGAGCCATGTCGCTGAATTTTTGACCCTAAATCGCTGCATGGCGATGGCGTATTGTGCTGCCATGCACGTTACTTTTGTACGTCTTGGCAAATTTCGTATTTCTTTGTAGTTTGTTTACCGTAACATTGATTGCGTGCTAAAATATTGTGTTCTGTGTGTGATTATTACTTAGCCGTGCACTAAAGCCTGTGGTGGGCAGGCTCGATGCAAAACAATTTTTGTGCAGTTGGCCAAAACCTTAATCAACAGCATTGAATCTCAAGAGGACACACGTGCTGCATCCACTGGTGAAATAAGAGCTGATTGACTGGTGAAGCAATGCGGAAATTTTTTTTCCCGCTAATCGACATGTCCGGAACTTTTGTCTATAACTTTATATTGGGAAATTAGCCGCCCAAACCTTGTATTCAGTTCCTTGTACGCAGTTTGTAGTACCTGATGTATTTGAATGCGTTAGCATTTGAAGCCCCACCATGAAAAAAGTGTCCGGCGTTGTCCGGCGGCATTGTGGGTTGTACACTTGACTGTCGCGACCTGGCTGGTGGAAAGAGCCACATGTCACTACCTTCCACCTGCCATGGTTGTCGTGGGAAAATGGGTAGGGGAAAGGAACCCTCTGCACTTGAAAGTTAGAAGAAGTAAGTCCAGAAGGTGGCTACCATGGGAAGGACAAAAAAAATTGATACGAACTAGTAATGACTATAATAGGTCAGCAAGATTAAAAATGACAAACCACTGAACAAAGAGTGCGGCGAAGTTGCTCAGCAGTTTGAAAGCAAAGTACTAAAAAAATATACAAAAACATAGTCGAATTAAAGAAAAGCAAGGCGCATACCCAATGCTAGCGCACTGCCACCGCGTAATGATGAATAAGCGTGTCCATAATATTTAGTGTCGGGCTTATTGGTATTCCTTCAGAGCTAGGGGGAAGCACCTGTTTATATCTCCGTTAGATGAGAGCGTGTCTGAGTGTGATTTGCCAAGTAACTGTGAAGTCCAACGTGGAGCATCTTCAGTTTCGCTGCACTTGATTGACGCCAAAAAGCATTGCAGTGACGCATTGTGCTTTCAGTTGTCCATGCATCAGAGGCCTCACTATGTTCTCAAAGGGAAAAATATTTTCTTAGTCTGCTGGATTAGCAATCCCCATAGATTGCTGGGGAGTTGAAGACAATCTTGGGAGGACAACTCCGTTCTTTTGGGCCAGATGTAACTCTTCTAAAAGAGCCCAACGTTCCCAACGGTTGCATTGATGATAGTGGGCTTGTGCAATGATTCGTTGATGTTATCATGCCTGCAGGTTTGTGGCAGCATCACCATTATAGAGTGAGTAGCAGCAATGTGCTGCACCATTCTGAAACCAGGAATGTAAACCCACAAGGATAGTGAAGTATAAGAAATTAGGGTGGTGGGCAGAATACAGGAAACTGATGCTCAAATAAATTGTCAGTAAAACAATAATAGCTGTAAGGAGCTGTTGCTGACTGGCACTTGAATGAGGATAAGCCAATTTTTAAAATGGCCTTGCACCAGGGCCTAGACCAGAAACTGAAAAAAAGGCTTAATTCAAGGGGCCGTAATAATAAAAGTTGACTTCGTGGCAAACCTTTCAAGCTGTAGAAGGTTAACCGGAGTGAGTTTTGGTATACATGTCCAATGCTCTTGTACAATAGTTCTGAATATTGAAAAATTGTTAAATGCTGTTATGGAAAAATTCAAAATAATGGTTCAGTCTTCGGATGTGTAACAAAATCTTTCTTTTGGCGTGTTTTCATCGATCGCATTGAATACTGCAAAAGAAAATTCAAGACTGCCGTTGGGTGGTCGGCAGATGTTTTTTGATCGGGAGTCTGGATTCCTACATTATAAGAATAAATTGCGTTCGTAAACTTTTTCCTCACATAAGCGCTCTTGTCCAGAATTGTTGGGCATGGATCCATTGACAGATTTTTAAAGCCTGCTGTGAAGTATAACGGTTGTGGACGATTTTTGGGAGGAAACATTTTGAACTTATGAATCTCACCTTAACGCCCTTGTTTATGAACCTCACCCTTAACGCTCTTGCTCATGTAAGCGGGTAGATTGTCTTGAGGGCTGTGCCTGCTTGACCCCTCTAATAATCGCGTGGAATATGCATGGTATAAGCAAGTTTATTGACGTAGTCGCCGCTCTCACCTTTCATGCGCCTAGCTGCAAGCAGTGCGGTTACCGCGTAAACGCGTGTAAGGGTCGCACCCGTGTATGGGGCGCACTCCGTTTTCCCCAAGGAAATATTACCAAAAATATCCTTGTAAAGGCCGCACCCAAGCTTTCCGTGACCTTCGAAATGCACGCGCCGTGGCCTCTGCGATCAGCTCCGGCTGCGAGCAGCGGGGCGCATGATCGCGGAGGCTACGCATGCGCAAATGAGCATCCATGTACCGCCCACGGATGGCGCCCGAGGCGGCCGCTTATCACGGGAGCTATCCATATCGGCATCAGTATCACTAGCTCCATTGTGGCTCTCAGAGGCACGGGACTTTGTGGGCGCACCCGCCGCGGTGGCTCAGTGGTTAGGGCGCTCGACTACTGATCCGGAGTTCCCGGGTTCGAACCCGACCGCTGTGGCTGCGTTTTTATGGAGGAAAAGCGCTAAGGCACCCGTGTGCTGTGCGATGTCAGTGCGCGTTAAAGATCCCCAGGTGGTCGAAATTATACCTGAAGCCTCCACTACGGCACTTCTTCTTCCTTCTTTCACTCCCTCCTTTATCCCTTCCCTTACGGCGCGGTTCAGGTGTCCAACGATATATATACAGATACTGCGCCATTTCCTTTCCCCAAAAACCAATTATTATTATTATTTTAAGTGGGCGCAAGTGAAGCCACCGGAAGCTGGATGGCATGTCCCGGAAGTTCGGTGTCTGCTGTGTATTTCAATGCAAAAAGTCGCGTCTTTCACCCTCCCGTCCTCAGTTTTTCGCATTGTTTTCGTGTAACGTCTACTGTAATATCAAAGGAATAAGCAAGCTGAACGTGATAAATGTGAGCATTGTTTGGGGAACATTGTAATTTCAGAGGAACCGAAGTGAACAGGCATGCATGTCTCACCATGCCGCGGTAAAGGGATACGTGCATTAAACACTATTTTCTGACCTGGTTCTTGTCTTCCGAGCGTAATTAGGACTAGTAGTGGAATGAAGATGAGCCTAGGTCATCTTAAAAACAAATTTTCGTGTAGCAAAGGAAAGGCAATGGCGCGGAAATCCTGACACTCGAAGAGCCACCCGTTATACAGCTGCCGCTGGTTCAATTTCGGGTTAGTGGCGGACGATGTCTCTTCTCATCGAGGACATGTGATGTTTATCGCTTTAGTGTGCCATTTACCTTCCATACGTGCTTTTAATCTAACTCTATAGCACAGCCACATTTCATCTACACAACACGAGAGAAACGACTGACGAGAAAGACGAATGCAGCAGCGCATGTAACAAGCGCTGTTAGAAGTCAACTGCACCAAGCAACGCGAATAAAAGCCCAATCAGGCATAATCTGCGACAGTACGAAACAGTACTTGATACGCTCTGTCGAAAAAGCAGTACCATATACACTTTGGACGCGCTAATGTGAATCAGCAGAACACCGACGGCAGCTCACTAGATTGTGGCCCCGCCCTAGCTCGTAGTGGTTCGGTCTCAACTTAATTCGGTAAAATGGTCACTGCAAAGTCGGCTGCCTAATGAAGGTTTCCACCTATTCTTAAATTTATCCCCCATTGATGGCATAACTTGGGCTTAGAGCGCGACAACGTGCATCACAACAAAGAGCAGAGTTGGAGACGCTAGCGCTACAGGACGACTCAGTTGAGCAGACGAGGCTCCGTACGTGCTGTGTGCAGCGACGTTCTGTCGTCTGCTAGTGTCGTCCCATAGCGATGCAATGGACCCTTATTTTTGAAACGTCTTTCCCGAGGATTTTGCTGCTCTCCTCATGCAGTTGACGGCGCAACAGGTAGGCATTGTCACGAAGAAAGACGAGAACGTCGAAAAGACAAAATGCTAAGCGGAAACGAAAACAAACTGAAAAACCGTGCTGAGGTCAGATTTCGTGCACTGCCAAAGGCTGACTTCCGGGACATGCCGACCAACTTCCGGTGGCTCACTTCGAGCGCCCGATGCGGCATCCAGCCCCCTAGTGGAGATCAGTGGTATCAAGGCCATTCGAGCGTTTTTGGCGTTTTGTTGTGATTAGCGCGAAGTTTAAATTCTGCCGACTTGAATGACGTGGTGGTGGTGGTGTGCTACAACTTCATTGCCACAAAATGGAAGGGATTAGTTGGGGCTGGGGCGAGTTCAGGGTGGCGTCCAGTCGGGGGCGACCTCTTGAGATCGCGTGATAAGGGCCAGCTGCGTTCTTTTTCTTGAACTGGCCAAGACCTTGTCCCATTCCTCCGCCGAGATAGCTGGCAAGTTTCGTCGGAAGGGGTTTTCTAGCGCATTCCCATAATATATGGCCTTGGGTGGCGTGCGTCCCGTCACCGCAGTTGGGACATGCAGGGTCATATTCACCGTTTGTGATTGAACATAATCGGTAGGGGCTAAGAATGGCCTTTGTTTGTAGGCGTCTGAGTGCCGTGGCTTGCGCCCTGTCCAAGTCGGGGTGAGGGGCGGGATACGTGCATCTTAGCTCTCCGCGTACGAGCGAGGCGCCTCCGCGGTGGCGCCCGTTCCCGAGAGGTCTCCCGTCCCCCGGTTGGTTGGTCGGGCTAGACGGTCGACCCCCTCGTTTCCGGAGTTACCCGCGTGAGCCGGAACCCATACGAGATTCATGTTGGGATCAAGAGTTCGGTTGCACAGAAGTCGCACTGCGAGCGCGCTTACCGAGTTTTTGGCGAAATTTTGAATGGCGCTCTTAGAGTCGCTCAGAATAGTTTTGGTGCGGGGATCCGCGATGGCCAGTGTGATAGCTACTTCCTCTGCCTTGCGTGAAAGGTTGTAGTGGTAACTGTTAGCGAAGGCTGACTTTGAAGTGGCCATACATGCCACGTATGTTCCGCCTTTGATGTGTTGAGCTGCATCTGCATACACTGCTCGTGGTTCGCTCTCGTACTGTTTCTCAAGGGCCTTCGCCCTTGCTTTCCTGCGGGTGTCGTGTCTGCCTAGCAGCATGTTCTTGGCTGCTGCATGCTTTAACAACTAGTCTAATAGCAACGTCGACAGATAAATGTGATGTTGCACATACCTCCTCAACGGGGTGGATGTGGAGTTTGTCGAGAATGACGCGTCCCGCAACGGTGCGCGACAAGCGGGTCACTTGTGCCGTCTTATGGGCTTCGATTAGCTCAGCGAGCGTGTTAAAAATTCCCAACTGCAGCAGCCGATCGCCAACTTGAATGGCGTAGACCACCACTCAGCCTGCCGCCAGAGCATCAAGATCCACCCGAACCTGCGGTTTTCTTCAAAGTTTGATATGCCCAAGCATCTCCTCACCATGTCACTCAGGCAGAAAGAAATCGTCTGAGTTTGCGAGCTATGCACGCAAAACTACAAAGTATAGGTGGTGCATGCCCAAACTACGGCGGACATTGCGTCACGGCGAAGTTTCATCACGTGAATTTGGACTTCCGGGTCGTTCCTGCGGTTTCGTTTGTATAGGCGTTGCTTGCAGACGTGCGGTTTCGACCTTTTTTTCCTTAATACCAACGCTCACATCGCTGTAAAAAGGGTTTTTTGCGCTGCCTCAAACTGCACCAACTTCACTGCAACGGAATGCAACATGTTCCGAGTGCCATCAAGTAGTGAACGGCGAAAACAGTACGCCGTTGCGATCCGCTGGCAGACTGCCTGCTACGAGCTCCATGGACAACTCTTGGCATTGCTTCGAGCATTTCGTTGGTGGTATTAAACGTTCCATAGCGTTGTGGCAGTTTTGGAATTTGGTTAAGTAGGCTGTGTTCTCTCCTTTAGGAGCACCAATTTCTCGGACAACTTCCCCACGTCCGTTCTCGCATGACGGCGGTAGAACCGCGCGGTCGTAGGTGTGCAGATATGTGCTATTCGGCCTCCGTCACTACAGCTCGACAAGATGTTAAAGGACAGAACGATTTATTCCTCAGACATTGTGCTGCATGCGAGTTGCTGGAATTGATAGCTAACACTTCAGGCCTATGCGATCGCAACCATCAGCTGCTGAAACGGCGACACCGGCCACGTGCACGGCGGGGTCCCGTTGCCTGACATTGCTGGTCGCAGTATATGTTTACGAGCACTTTCAGTATTTATAAATTGTTATATGAGAATATATTTGCTAACTTCATGCCCAAAAAGAAACATATTTTCACCAGCAGACCAGTCGACATGTGCACACAGCAGGTATGGAAGAATTATACGCGAGCTGTTATGTTAAAGACCGACAAACTGATCACATTACAAAGTGAGAAGAATTATTCACCACCATTTTTTTCATACTCCCCCAGTAGCACAAGGTGGCGGGCCCATGCGGGCCCGACATGGGCAATGAGGGCTGGTGGCTGCCCGCAATAAACCTACATGGGTCCCTCGTGGGCTCAATGCTGGCAAAAAAGTTTTGGGTTGCCCATTTTATGCCTGAGTGGGCCCCTCGTCAGCTACGCATGGGCTTAAAAAGAGCGGCCAGCCCACCTGGGTCCCACCACAGATACATGCGGGCAACAGTGCGGGCTCTATCATGGCGAAGTGTGGGCAGCCCCTCTTGGGGCTGCCCCTGCAGCGCCTTGAGGGAACCACGGTGGTTTTGTGTGGGCAGAGAGATAGTATTCCCGCCTTCGCCCTACATGGGTCCTGTGTGGAAAATACTGGGGCTAAACTTTGGGCTGCACAGCGGCGAAGCGTTGTAGGCATGCACTTTGGGCTGCCTGAGCAACGCCTACATTGGTCCCGCATGGGCTAGGCGTGGGCACATTTGTCATTTCCGCATATTCCCCGCGCCTCTATCCTAAACAGGGTATGAAAGGGCTAAGTATGGGCTGTATGCATGCCACCACAGATACATGCGGGCAACAGTGCGGGCTCTATCATGGTTCAGTGTGGGCAGCCCCTCTTGGGGCTGCCCGTGCAGCGCCTTGAGGGAGCCACGGTGGTTTTGTGTGGGCAGAGAGATAGTATTCCCGCCTTCGGCCTACATGGGTCCTGTGTGGAAAATACAGGGGCTAAACTTTGGGCTGCACAGCGGCGAAGCGTTGTAGGCATGCAGTTTGGGCTGTCTGAGCAACGCCTACGTTGGTCCCGCATGGGCTAGGCGTGGGCACGTTTGTCATTTCCGCATCTTCCCCGCCTTTATCCTAACCAGGGTATGAAAGGGCTAAGCATGGGCTGCATGCAGTTCGTGTGCATAAAATATGGGGTTACATAATGGTGAAGTGCGGGCAAACCCAATAGAGGCGGCCCCTGCAGCACTCTCAAGGATCCAAGGAGGCTAGCTGCGTGTGGGCAAACATACAATATTCCCGCCTACAGCCTACAAAGGCACTGCGTAGAAAATACGTGGACGGCGCATGGGCCTATATCAGCCATTCCCACACATTCCCTACATATCTGGTAGAAAAGGGCTATGTGTGGACTAGGCAGTGGCAAAATGTGTGTGCGTGAACCTGGGCTATACGACGGTGAATTGCGGGCAACCGCGATGGGGGCTTGCCGTGCATCACTCTGACGACACTGTGTGTGGAAGCAGGAGTATATTTCAGCCTGTAGCCTTCGTAAGTCCTGCGTCGATTATTCTGGTGTTTGCGGTGCAGAAACATCACGCGTAATGTTACCGATCGTTGCCCGGCGACACCTATGGACATGTAGTTCACTTACATTAGCCTGGCTGCATATCCTACATTACATGTAAAAGGGCTGCATGGGTACCACAGCGATGGAGCATGGGTGCATGGGTGAAGTGCAGGCATATATATATATATATATATATATATATATATATATATATATATATATATATATATATATATATATATATGCTGAGTATATGGGCTGCCACTCAGCACGTTGATGAAGCCAGACGAATGTGGGCAAATAGCTTGCATTCCCGCCTTCAAGCTAAATATATTCTGCATAGAATATGCAATTAAGCATGTAATTTAAGTTATATGCGCTTCAAAATGGCAAAGCTTATAGGTAGACGAATTCCGGCTGCCAGCAATAACTGAGGCGGTGCCCTCTTCCGACCTATACCCTGGTACAAATGGTTCTTGTTAGTTTTGTTAGAGGTCATTTGATAATTTGAACTTTTTATGGTCCCTTGGTGTTCAATTTAATGAGATTTTGCAGTAATACACATTTTGTTGAAATCTACAATAGCCCCTTTGAGATTAACCTTTTTTTTTTTTTTTTGAAGTTGAGTAAAGCAGACTTGTTCTGCAGATCATATCTTTGTAGCATAAGGCGAAATGTGGTTTACGAGAAACTTAGTGCTGTGCTAAAAAATATGCAGTGAAAGCTCTTTAATCCGGTCGGCAAAAGACCAGAAAGAAAAGAGAAAAGCTAAGAAAACAATTTGTAAAGTTGTTCTGCAAGGAGCTGAAACATTGTCGCCTGCTTTTGACATGAAAACTGCACGGCAATGATGCACGGAGGCGCGGAGCGCCTTAGTCTAGCTGCAATTTTGTAACAGTTTGCAGTATATATTTACCATGACGCCACGCTAATGGCCACGCGCCAGCGCCTAGCGTGCTTCCCAACGCCGTTCAAATCCAGCGCGCTGCTGCCAGGTCACGTGGCATGACGCAGCACACCCTCATCCCCCCCCTCTCTCTCGGTGCATTTCCGGAGTGGTATCCGGCTAGGCCTAACGCCGCGCCGTGCCGTGCTCCGTGCTGCTGCTGTTCGTGTGCTGTTTGTGTCTGATTTCAAAATCGTTCCTTCAAACTTCCGTTTGGATTTTTTGCTTATAGTAGCTTGCGCCGCGTGTCAGCAATGCAGCCGTTCGCGTACTTTGTGAAAAGTGACCACGCCGAGAAGCATGGAGCCGTTTCATATTGACAACACGTTCGGCTTCAACCGTAGCAACCGCGAAGCAAGAGAAGAAAGCGGTTACTGGAATGCGTCGAGTCCTCGTTTCCACAACACGTTCGACTTCAACCATAGCAGCCGCAAAGCAAGAGAAGAAAGCGGTTACTGGAATTCGTAGAGTCTTCGTTTCCAGGTGAGACCCATATTGTAGCGCAAGAGTGCGTGCAATTTGCGACCGCGAAAATAAACGAGCGAGCGCAAAGACGAGAAGGAGCGGAAGGGACGAGGCTCTGTCAGCTCTGTCCTGTTCGTTTCCCTTTGGCATTGCGCGCGATTCACTAATTGTTTCCGCGGTTGCAAAGTGCATTCCACATCGAATCATTAACCTGCTGGTCTTTCAGTGTTCATAATGTATGCGTTGCGACGCGAGCGCCGAGGCGTATGCATAGATGCGTTTGCTAAATGGCAGGCACGCGTAGGAGTCCTAAATGTAAATGTGGCAATTGTATACCGCCCAGCAAGGCCCGTGACTATGTTTTGGGCTTTCGTTAAGGTGGTTGCCCGACTTCGTGTTCATTATTCGACGTGGGACGTGATCGGGCACTGCCTGCACGCGTGTTTTTTGACGCCACTATCGGCCCGTTGCAGACTGTCGATAGCGTGCGCCGCTCGGTGTGTTTAGCGTTGTGTTATTCGCTACGCGTACGTGCGTCTTTATAGTGATCTGATGTGGCGTCTTAAAGTTAGAACACACCTCTACGAGCCGATTACACTAGCTGTCAAGCTCAGAGCGGGAGGGGTGTGACGCGTCAAGGCATGAAAGCGACTTAGTGAATTGCGCGATGCGTTGCTGCGATACCCCAACAAACAGGGCGCTACCTGCTCGATTACTTTTGTAACATTGGTAACATTGCCTGCAGCTGTAAAGTTATTTTAGTTGCAGGCGGCCGTGAATAAAAATGATTTCTAAATGGACGAAGATGTAGCCCTAGAAAAGGAATGCTTTGTAGTCACTTCAAATTAAGTGGTTTTGAATAACCTAAGTAGTACAGAGCTTATCATAAAAACTAGTGTAAGCAAGCGGCATTATGTTTTAAAGTTTGGCTGTTTAAACATTTTCTTGTGGTTGTGTGAAATTCCAGCAATACAAATAATTATCAGGAAGTGCCAGGCATTGTAGGTGCAAAAATACAGAGTTGGAAATTATGATGTTCTGTAGGTGAAGTGCCTTCTCTTCAGTAGTGAAGAAGTCTGAAAAGAGCTTCATTGGAGAGGATGTCTCCACTGTCGAGATTTGGGGCTGTTCTTGTCTGTGCCTGTTCAGCATTCATTGCAGAGCACAAGTATGTGTCGAGTTTTCTCAGATCTGTTTTTTTTTTCACCTCTGCATTGAGATCAGTGTGTTGCAATGTCTGCTTTGGACCAGAACGTTGATGGCATGTATTGGCATTCCCCTATTCAAAATAACGTGTGTGTCTCTTCTCAATAGGTCATCATCAGATAGTGCCAGTTTCATGCTCAGAAAGAAGCAGTGCTTATATACAGGGGTGTCTCGGCTGGCCTCGGAACCCTTACAGAACTAGCGAGGAATCTGAGACTTCCTGTACTAGAATGCTTATAAGGAGCGTATGAATCCGAAGCAATCAACCAATTTTCTTTTTCTTGTTAGTGGTGGTTGGAACATTTCTCCTGTCATTTCTAAAATTTCGTGGTGATTTTTAGCAAGAATCATTAACACGTTTTCTTATAGCCAAAATGCAAAAAATGCAACGTTGACAGCACAACACACAGGGTGGAAGAAAAAGGGAAACCCGCACCCTCATACCACGATTGAGTCCAGAGCTGGCCGCTCAACTCCAAGGCTACAAAGCAACAGCGAGCACAATGGCATAGCCTCAGCTCAGCCGCTTTCTCTCTCTCCCTCTCTAGTTCCCTCCCCACCCGTTCTCGAGTCACTAGAGACCCCCTTCAATGCAGCCAGGCTTTAAGAAATGCCAATATGAAGTAATGGGCTACAGGGCAGCATTCTAAGGTGATATTACAGCATGAGAACAATGCTTTTATTCTTTTTTCCTCTAGTATCCATCTCCCATGGCACTCCTCATAGACACTCATAGTAGAAGGATAACCATGTCAAGCTTCTGCAGTAATGCCGGTGTCACATGGCACTCCTCAGAGACTGGTCCAGCAAATACGTTTTATTTCACTTGATGAAAAGAATATGAATGGTGTTATATAGTGCAGCTATGAATGCACCTCAAAGATGAGAAACATTAATTCGACTTGAAGCTTGGCAGCTTCTCTTCATTGGCCTATCACTGTATAACGAAAGTAAAAACAGCGCTAATTTTTACACAAACCACACAGAAAGAACAGACAGGACAGCGCCCGTCCTGTCTGTTCTTTCTGTGTTGTTTATGTAAACATTAGCGCTGTTTTTACTTTTGTTACAGAATGTTACACCAACTAGTCCAGCAAGAGGTACTGTTAAATGAACTTTTCACTGTAGTTGTAATATTTTTACTGCCTCTAGATCTGAGTGGAAAGTAAGCACCGTCTACTGCAAACTACTTCAAGGTCTGTTGAATTATAGCCTGTGCACAAAAAAGCTAAAAGTGCTAAATGAAAAAAGGTGAATGTTCACCATAAATTGTTACCTCTGTGATTACCTTGGTCAGTTCTGATTTTTTTTTTGCCATTTCACTTGCTTGGTGATGACACTGTGCAAGTTCAGTGAATATACTTGCTCTGTTACACTTACAGGAAATTAGGAGCTTGTAGTGACCTGTTTGACTCAGCCTTTCGGCATGCTACCTGATATCGTAGTTCAACAAAGCTTGAAACTGCATATACTATGGACACCAGGTGTTTACTTGCGTCTTTTTTCAAATGCCTTAGACATTAATGTGCAGGCGCGGACAGAAGTAAACGAAGCGCGCCGCACAAGAAAGAACTGCTTTTCAGCGCCGCCTAGCAAAACCACACGTAAGCTCAAAATCGCGACACGCATATGCAGGCCCCCTACCAGCGCAACTCTCATTGCTCCGCTCGCCTCTCATTCGGCCGTAGTCAGGGTCACGCTGATGATGGTTATGATCAGATGGTTGCGCCCTTAGTAGCGAGCGGGCATTTCGGAGCGCACAGACCGCTGCCTTGAAGCCAAAAATCCCGCGGGGGCGACGCTATCATTATGTCGTTTCATCTGTGACAGCTGTGGCGCGTTTCCATTGCAACTAGCGCGCGTCCTTCGAACTTTAGTTGCTTCTGGGATTCATTTCCATCTCGCTATAGACCAAATAAACTCAAAAGCACTCGATCCACCACCGCAGTTTCGGGATCTTTTATACAGTTACCGTTCATTTTCGGCTTGCTCCTACGAGGAACCGACAGAGCGGCAAAGCATGCGCCCTGTGTGTCTACTGCACCACAGTGCTCCTGCATTGGAACCTCGCCTAGGAGGTCAGCTTTAAAGGAGATGAAACCGCCGCTCTTGGCGCTTTTTGCAGCGCGATCCAGCGTCTCAAGGATAGTGACTGCTTCAAAATGTGCTGGATGCAGCTGTTGGGTTTTCACACCTATATTCTCAAACAGACCAATGTCTATATGTAACCGGTAGCTGTGAAGTAATACAGCTCGTACAGAAGAGTTTGGATCACTTGCTGGGTTCTGTCGTGGCTCATACTCTGATTAGTGGGCGATCACGGATACTTACATGCCGAATTTCGCACGCGGGGCACGCAACAGTGACGCACTGCTGCCGCGGCATTCATGTGGGTGAGACAGCGGGTGCTTGTAGTCATCCTAAGATCCAAAGGTGCATGCAAAGTGATTACCATGAGCTCTGCTCCGCACATGACAGCGCGATACGCAGCGCACTGTCTCAGTGGTGATAAGAGCAGGATCCATTATAGGGGCAGTTTGTTTCGGTGGAGACAGGCAGGGTGCATACACTAGCGCTGCGTCAGCGCCTGGTAGGAACAAGGCGAATCATCAGTGATAACTGTAGAAAATTAACACAAAACTGCGGCAGTATGCCGAGTGTTTCGAGCGCGTTTGCTTGCGAGTGAGACGCAGCAGAGTCCCAGCGGCAGCAAAAGTTCGAAACATGCGGGTTGTTTGCGGCACAAACATGCCTCCAGCTGTCTCAAACGAAGCGGCTTAATGGTAGAGCTGTCCCCGCGCAATTTGCCTTATCAAGACAGCGGTCTTTGTTTTCCGAAATGTTCGCTAGCTACACAGAGCACGACCATCCAATCATGATCATCATCAGCACGACACAGACGCCGGACGAATGCGAGGCAAGCGGAGCATTGAGAGGGTCGCGCCAGAAGCGGGCCTGCACATGCGCGTGGCGATTTCCAGCTCTCGTCTGGTTTGGCTAGGCGGCGCTGACACGCAGTTCTTGTGTGGCACGCTCTGTTTACTTCTGTCCGCACCTGTACATGGACCACCCCGTGATATTTGCTCTATGACTGGTAAATAATTTATAATTGTCTTTCTCTTTGTTGTTTCAGTATTATCAACCGAACGATGGCTGCGACGTGTAGTTGGTTTTCAGGTCATGGCAAAAGCAAGAAAACTGGTAATATAACTGCTGCTATGGCATTTGTTGTCATTCCAGCTTTTGAAACAGGCTGCTTTAGGTGTTGTAGTGAATTAAAACTGCATATCAACATTTATATTGTAGCCTTTTCCATGCCTCAGCAGACCTAAAGGCCAACTAGGCATCACAGCCATCATTTGGCTGATCAAGTCTAAACAACATCAGAGAAGGAAATGGAATTATAAATTATTTAATGATAGGCAAATACCATTTGGGGATTCGTGTATTCTAATGTCTAATGCAGCGTTTAAAAAAATATGTGACCAAAGTTGCATTTTTATAGTCCTCGAAACTTATTTTTTAGGTGTTGTCTATTTCACTGTTCTCAATTTGCAGAGGTAGCAGTGTTCAGTACTGCTTACCTTCTTTTTGTTGTTCTCTTTTCATTCATTGGTTGGGCCCTGTTTTCCTGTGTTATTCTGTGTTCTGTAATCGCATAGTGCATCCCTTCTTTTTTGTTTGTGCACCACTTCTGTTCAGTTTTTTTTTTTTTTTGTGGCAGGCCTCATGACAGCTGGCAGCTTTCCTTTCATTTTTGCCCTCTCCTCTGACAGTGCTCATGGTACTAGACAAAATATAGTTTACTGAAAGGCTGAATTCTAAATTGTACAACATCATTAAGGTGCCCTCTTCCTTTTTAGCACATGCCATTAATGGTGATGCCTACTGTTGCCAAGAATCTTACATTGACACAAATTTGTTTCACAAGTGCAGGGCATGCTTTGCTCTCATGTAGAGTTTGTGCATTTACAGTGTATAGCTTGTACATTGTCTCTTAGTTGGTGACTGACACAGTGGCCTCATTGGTTGGCTTTTATATTATTATGAAGGTTAGAATTTGTTTTTCTCACTGCTGATGAGCTTTACAGGAGCTTATGATGCCTTCAAAAGTCATGTCTTTTTTATTGCTTTAGTTAGGATACTGAGGCTCAAATGAGCGAGCATCAGAGACCAAAATACCAGTATAACTTCGTGCCGTTTGTCAGCTTTCTTTATGATGTGCATAACTGTTCAAGTAGGAAATAATTTCAGGTCTTAGTGGTCCTTCATTTTCTTTTGCTTTTCAGCCTTTATGCCAGATGTCAGATTTTGGAGGATAGTTTGTCACATCCTTCATCATTGAAGTAGGTAGCACAATGTACCAGCCGTGACAATTGGTCATTATAACTAAGCACCCCACCTTCCCTTTATGAGCACTCCAAAGCTGAGATCTGATGGCAACTTTGAGTATTTACACCTGAAGTTGTCTTTTTACAAGCATAATGTTACGGACCACTTTAAAATTTCCTTATGCTATTAGGTTCAAATCATGTTTTTGCTTGCTGTCAAACTCGCTCAACGGCACTTTCATTGTGAAAATTAGTATAACACTTGGAAAAGGCAGCCAGGTCCTTCATTGAATGTGAGTGGTGCACACTGGAATCCTGCTCCTGCAGCAAATCATGTGGGTCATATTGGAGGTTGTGTTAAAAAGTAATGAAGCATAGATATGAAAATGGTGATACACAGTTATTACCATTTTGTGGCCCTTGACCAATTTCTGTCTTTTAAAGGCACTGTACTAAAAAGAAACTGAAGTGCACTGGAGCCGCTGGAAACCTTTTGTGTGAAGAAAAGGCATAATGACTGTGCTCATGACAGTTTCATGATTGTGCAAAATTTCAAAATGACCATTTTACTACTTCTTTATGAATATGTACTCTCTAGTGTCACATAAGGTGTAATGACAGAACTTGTCTCTAATTTTTCTTTGCACTTCAGTTTTGTTTCTATTTATATTTTGTATTTCTTACCATGAACAGCACAGGCCATGCACTCCTGTATTACTTTGTATAAGGAAACAGTGGCAAGTCAAGTGTCTGCATGTGGGCCCCTCGTTGAACACTATTCTAAGGCACTAAGTTGTTTTCCTTGGACTCAATAGTTCATGCGCTTCTAGCTGAAAAAATAAGTAATGTTTCGTTCAATTTTGACTACAAGAACTTTGCTAACTAGGCGGCATGTTGAGGATACATTAGATTTACTGCAGGTCAACCGGCATTAGTGCCTTGCTTGACAAGGGCATGGGCAAGAACTGCAATTAGAAAATTGCTCTTAGCAGTCACTGCGAAGCCGCCGTGGTGGCTGAGTGGTTATGGCACTCGGCTGCTGGCCCGAAAGACGCGAATTCAATCCCGGCCGCAGCGGTCAAATTTCGATGAAGGCGAAATTCTTGAGGCCCGTGTACTGTGCGGTGTCAGAGCACTCTAAAGAACCCCAGGTGGTCGATACTTCTGGAGCCCTTCATTACGGTGTCTCTCATAGCCTGAGTCGCTTTGGGACGTTAAACCCATATAAACCAAACCAGTCACTGCGTGTTGATTTAAACACTGGCAGTGCTCCTACTATTTTTATTTTCAGTATTTGCTACCACACATACTAATCTGCGATTTTCAAGGATGAAGTCAGTTCCTTTTCAATAATTGTGCAGTTAAAGTTGCATGTTCTAAAATTCGAAGCAAGCAGTTGCCTTTTGTACTTCACACTCCTATCAGAACTCACCACTATTGCATGACACCATCAACATCAAGGTGCAAGTCTTGTGTTGGTAATAAACGAAATGGTTTCTACTTTCTTGTTTCAACAGGCGTTAAAGCATACTGCTGTTGTTGCTGTGAAGAATACAAATACATTTATTATCATATTCCTGGCTGCAAATATGGCTAAGAATTTTTTAGATGCGTGTTCTTTTTCCTTTAGGTGCATCTGAATTCAAGATAGAGAAGGCAATGTATGACACCGTGAAGGAAATCCCAATGGATGCAGTATTTCACAAGAGAACTGCCATTCCCATCTGGTCAACAGAAGCAGTTGTACTATGCAGTTCCAGTGGCAAGTGCTCAGGAGGTGACAGCGGAAGGCAAGGAAAAGGTTCTCCACAAGGCTCAGAATAGAGGGCTGGGATAGTCGGTTCTGGGAAGAATTATGAGACATCATTCCAGCGCACAAAAATTATGTCTGGTGTCCGTGGTGTCTATCCTCTTCGTTCGTGTAATTATGTGCGCTGGAGTGTGAAAAATGGATGCACTGAGAGGTAATTGCTAGCTGTAGGTGGATTTATCTCAGGGGCATATACTCACTCCATCAGTGTATGTGAGAATTACGACTCAGGTTTGTTAGTGGTTTAAAATATGAAAGCGCCAAACAAAGGATAATGCCAGACATACAAGACGTGATCAAATAATTGTAGATTTCTTCATGTGAAAGTTTATTTACAGGAGGTTAATTGATGGGTTCAGTTAGCTCGTGTGAGGATAAAAGCAGCTTAAAAGCCTACGCTCTATGTTCAGTGCGGCAGTGCATAATCAGTGAAATTACTCATAATGAACAACTTTTAGTGAATATGTACTTCTCTTGCCATGGAAACAGAAGATGGACGGTACTTAGCAGTCATTTGCCCTGAAGCTTGGATTTTAGCTACTGAAACCTAAGTGATGCTGATTCAGTATAGGCATACGTGGGTGCCTATTTGCCATCATGAATCCTCTGGTTGCCTCTACTTAACAACGAAAATTTGTATGTTATAACTTGTAGCCATCACTGAAAGCATTTTGCATGAAAATAAGCTTGAATTGAATGCTAGCTGGCCTATTGTTTAACTGTCAGATGCCATGATGGAAGTGACTGTTAGAGTCCATCATGTAGCCCATAATGAACCCCTGTTTGCCCTTACCTTCTCTGCTCTCTTGTCTAGCTGTTATGCATACAGTTTTACAAGTCATGTTCTAACTTCAGCTACTTCATTTTACATGTAAAAAGATTTTGGCTACTTTTTACTCAAGCATAGGTGTGCTTGAGCACTCTTTCGCTAGCTTTGCTGCATGGTTTGTAAAAATAGTTTGTAGCATTGAATATGACAAAGCATATCTTAGCCACTTTTTTTCACACTTAGCAGGGACGGCCCAGCGGGGCCTGTAGAGATGGCTCGAAGCGGTTGCAATATTTTGTTGCATACATGTTGGGAGGAATCATGCGACTAGTGAGTTACGTATATGTGTGGCAGTAAACATTGCTACTTTGGAAAAGGCGCCGGTCTGCCATACAATGTCAGCGAAGCTTAACGAACCCCGCTTGGTCTAAACTAATTTGGAGCCCTGCACTACAGTGTCCTGAAGCCATTATTGTTTTCTGCCTTGCTGTGAGAAGCGGATCTTGCAAGTGATCTGCCTGCTTAGAACCAGTCAACTTGTTAAGCTTATTTACTTAACTCATAATCAACTCAGACATTTTTTATAACTGGAACCTTAACGCTTGGATGCACCAAAAGAAGTGCATCTCACTGGAAGACAGGGCGTGCTAGGCACTATAGTGGGCAATGCACAGTACGCACAATCTAGTGTGGGTTTTGTATGTGTGCAAGTGTCTGCAGGTACTCTGCAGTCAACTGCACCAGAGGCTCAGGATGTGCATAGCAAGCTATACCTAAACAAAACTCGTGCGCTCAGGCAGCTTTGGTTTTAATACATTCAGCAGGAAAAATAATCTGGCAGCTTTTTTTTGTGCTCCCGTTGGGGTTTTACCAGTGCCAGAGTTCATCGCATCTTGTTTAAGATTTCCTTTCGAATCATTAACATTCCACCCATGTCATTTTGTATGTGGCATTCAGCTGAAAATAAAATTCCGCAGTCGGCTTTTTATGATTTGCTGCCACTTTTTTGGAAGAAATTAAGAGGAATGGTCTTCTAAATAGATGCAGCCAGCCATGCAGTGCTTTACAGTTCTGCACCCTGTGCGCATAAAGTCTCAATACATGGATTTTGTCACCCTGAAATATACTCGCATCAGATATTTTTTTTAGTCGAACTACATCTTGTCTCCTTTTTGTGCCCATCTTTATGGGCATCTTGTAATCATTGCTGTAATTCCTTAATTTCTCTTATTTTTGTTTTCTGCAGCAGTAGAATTTCCATATCAATTTATTTCTCTAGGCTACCAAGTATTAGTATCTTTGAGCCTGGTAATGAATCAAATTACCGGAGATGCTAGAGTGCTGTTGATTGTCTCAGAAAGCCTGACTGTGTTGGAAGGACTGTCATGCTCAATATCAGCTGCAATGCCAAAATATGACGAATTCAGATTATGATGCAGGCGTACCCAACTGTATTGTAAATATATGCAGTTAGCTATGAATACAAAAGAAAAACACAACGCAATATTTCACATTTTCATTCACACAGCATGATGATGAACAGGGGCAAGGGAGGAGGGACCTCAAAGTGTTTTTCGGTGTCTTCCCCCTTGTCCATGTTCATCGTTGTACTGTGTGAATGAAAGTGTGAAATACTTGCTCATCCAGATACTGATTTCAAGCAAATTAATGTAAGTGGGCTGCTTTATGTGAGTAGCATTGATTTACTATAAAGCAGAAGTCAGTTGATTTACTGTAGAGGCATTGCGAGTCGTATTGAATGTGTACTGTATAATTGCACCACTGAGCTAAATTTAATAGCAGTATTTGCTGGTTGTCTTTGCACCGTGATTATTATAGTGTATTTCACACAAATTCGTGATTTTGTTCTGTTGTTCTTCAGGCATTGTGGCTACACAGCTGGAGTCAAGCTGCTATCAGGGAAATTCAACCTATTCGACTTTGCCAGAAAAGATGCACGCTATGATGCTTGGGGCCTCCATATTGACTATACTGCCAATTTTGTCTACCAATGAAGCTAAGGACGCTTTTGTGCAAATGTGAGCATTTTTTCTTTCTTTACGATACGTGCTTGCTCTTCGGCAAGAACAGAAATGATGTGGTTATGTGCATGCTCCAGTGTACAATCATGTGGAAAATTATGACGCTGCGAGTGTGTGCCATACTATGCCTTACTGCGTGCAGGTGCCATCTGATGAAATGCTCGTGCCATCAAGGCCGGCGCAGCGAGATTGATGGATGTTAGTGCACCTGACTCGACATCAGGAGTGCTTGCTGTTTTACACCATTTGGCATGCATTCGCTGGGATCTCTTAATTTTTTTCACGATAGTATGTCCAAACTCACAGCATCTCAATCAAGACATTCTACGGTATACCAACCACACCAAATCGAATGGTACATCGACCACACCAGGAAACACCAAACGAAACCACACCAGAGCCGGTATTAGACAACCGGGTCACAGCACAGAAAACCAGACTAGAACACACTAAAGCACACCACACTACGCCACATCAGGACCCGTGTCTGAAAATCCTGGTCTGGTCGGAACACCAGACACGGTCACACCAGAACCCGTGTCTAAAAAAGCCAGTTTGGTGTAAACACCAGAAACGGGCTGGTGTTTTTTTTCGACTGGGTATATGGCATTTCTTTCAATTGTGCCTATGAACTACTGGCAACGTATTGATTCCTTTCAATATAATTTTGATGCATAGTGTTTTGTTCAGCTGTAGGTTAATTTGAGCCCTCTACATATGGTGAGTCCACTTCAGATTAAGTTGGGTCTTCGAAATTGCCTCATGTTGCATTTGGATTTGTAGACCTGAAAGCTTCATTTTGTACAAGTGTATTTGAAAGAGGATTTGCTGTATATAATATCTAGCCTACTACAAGAAATTAGCACAAGCATTAGCCTTGCTGTTCATAGTGGCAGCTGACGGTTATGTTCTTACATCACTCATTTAGCTCCAGACTACAATTTTGCCATGGTCCAAGGTGGCCTTAAAGTAATGGCTTCACTTTTTCCCCCTTGTCTTATTGTTTGGGAAGTGTATGCTATTGAGTCGTGCATAAAAGGAAGTTAATATGATGATGCAGATGGGCATTAAGAAGACAACAGGGAATTCTGTTATTAAGCTGAGTCACACCACTGTGATCATAGGTCTCTGAGTCCTCTGTATTATCCTGTTCTACATCCTTCTGATTTTTTGTCGACTTGCACATGGTTCCTCGAAGAGGGAGTCTTATGAATGGTTCAATGTATGGTTTTCATGGCATAGTTCACTTTGTATAATCTGTATAATCTATTTCAGATCAAAAAGCTAGCACTCATTGGGAGTGAGCCAGCTGATGAGGCTACAAAACTTATTATGAAGACTAGTGAAGACTCCTGTGGCCCTTATGTACACATTGAAGGGGCGGGGCAAAAAAGAAGCATTTAAGAACCTACGGCTGTACAGCGCAATTTTTGGTGAGTACATGTGAATCTTCTGAAGGTTATAGACACTTTGTGAACACACCATCTAATTGCAGGAAAAAGCTACTTTCAATCTGCCTGGTGTGGTTTTCAGCACTTCCGTTATCAATTACTGAGTAGCCATCCAAATATAAAGGACTATAGGTACCAAATTTTTGCTTGTGCGTTTTTTTCTTTCAAACCATGCGTTAGACATTCTATACATGTACGACCACTAAATAATTTATTATTTAATTGCATAGTGGTGGTTCAAAAGTGCCAACACACACGGACCAAGAGACGAGACACACAAATCAGCACTGAACTTACAACTGATTTTTTTTATTAGGAAGAAGCACGTCATATATATACACACGGAAAAACAGCGCACATGTGCGATGTCAACAAGACTCCTAGTGCTAGTAAAAGGCAAAAACCGCTTTAAAAGCATGTGTGTATCTGCAGAACCGCTACCCACTATGTAGCATATTGACTTCTCGAAGCGATAATGTAACAGATGATGGACTCACGCACCCATTACTTTTTCTGATAATATGAAACGCCTCAGCTACTTCTCTAGTGGGCTGGTCAGAATGAGCGAACAAGACATCAGTATCGGTGCTAGAAATTTTCTTTAGTGCTAAGATGCACAAGCTTAAAGTTCGTTTCCGGGCAAGCGTATCTGAGCACAATTCTTGGCAGTTGTTTGTGTCTATCTATCTTCACAAACATTTGTCGTCACTTCGCGTAAAGGATCCGTTTCTCGTACCTACAGTGGACTCCTCTTAAATGGAACTTGAAGGGGATTCAAAGTGTTCCATTTATCAAAGTTGCATTTAAGCAAAGCACACATATTTCATGTAGAAATATTTATTTACACTGCACCAGCCCTTACTGATCTGGGCGTGAAGAAAAAAAGGAATCAGTTGTGGTCTGTTTTACATTCTTCAGTTGCTTTTTAACAAAGTAACTGTGCATATTTGAAAGGCTTTGCGAATATTCTGCGCTCCCTTCACGTTCAAAGTACTGTAGCAAAAGTGCAACTGCATTCCTAGCTGCGCTGTCTGGCACCGCACTGGGCACAGGGTCCTCGCACTCATCACTGGAGGAAGAGTGGTCCTCGGCTTGCACTTCTGCAATAATTTCTTCAAGGCTTTCCTCGCGACAGGTGCATACATTTGCATCTATGTCCTCATAGTCTTGTCGTGAGAAAGGGGCAGAGGGCACTATTTGATTAAGTATAGTGTCTGCTTCTTCATCAGCAGTACCTGCCTCTTCATGGGCTATTGGATCGTGTGCTTCGAAGCCTGCATGGTGGAAGCACTTCTGCACTGTTGTTGCCTGAACTTGTTCCCAGGCACGGGTCAATATGTGGATAGCAGACAGCAAGTCAATGACATAATCCTTTCCACTGTCAGCACAAAGCAGCATGCGGTGAAGCAGTTGGCGGCGGTAGTGAACCTTGACGTTCTGGATGACTCCTTGGTCCTGGTTGGATGACAGCAGTTGCATTGGCAGGGAGGAATTCAAGGCTGATGGACTTCAGCCCTTCCACCTGGCCATGGGCAGGGCAATTATCTACGATGAAGACAACATTCCTGCCCTGTCTCGTAAACCTTGCGTCCTCCTCCCGCAGCCAATTTTCGAAAATTGCTGTTGTCATCCATGCTCTCCCATTTGCAGTGTAGGCCATAGGTAGATTTCAAATGCCCTTGAAGCAACGTGGGTGTCTCGATTTTCCTACCACCAGCAGCTTTAACTTTTCATCGCCTGCCATATTAGCGCCCACCAGCACGGTAATGCGCTCTTTGCTGCGCTTCCCACCTGTACAGGCTTCGCCTCTGTAGGTGAGAGTCTTCGATGGAAGCTCCTTGTAGAAGAGGCCCATCTCGTCGACGTTGAATACGTCTCGTGGCTCATAGCTGTTTAAAATCTCCTGCAGCTGTCCGCGTTGCCAGTCAGCGCAGACTTCTCTATTCACTGCATTACTTTCTCCTGAGATGGCTTTGAAGACTAGCCCATGGCGCTTTTTAAATCTGCTAAGCCATCCGTCGCTGACGCAGGAATTCTCAACCCCATTTGCAGGGCTATCTCCCGCGCCTTTTGCTCCAAAATTGGTCCACTTATGGGAAAACTGGCACTCCGCGCACGCTTAAACCACAGAAAAAGAACCTTTTCAAGTTCTTCATACGGTGTCGTCCTCATACGCATCCGGTTGGAAGCGAAGGTCCCAGACTTGACAGCTCCTTGAATGACGTCTTTGTTTTTCATGATCTGCGAAAGCGTCGACTTCGGGATGTCGAACTTCTTCGCAACTTCTGTTCTTGAAAGGGAACTTCGCTCAAGCTCCTGCAGAATTTGTAACTTCTTTTCAAGCAAGAGCGCTTTGTGCGGCCGCTTCTTAACGCTTTCCATCACGTCGACGCACCGACAACACCGGTCGCACGTAGGCCTAACGCAGAACGACAACAAAAACAAGGTTATCAAGCGACTTGCTGGATTGGCTTGTCCCGGCTATAGCGTTGGCTGCGAAGAATTTGTTCATGGTTGCGAGACTGCCGCTGACATATGCGAGCACAAATACGCTCGGGAGGATTCCAAATTTTTAACTTTTGTGCCGTTTAGCCGAGGGTAACACGTTAGTGGTGTTCCAATTATCCGAAGAATTTTGCTGCTGCAGATATACGAAACCAACCAAGTAACCCTGCTTAATTTTGTTTATCCGTAAGTTTCATTTAACCGAGTTTCGTTTATTGGGCGTCCACTGTAATTCTGAGGCAGTAGCGGATTTCCTCTGAAATCAGAGGCAGGCACTATGTGATGGTTTTAGTGTAGATGTGGTTGATTTGTTTTATTCTCTTCCACACTTTGAACTAATCCAGTATGTTCAGCATTGTATTACGGATGAGAGCGATGAATGCGTGTTCCAAAATGAGTGTGGAATCACAATGGGATTCTTTCTTTAACTCTTATCTTACTACCTGAGTAACACGTTTGTTGAGTGGGATGGTCGTCTTTATATGCAAAAATCGGGTGTGTGCATAGGTGCCAAGGTAGCTCCCATTCTCAGTAACATTTATCTAAGCAGGGTTGATATGAAAGTTGAGACTGATCTAGCCGGTTATTGCATATGCATTTTCTGTTATGTGGATGATTACCTGGTGCTGGCTAGGTCCGTGAATCCTGAATTTGTGTCAAATGTTCATAGTTTTGCACGTAATTGGTTGGAGCTGAGGTTCACACATGAAGTCCCTCAAGAAAGAGTCTTGCAGTTCCTTAATTAAAATTCTCTTTCGAACCCAACCATGTCTGTTGGCAGTATTCC
This sequence comes from Amblyomma americanum, assembly GCF_052857255.1. NCBI lineage: Eukaryota > Metazoa > Arthropoda > Arachnida > Ixodida > Ixodidae > Amblyomma > Amblyomma americanum. The sequence goes on from NC_135497.1 coordinate 278,989,044, forward strand.
CTAGAAGTGAAAAGTCTCTTTCAAATTACAGGTCCTTTCATTCAAAGCTTGCAAAAAGTGGCATCGTTACGGGATGCTTAGGCATGGCAGTAAAGAAATCTTATCATAAAATGATGTCCTGTCTCTTAGCCCAAATAGACAGATGTAGGTAAGCTGGTTTCTGGGACTCAGTTCTCGTTTCAAGTGCAGACAGTCCTCCATGAGCTGAAATCGTCTGCAAGTACCTCGGGGCTGGAAAAGGGTTCGGAAGAAGGGAGAAGAAAGGTAGTGGGTTACGCCATATGTCCACACGCTATCGCACCGGATTAAAAAGAGTGGGAAGCAAGCATGGGGCAAAGGTTCTGTTCCCTGCACATAACAAGCTAGAGAGTGGGGGCGGCAGTTCAAAGAAAGCATGAAGGGCGCAGAAGAAATGCTTGCAACATAAATCATGAAAATAGATGGCGTAGAAGAGAAGACTGGCGTAGCATATCAAATCCCTCAGTCCTGTGGCCTTACCTACATAGGTCGAATTGGCCGCTGCGTTAACGTGCGGCTCATGGAGCACGCTAATTCTTTAGGAAAGAAACTAACCTAGCTAAGCATTGTTTCACGTGCAAACGTACGCCATTTTTTTGACGATACTGATGTCTTGTTCGCTCATTCTGACCAGCGCACTAGAGAAGTAGCTGAGGCGTTTCATATTATCAGAAAAAGTAATGGGTGCGTAAGTATGCATCTGTTACATTATCGCTTCGAGAAATCAATATGCTACTTAGTGGGTAGTGGTTCTACAGATATTCACGTGCTTTTAAAGCAGTTTTTTCCTTGTACTAGCACTAGGAGTCTTGTTGGCACTGCGCATGTGCGCTGTTTTTTCGTGTGTGTATATATGACGTGCTTCTTCCTAATAAAAAATCTGTAGTAAGTTCAGCGCTGGTTTGTGTGTCTCGTCTCTTACATTGTCCGTGTGTGTTTGCGCTTTTGTATGGATCAACACCAACTAGCGCAATGTGCAGTTTTTCTGCAATTTAATTTCTTCTTGACGCTGTTTCGGTTTCATCAGTCGAACGATGACTGCGACATGTAGATGGTGTTTAATTCACATGAGGCATAAAAAATCGGTTATATTATTGCCGACAGGTCATTTTTGTCATTCCAGGTCTTGGAAGAGGCTGGATTAAATGTCGTATTCAATTAAAGCTACATATCAGTGATTGTATTAGTTTTTCTAGTTGCATCATGTGACCAAAACATCAACTTGACGACAGTCGGAGTTCGGTCGATGAAACCAAAACAGCATGAGAGAAGAAATTCGATTATAAATTATTTAAAGGGGTTGTAGGCAAGTACTACCTGGTAATCCATGTATTTTATTATCTAACGCATCATTGGACAGAAGAAAGCACGCAATAAATTTAGGTGTCTATATTCCTTTAATGGCTCATGCACCTTTCGGTTATTCTTATTATGGATATTTATGTTTATTATAGTTACGGATATTAACAGCAAACGAAATTTGCTGATATTTCAAGCATTGCACATTGTAGCATTGCATACGGCTTTGAAGCATTTCCTGAAAGATGTGACTATAATACTTTGGAAAGTGATTTTTATCCATCATACTGAATATCAATTTGATGTGAGTGTTTATTTGTTCACTTTTACATCTGCTATGCAGCGCAGAATCCCAACAGCCACCATGGAAGGCAACAACAGAGTGGCTGCGTTCGTGCTGGGGGCGAGAGACTGGGATGGTGGTCGGAAAGTTCGGATGAAGGGGCGGACCCTTCACCCCAGTAATTGGGGCTTTGTATGCAAGAATGCCCAAAATGTCTTGCAAAAACAAATAAATAAATAAGAAGCATTCTTACTTGCATTGTAATTTCAGTAGTAACATGTACACAAAAAATACTGATGAAGTGAAGAAAGCCTCTCTGGGTTGGCAAGGTGGGCCTTAAGTCTAACTGGGTTGGTGGGCCCAAAGGCATACAGCTATTGGTTTTATATGGGTTACCTTTGTTGACTTCCCGCAAGTTATCACCTAAGAAGCCCACTGGGACCAGAACGGCTAAACCACAGGGGCCCAGTACGGGCTTGCCCACGGGTGCCTAGTACGGGCTAGCCCACGGAGGCCCGACACGGGCCAGCCCACAAAGGCCCGACACGGGCCAGCTTACAGAGGCCCGGCACGGGCCTGCCCAAGGGGATCCAGCGCGGAGCCTTGTGGGGCTATGCAGTCAGCCAACTGGGCAGCCCTTGAGGGTCCCCCCTGATGCCGAGTTGCAAATCCCGCACATATCCCACGTCGGGCCCCTATGGGCAGCCCGTGCCGGGCCCACAAGGGCCCGCAGTTCAGAGCCCCATTTGTGCTACTGGGGTCAGAGGCAGTAAGTTATGAGAAGCTTCACTTCAGGATAACCGAACTCAAGAAAAAATATAGCATCCAACATAGTCTAGCTGTTTATCACCTTTCATTGCACAGCACGTAGGAGAATTGACATTTGAGACGAATGTTATAAAAACTGAACTGTCGCTGCGCAGCAAAGCATCATTTGAAAACTGTTATAGGTGCTGAACATGAATGTGAAGTACATAAATGTCTGCGTCTCTAGCTTACGTGTGATGCATTGCATGGTTGCATATAGGAATATTGCACTGATGTTGCACTGACGTGACGTTGGCGATTTCAAGAAGTGCAGAATGCTGCAAAGACGGCAGAGGCTGGTCTAGTGGTCAGCCGGGTCAGTTATCCATAAGGATAAAGAGTAATAAACATGCTATAGAATTGCTTGTTTCAAAAGGCCAAGGAACACCTTGTGTTCACAAGCATTCCAGATTTTTTGGCATCACTAGTGCCTTAGGCCCGGTTTACCAAAGTCAGTTAACATAAAATCTATGCCGCAGTTGTTCACGCCAAAAATAAAACTGGACGAGAATGCCCTTCGTTCAACAATGCACAAGACTTTGGTCAAAGGAACTTGTAGGAAATGCAGAAAACAACTCGGAACAAGCCTCTGTGTGTGCTGAAAAAGCCGAAGCATGATTTCTTTAAGTTGTACTATGCTGTGACATTCCTTGGGTGTGCTACGAGGTACATTCCTTGTGTGTGCTACGAGGTACATTCCTTGTGTGTGCTACGAGGTACATTCCTTGTGTGTGCTACGAGGTTCCGCGTTCGACGGCGCGGCGTAGACGGAGACCCAGATGACAGCGGCATCATCAATTACCCAGCCATGCTCTTTGAGTGACGACCAGAACGAAGGGACCCGCCGCCGTCGCCGCGTGGAAACGGGCTTATCCTCCCCAATTGGCGTGGCGGTTCCAGGGGCGGCCCTCGCGAGCACATTCCAGGACAAGGGAACTGTCAGCGGGCCAGAGCGCGCCTTACCTTGAGGAGCGAGTGTCAGTTGATGGATGGAGAATGGAGGCCGGTGACCCGCGGGAACTGTCTTCGAGGTAGCGCATAGCGTCGGCTGTGGTAAGGCGCGCTCTGGCCCGCTGACAGTTCCCGCGGGTCACCGGCCTCCATTCTCCATCCATCAACTGACACTCGCTCCTCAAGGTAAGGTGCGCTCTGGCCCGAGTGTGATGACCCCCATAATGCGCAGGTCCACACGGGACGGAGAGGCAAAGAGACACCGTATGGCTCAGTTTAAACAAACAGGTATATTCAATAATTACACATGATTAAGCTTATACATCAGAGGCTGGGGCGTCCGAGCTTACGTGCCGACGACTTCATGGGGGCGATGGAGTGGCTCCGGAGTTGGGCTCGTGCGGTTGCTGGCAGAAGCTGCACGCCGTCGGGCTTCGGCGCTGAAGGCCCTCTTGGCGAACGATGTCGTCCTGAGCGTCCCCCTTCCGTACTGCTTCTCGATTTTTATATCCTCTTCTCCACACTCCCTAGGGTGAGGACGCCCACGCCGGAGGGGAAGGAGGGGGGGCTAGGGCTTTCACTTGGGCGCACAAACATACCACCGCACTTATTGTCTCGCCCCCCTCACGTGTTGAGTCCGAGGGAAAGAATGTTGTCTTCGAGGTAGCGCATAGCGTCGGCTGTGGTAAGGCGCGCTCTGGCCCGCTGACAGTTCCCGCGGGTCACCGGCCTCCATTCTCCATCCATCAACTGACACTCGCTCCTCAAGGTAAGGCGCGCTCTGGCCCGCTGACAGTTCCCTTGTCCTGGAATGTGCTCGCGAGGGCCGCCCCTGGAACCGCCACGCCAATTGGGGAGGATAAGCCCGTTTCCCCGCGGCGACGGCGGCGGGTCCCTTCGTTCTGGTCGTCACTCAAAGAGCATGGCTGGGTAATTGATGATGCCGCTGTCATCTGGGTCTCCGTCTACGCCGCGCCGTCGAACGCGGAACCTCGTAGCACACACAAGGAATGTACCTCGTAGCACACACAAGGAATGTACCTCGTAGCACACACAAGGAATGTACCTCGTAGCACACACAAGGAATGTCACACTCGCTCACCCTCCAGAAGAATGTTCTCCGAACATTTGAGTCCACGCAGCTCCCCTTGTCTTTCTGAATCGCCTCGCACAGTGCGTCCGACAAAACACTTTTCGCTGCACTCAACACCACTGCACAACACCATATGCCTCCGCTGTCATAACTGGCGTCTCCAGGGGCAGCACTGATCTTCTTTTACAGATAAACATGAAACTCAGCACCCAAGCCTCTCCTTCCTAGTCCAAACTGGACGAAATAAATTTACCACAGTTACAAAGGAGCTCCCACTTCTAGCACGATCACGGCACAGACAAAAATATAGATAACGAAAGGAAGTAGGGCAGGTTCTGCATGCGCTCCGCATGCTCTCCTGTGAAGGTGTTACTTAATGACAGAAAGATTTAACTACCAACTCCGATAACTTAACACATAAGCACATAGCAATGTTATGAGCTGTGGCATTACACAATTCTATCCAGTTCACAACTCCGCTCTGTTTACGCCATTAGTCCGACAGCTTTCCGATTTCGCAGCGGATATCGGCCTTCATGAGTCATACTAAGCAAGTCTGTGACCCTTTGTCTGGTTTGGGACTCGCGAGGGCTCGTGGCAGGAGCCTCCCCTGGCGTTATCTGCGCGGCAACCTCGCGCGCTTCTTCTTCTAGCAATGCATGAAGTAAATCCGGTGGCATTCCGGCCGTCACCTCTGGCGCCTGCCGAACAAATGCAGGAGAGGGCGTTTCTTGCGAACTATCTGCGCGCTCCGCTTCACTTCTGTCCCCATCAAAATCCGCGCTTTCACTTTCCTCATTTCGTGAATACTGAACCGGTGCCGACTTGAGGCGATTTGCGTGTATCCTTATCAAGCGCCGGTTCACGTCTCGGACTCTGAAGTTTACCGGAGAAAGCTTCTCGACAACCTCGCACGGTCCTCTCCACTTCGTCTGGAACTTACGAGCTAGCCCAATCTGCCTTTGGCAGTTTTCAATGTACACGCTGTCCCCCACATTAAACGGCGCGTCTCTAGCACTGCGATCGTGCACCTCCTTCCTGCGCTTCGCCGCTTTCTTTAAGGCCTCCTTTGCGATGTCCCTCGCCACTTGCAAGCGCGATTCTAGCTCCACCTTATAGTCGTCCAGTGAAGCGTATGGGACACGACGGGGGCCCTCTGGCACTTCACTAGGCTGGTCCGGGTCTCGGCCGTAGAGAAGAAAGAATGGCGATTCGCCCGTGCTCTCGTGTGCTGCGGAATTGTAGGCAAACATTGCATACGGGAGCCACAAATCCCAGTCCCGCTGGTCGCGCGAAACAAAATGCGACAGGAACCCGGCCACGGTTTGGTTCAGTCGCTCCACCGCGCCGTTGCAAGCCGGATGGTACGGTGTTGTCTGCTTCTTAGCGATCTTAAGCAGCTCGCAAACTCTCCTCATTAGCTGCGACACGAAGTTCGTTCCCCGATCTGTCAAGAGTTGCCTCGGGGGTCCATGTCGGAGCACGATCTGTTCGACAAATGCTCTTGCAACCGTGTCTGCCTTCTGATCTGGGAGTGCTACCGCTTCCGCGTATTTTGAAAGGTGATCGACAAATACTAAAATGTACTTGTTTCCGGAAGTGGTCGTGGGCAATGGGCCCATTATGTCCATACCTGTCCGCTCGAAGGGAGCCGAAACCTCAGGGAACGGCTGAATTTGAGCTGGTCTTCGTCCCTTGGGTGTTTTTCTTTCGAGACAGGAATGACACTTCGCACAGTAGTCTCTAACATCCTGTCGCATGCCACTCCAAAAGTACAAACGCTCCACACGCCTGCGTGTCTTCGCTACGCCAAAATGACCGGCGCATGGCGCATCGTGAAACGCGCGAAGAACCCTTTCTGTCCACGACCGAGGTATGACGACTCTCTCCCAAGCGGTTTTCTCTGGTCTCCCTTTCCTGGTTGGCCTCGTGCGCCGACACAGGGTGCCGTCTTTGCCAATGAAATAACCTAGCTGTTCGGGGTGAGACGGTGCGCCCTCTAAGCTTTCGATTATTCGCTTCAGGTCAGGATCTTTGCACTGCTCTGTGCGTAATTCGGCGGGGTCGACTACGGGGACAAACTCATCTATAGCTGCCACGGCAGCTGTGCGGCTGAGTGCATCAGCATTCAGATGTGTCTTTCCTGACTTGTGCTCAACTTCAAAGCAGTATTCCTGCAGGTGTAGATTCCATCTAGCGAGTCGCGAGCTCGGGTCCCTGACACTCATCACCCATTTCAGAGGATGGCAGTCTGTGACTAGCTTGAATTTGCGGCCGTAAAGGTAGCATCTGAAGTGCTTTACTGCCCAGACAACGACGAGGCACTCCCTTTCTGTAGCTCCGTACTTTTGCTCTGTGGGGCTCAGCTGTCGGCTAGCAAAAGCAACGGGATGTTCTTTGCCCTCGATAACCTGAGATAGCACGGCACCAACTGCGAACTTTGACGCATCTGTGGCCATAACGAAGGGCAAATTAAAATCCGGGTGGCGCAACAGCGGTGCACTCATTAGCTTCCTTTTCAGGGCCCCAAAAGCATTCTCCGCGTTTTCGTCCCAGCGAAAGGCGACATTTTTGGCTGTTAAGGCGGTGAGCGGCTTAGCGAGCTTGGCGAACTCCTCTATGTGCCTTCGGTAGTAACCGATCAGGCCGAGAAACTGCCGGACCTGGCGGACGCTAGTCGGGGATGGAAAATCCGAGACACACCTTAGTTTCTCAGGGTCCGGTCGCACGCCGTCAGCTGAAACAACGTGCCCGAGGTATTTCACCTCGTTTTTGAGGAATTGGCACTTAGAGGGCTTCAGCTTGAGACCCGCTCCTCTTAGTCGCACCAAAACCTGCTCAATATCGCGCAAATGGTTCTCAAAACTGTCACTGTATATGATAATGTCATCCATATACACGAAGCACAGCCTCCCCAGAAGACCTGCCAGGATAACATCAGCGGTTCTCTGCCAGACAGCAGGGCTGTTGGCCAGACCCATCGGCATTCTTTTCCATTCATAGTGCCCTGAGGGCGTGTTGAATGCCGTTTTCTCGGCATCTGCCGTTTCCATTGCTATCTGCCAGAATCCCGCCGGCATGTCCACTACCGTGAAGTACCTGGCAGAGCCCAGCTGAGAAAGCGTCTCCTGTATATTGGGGATGGGGTATGGATCGATGCGAGTTACGGCATTTAGTTTGCGGTAGTCCACTACCAATCGATACGAGCCATCTGGCTTTTCCACCAATAGTGCTGGTGCTCGCCAGGGTGACTTTGAGTGTTCGACAATGCCGCGATCAATCAGGTCCTGCACCTGCCGCTCCATCTCCCCACGTTGGGAGTAAGGAATCCTGTACGCACGCTGGTAAACGGGCGATGAAGTGCCGGTTTCTATCCTGTGCTTTATAACGCCACAGCAGCCCAAATCCAGGTTGGACGCGGCGAATACCTCCGAGTAGTCGTTCAGCAAACCAGCCAGAGCCTCCCTCTCCCTGGAATTTACGTGAGAAAGATCGAATGACACCTTTGGAGCAGCCGGAGGACTAGCATGCTCTACAGTTGCGAGTACCGTATCGGTGGGCTCACGTTTCTCTATCGCAGAGGTGAAGAAAGCCAATGTTTTGTTCTTGGGAAGGCTCAGTGGCTGCTGGCTACAGTTAACCACCCGTAGGGGCACTCTGTGGGCGTCATTAACTGTCACGAGGCACGCGGCTGCCTTCAGGCCATTGCTGAGAGAGTCGACCGGCTCAAGCACTCCCACGGCGCCGCTCTCTACATCTGAAGGCACAAACGCGTACAAAATGTGCTCCGACCAAGGAAGGACGACCGCCTCATCGACCAGCCTGACGGCAACCCGCGAATATACCTTCTCCAATGATCCCACTGTTTGACGGGTGTCAATATCGGTAATGCGAATCTCAGCCCCTCTCCTGTTCAAAAACGGAACTTTTGATCCGCCCGCATTAACCTCTTCCTCAGAGAATGAGACTACTACCTTCCCTTTTCTCAAAAAATCCTGCCCTAATATACCTGACACTCCGTTTGGCAGAGACACCGTGTCCGGGCATACGTAGCAGGGGTGCTCCAATGCAATTCCGCCGAGAGAGAAGTGTAACCGGTAGAGTCCACTTATGCCAAGAGGATCCCCCGTTATGCCTACAAATTTGGTTGCCATACCACCAGACGCTTCCAACACCTCGCGGTCCCCCTTCCTTCGAAGCGTGTTAAAACTGCTCTCCTTAAGCAATGTCACCTTTGACCCCGTATCTATCAACAATTCCATGCAACAACCATTTAACTTGCCACGCACAACAGGGCATGCCTCGTCGGCCACACAAACTACCACCACCTCATCATCCACTGCTCCCTCCCCACGCTCCTCAGGCTGGGAAGGACTAACTAGTTTTTTGTCTCGGTATCTGGAGCCCCGCTGTAGGCTTGCTTAGGGCGTGTCTCGCCTGCTTCTCTTTGTGGCTCCCCACGGCGCACGTTTTGGCAGAACCTGGCGATGTGTCCGCGACCCTGGCAAGCGAAGCATACGATTTCTTCAAAATCTCGCATACCGCGCCTGTAGCTTTGTGGCGGTCTCCGGTTTCCAGCGAATGAGCGCTGTTGAGCGCGCGCTTCAACCTGGCGTTCTACCTGCTGAGATAGCAGCTGTTCTAAGCGATCTAATTGCTCTGTCAAGAGAGCAACCTCAGGGTTGAGCACCGCTCTCTCTATGACGCGTACTCTCGCTGCGGCTGTCGTTAACGCCTCATTTCGTTCCTCATCCAATGCGGCCTCCACGGCTTGGTCGAAATTGCTCGGCTTGCGCGAGAGCACGAACCGGCGCACGGGGTCTTGCAGACCAGTCACGAACAAAGCGGTCATTTCCTCTTTAAGTATATCCTCCGCGTATTTCTTCTTTAGCTGGTCTCCTTCCTCCTCCCTGCTTAACGTATCGCGCGCTAAGCGCTGAAGCCGCGACGCAAACGTTCGCACGTCCTCCCCTACCATCTGTCCGGCGTCACGGAACCTCTGTACCCGCACGTGACGTGGTTCAGTGTCGAAATGCTCAAACGCGAGCTTCTTAAATTCCGCAAATGATTTTGTGGATTTTACTTTTTCGTCTCGCCATGCAAAATCATGAGCAGCTCCTGCCATCTTACACCTCGCCATTCCCAGCATTTGAGCATCGGACCATCCCCCCATTTTCCCAATCTCTTCTAGCATGGAAAAGAAATCGCAGATTGGAACCCCTGTCTTATCTCCTGTAAACGTCGGAATGACGCTTCCTAATGCCAGCATGCTTGCTCCGAGCGACGGCTGTGGAGTGGGAGCTCCCTCAGATAAAGACATTTTTTTTTCAAGCCCTCCGGTGCCTCAAGCCTCTCAAATGGGGGTAAAAGTCCCACAATCAGTCCCGTGATTCCCTTTTGATTACAATTTTGAAGTCATGAATGTCGCAGCATTCAGAAGACATTTGCTTTTGAGACCCCACTTCTGACACCAGTGTGATGACCCCCATAATGCGCAGGTCCACACGGGACGGAGAGGCAAAGAGACACCGTATGGCTCAGTTTAAACAAACAGGTACATTCAATAATTACACATGATTAAGATTATACATCAGAGGCTGGGGCGTCCGAGCTTACGTGCCGACGACTTCATGGGGGCGATGGAGTGGCTCCGGAGTTGGGCTCGAGCGGTTGCTGGCAGAAGCTGCACGCCGTCGTGCTTCGGCGCTGAAGGCCCTCTTGGCGAACGATGTCGTCCTGAGCGTCCCCCTTCCGTACTGCTTCTCGATTTTTATATCCTCTTCTCCACACTCCCTAGGGTGAGGACGCCCACGCCGGAGGGGAAGGAGGGGGGGCTAGGGCTTTCACTTGGGCGCACAAACATACCACCGCACTTATTGTCTCGCCCCCCTCACGTGTTGAGTCCGAGGGAAAGAATGTTGTCTTCGAGGTAGCGCATAGCGTCGGCTGTGGTAAGGCGCGCTCTGGCCCGCTGACAGTTCCCGTGGGTCACCGGCCTCCATTCTCCATCCATCAACTGACACTCGCTCCTCAAGGTAAGGCGCGCTCTGGCCCGCTGACAGTTCCCTTGTCCTGGAATGTGCTCGCGAGGGCCGCCCCTGGAACCGCCACGCCAATTGGGGAGGATAAGCCCGTTTCCCCGCGGCGACGGCGGCGGGTCCCTTCGTTCTGGTCGTCACTCAAAGAGCATGGCTGGGTAATTGATGATGCCGCTGTCATCTGGGTCTCCGTCTACGCCGCGCCGTCGAACGCGGAACCTCGTAGCACACACAAGGAATGTACCTCGTAGCACACACAAGGAATGTACCTCGTAGCACACACAAGGAATGTACCTCGTAGCACACACAAGGAATGTCACAATGCTATTTATTATAATTTACTATTTGTCACTCAGATCTGCATTAAAATCATTACATGCTGTGCTGTATAAAATGTGCGTGCAAGAGTTATTGCAAGAGAAAGGTTATATCAGATGTTATTACCCACATTACAAGAAGAGTTTCCAGTTAACAGCCAATGAACTTTCTCATTTTGCAGTTCAAGAGTAAAGCTGCCTATGTGAAGAGTTAGTTCTGCTTTTGGCTGCGGCCTGCTTTCTGTTTTGTCTTTGTGCCTGACTTCGTTTGTGTTGTAGTGCCTGTAGCGAAGCTGTGTAGCAGGCTTTGATGCTTTGCTTTGGCTTGAGGTTTTCATTAAGAAAAACCCAAGGCAAGCTAATCTTGTGCCCAGCTGTTTGCATTATTACTTACCTACCTTACCTTGAACACTTTCCGTACAATGCATAAGTTTTATATTTCCACATTTATGAACATATGCATCAACAGCTGATGTATCCGCCATTGGGGGCATCTATCCGCACATTGGCTGGTGGTTCTTCTTTGACTAGGCTCCGGGCACTAAGTACATGGCAGCAAAATGGCTGCCTCTGTCTTGATGGGACGCCACATTGATTTACTTTCCGAAGCTAGTGAACATTCAAGAGATGCCATAAAACAGAGCATTTCTTTTAGTACTTCTTTTTCATCTACATAATGCAGCAACTAGCAATGGGAAATCAAGCACAGGAATTCCTACCATTCAGAGCTGCATGTTATATGTAAATGGCATGTAATGTCCCACACCACCATATGCACGCTGTGAAATGCATTGCGTGATTAATTCTGTGTGTGAGTGAGGTTCTTGTGCACGCACCAAAGCCTCAGTAAATGGGTGCACCTCTCTCAGTGCTGGAATACCTGCCATGTCACTTCCTCTATTCATGCCCTTGACGCACATTAGTAGAGGTTTTCAGCGACAAAGTATCGGCGCATGCTCGCTGCAATTTCCAGTACTGGCAGAAAGAATACTGTAGGGCTGAAAATGCAACACATTTGTCATGCAGTTGCATTTTTGCATTGCAAACTAAATTCCAGTTGCTTGAGATAGTTGTTATGCATGCCAGCTTGTGCAGTAATTATTCCATAAGCCATAGCAAATATTCTACAAAGCAGTTGAGCTGACAAGAACACTAATCGACAGCAAAACGGAATGTGCACCTTTGCTAAGGTTTCGGGAGGAGCTCAACGCGCCGCATGTGCCAATTTTAGCTCAACTAAAACGCGGTCAACCTTGCTTGCAGGCAACGACAGCTCTGGTGATACCGCGTGGCAAGAAACACTTGCAGCTCCGATGCAGTGCACGTGAAAGCTTTTGTAAAGACTAGAAAATCACAAAATATTGCAAATCGCATGGTGTTACGTCTAGAAGCGCTCCGTAGTCAAAGGCGCCGGATTAGTTTAGACGGGTTCTATCACACAGCACATGGGCGCCTTTCGCACTTCGCCTCCATCGCAACGCGGCCGCCGAGTCCCGGATTTAACCCGTGTCCTCCGATTCGGTAGCCGAGTGCTTTAATCACTAGGCCACCGCGGATGGTGTAGAAAAAGCACCGCAAGTACTCAGAGGATTTGCATTATGCAAGCTCTTCGCCGTCGTAGCCACTCTGCTACAATGTGCACAGCAGTGCGCTCGTACGTAATGCTAAGCTACGGTTGCTGGTAGTCCAAATTTTCAGCGCCTGCTAGCGTGAAACGTCTCGGAAATATGTACCCTAACATATGCGAGATAAATGTGGCAGTGTTATGATAATAGTAACAACAGGAGAACTTTTTAGCGAGTGAATGAAGCGCCCTAAACTTCTGCGCAAACAGACGACGCACGCCGAAAGGTTCGTTTTTTTGCAACGCTTTTTCGCCATTAATTCAAATACGGAACGTCGAGCGCGTACAAAGTAATGCACGTACAGCATGCTGACCTTTTTTACGACTTCATTCGCGCGTACTAACGCATGAAGTGCCAGATTCAAGCTTGTCAGTTCCGGCTTTCAAGCGAAGCGCTGTACACACGCATCTCGCCGAACGACCCGGAAGTTTGAGTACCCAGCATGCCTTGCGGCCAGTTAAGATTCGGCACCACCTAAGTATTGCAGCTCCATTCGCGTTTACCAGAAGCGTAATCAACCTGACGGTCTGCTGAGCAGTGGCGTCACCATAGGGGGGTGCGGGGGGTTCGGTCCGCACCGGGCTTAGAGCTCTAGGGATTGCAGCTGCAACAGAGGAAGGGGGACGCAGTGACTGGGGCGGTGACGCTAGGCTTGTCGAAGAGCCTTATTTTTGTCGGAATTAGCTCGGTGTGGTAGAGGAAGTAAATAAAGCCTTAGGAGCAATGCAAAGGGGGAAAGCAGCTGGTGACGATCAGGTAAAAGCAGATCTGTTGAAGGACTGAGGGGAGATTGTGCTTGAAAAAATAGGCCTTATGTCCTTGAGCGTAATAGAAGCTTGGAAGAACGCTAAAGCCGTCGTAATTCATAAGAAAAGAGACGTCAAGTCAAGTACTTGAAAAATTACAGAGCGATCAGCTTACTGTCCGTTGCCTACAAGGCATTTACTAAGGTAATCGGTAATGGTCAGGGCAACCTTAGAATTTAATCAGCCAAATGATCAGGCAGGCTTTCGTGAAGGATATTCCACTATAGATCATATTCACACTATCAATCAGATGATAGACAAATGCGCACAATATAACCAACCTCTCTATATATAGGCTTGATTACGAGAAAGCATTTGACTGAGTGGAAACCTCAGCAATCATGTAGGTATTGCGGAACCAAGGTGTAGAAGAGTCTTATTCGAAAATACTGGAATATATCTATAACGACTGCACAACTACCATAGTCCTCCATAAAGTCAGCAATAAAATTTCATTAATGAAGGGTTCCAGGAAGGGAGACACGATCTCGCCAATGCTATTCACCGCCTGTTTACAGGGGGTGTTCCGAGGCCTGGATTGGAAGCAGTTGGGGATAAGAGTTAATAGAGAATACCTAAGTAATTTATGATTCGCTGATGACATTGCCTTGCCCACCCAGGAGATTCACTGCAAAACATGATCAATGAGTTAGTAAGGCAGTTCAGAACGGTAGGCCTAAAAATTAATATGCAGAAAGCTAAAGCATTGTTCAACAGCCTCGCAAAAGAACAGCAGTTCACGATGGCAGCGAGGTGCTGGAAGTAGTAAGGGAATACGTCTATTTAGGGCAGGTAGTGACTGCTGATCCGGATCATGAGAAGGAAATAACTAGAATAACAAGAATGGGGTGGAGCGCATATAGCAGATTTCCCAGATCATGAATGGCATGCAGTTTACTAATATCACTCAAGAAAAAGCATACAACAGCTGTATCTTACCGGTACTCACCTACGGGGCAGAAACGTGGAGGCTAACGAAAAGAGTTCAGCTTAAGTTAAGGACAACGCAGAGAGCCATGGAAAGAAAAATGATAGGTGTAACGTTAAGAGACCGGAAGCGGGCAGAGTGGGTGAGGGAAGAAACACGGGTTAATGACATCCTAGTCGAAATCAAGAGAAAGAAAGGGGGTTGGGCAGGGCATGTCATGCGAAGGCAAGATAACCGCTGATATTAAAGGGTAACCGAGTGGATTCCAAGAGAAGGCAAGCGTAGCAGAGGGCGGCATTACGTTGGGTGGGCGGATGAGATTAAGAAGCTTGCAGGCATAGGGCGGGCGCAGCTGGCAAAGGACAGGGTTAATTGGAGAGACATATGGAAGAGGTCTTGCCCTGCAGTTGGTGTAGTTAGGCTGATGATGATGATGCTAATAAAAATGGCAATTCCGGAACTCACAGTCTACAGTCTACAGATGACTACAGTCAGGTACAACTCAAGAACGAAGGGGCAAATGTCCTTCAAAGGAGTCCCTCCAGGCAATAGCGTCGAGCGATTCTCCCTCTTAACCGATCCCCTTGGATCTGCTATAGCGTGAAATCGCACGAGGTGTCAGATGAATTGGGTATAACCACTACTTAATCTGACTAACCACGGCGTGATGAAAATCGGTCGACGCCATTGGCTGGACGGCCTTCTTTGAGGGGCATCTGCCGCTGCGTTTTTGAGTTGCATCCGACTATAGCTGACTGGCAGGGCACTTTGCATCTAAGTATCTTGTCTATGGAGGCACCTCAAAGCAACTGGCATAGTGAAGAGGCAAAGCATTGGTCCGCATTGCACTTCGTCACAGTCATCACTGAGTGGGATTCTATTGTCCCGCACAACATTTTCACTAGACCTCCAAATATTCCTGAGCATATCTGTCGGTGGCATCATGAGAGAGGAAGGGGATTGTATTTTGAAACCTATCGGAATCTGCTTGGCATCTAGAATTGGAAAGCCTACGTTCTCAGGTCTTGCAGCATCATTAGTTGCTGTAAGTGAACAGGCAAAAAGCATTAGCGTTGAGGAAACGGAAAGGAAGTCCGGAAAAGAAGATTTTGATTTCCTGTAATTTTTCTTCCTGCATACATGCCTAGTGAGCGAGTATGTTCACCATGTGCGTCCGAACTTTCTACATCCTTTAATTCGTGACCAGGACAATACAAGGGGTGTCCACTAGGTGTTCTACTTGAATACGAATACAAAGTTTTAAAGCAGATTAAACTTACTACATATCAATGTAATCCCTCTTGACATCAACACACAAATTTCCACCGCGCTTGCTTCATAGTATGGTTGCCCTCACAACAGAAGGATACTTCTTGCTGTTGCGGGATGCCTGTTTCTGCTTCTGTGACTGCATTATTGTCGGGAAATCGTTGGCCGTGTAGAAATTTGTTCAGAGTACGAAACAGAAAATAATCCCCTGGACGCAGTTATAAACAGCAGGAAGAATGGTTAAGCTCCATGAAGCCGTATACCCTGGTAGCAGCTTGTGATTTGCTCGACTTGTGAGTTGGCGCATTGTCGTAAGGCAGCAACACAGTTGTCGACAACTTCCCAAGGTGTTTCTCTTTGACTGTTGACGCGGTGCCTTCATTACTGAATAATAGGTGGTTCCAGTCATCGCCTTGTGTGGCATGCACTTTAGTAACAAAACGTCTCCTGTATCCTAAAAAGCTGCTGCCGTAATATTTCCAGCTGAAATCTGCACACGAAATTTCTTTACATTTATTACCAGTCTCCTTCCATTGCATGGACTCTTGTTTGGACTCCGGGTCGTCAGGGTGGACAGACGTTTCATCACCCATAAGAATTCGAGAATAGAAATCTGCCGGATTTTTTTATTATAAGTATGTCTGAATTCTCTAGGCTATAATTCTGGCGACATGCTCTCTGTTTTTGATAAGGTATAGTTGTTTGGGCGAGTTGGTTACTCATGACGGTAAATGTAGCACTCGTAAAACACATAGCCCATGTGGTGTCCTCTTCGTTTGGTCCTGCGTTACGAGCGGTTTATCATCATAAGCTTTCTGTGCAGGCGTCAACTTTTGTAGAATCTGTCGGGAACTGACCTTTGACACCATCAAAACATCATGAATAACACTGGAAACCATGCCTACTGAAATGTCTAAATCATGAGCTATAACAGCGTCGAGATTTCAAAATCATGTCCTCCACATTATGGCGATCATCTTCAATTGATTCCCTACCAAGTTTAAACTGCTTGTTCCAAAAATTTACTTGGTAGTAGGAAGTTGTATCATGGCTGCTGTGTATGTGTATTGAGTGTGTGGCAAGAGATGGCGCCACCATCCCAGCGCCTGTGTGTGCGTGTATGAGTGCGTGGCACGAGACGGCGCCACCGCCGCAGAGCGCCTCCAGCAAGTGCTGTGTGTGTGTACGGCCAGCGCCGGCCCTGTGTAACGTGTAACCCAGGAGAATAAAGATTGCTGTTACGTTATCCCAAGACACAACAACTGGCGACGAGAATGGGATAGCGGGGACCCGGACGCAAGCGAAGACATCGCATCGTGATGCACGCAGGCAAGTGAACTTGCGCCAGTAGCCAGTGAAGTGAAGCACGCTTCGTTCCCGCGCAAACATGGCGACGTTTGGTCGAGTCGAAGAATACGACAACAAAGAGCCGTGGTCGTCATACACGGAACGGCTGGATGCGTTCTTCAAGGCAAATGGCATCGAAGACGACGATAAGAAAAAGTGGGTATTTTTGTCGACGGTCGGCACAAGCACGTACGCGACGCTCCGTAGTTTGCTAGCGCCCGTAAAGCCTAAAGAAAAGAAGTTTACTGAACTCATGGCTATTCTCAACAGCCACTTCAGCCCCGCTCCATCGGAAATAGCCGAAAGTTATCGCTTCCACACCAGAGTACAGCTCGAGAATGAAAGCGTCGCGGTGTTCGTCGCCGAGCTCCGGCAAATGGCGGAACACTGCAACTTCGGTACGGCGCTGAACCGCATGCTGAGAGACAGACTTGTGTGTGGAATTCGTGACAGAGCCGTGTAGCAACGGTTGTTAGTTGAGAAGAGCCTCACCCTAGATAAAGCGCTGGAGATTGCTAGAACGGCAGAGGCGGCGGAACTCAACGCAAACGAGCTGCGAAAGGGCCACGCGGACATACCGACTTCCCCGGTTCAAGAAGGCTCAGCGAATTATGTCAAGCACAAGAAAAAGCAGCACCTGCAAGGGCTCGGTGGCCAAAAAGGGCAAGACCCGAAGCCTAAAGGCAAAATCAAAACCGGACGCCAAGAGAAGTCCAGGCCGTGTGTACGCTGCGGATCCCGTGATCACAGGCCCCCGGAATGCAAGCACATCAACACAAGGTGTTACAAGTGCGACAAAGTAGGTCACCTGGCGAACTACTGTTTGTCTGGTGCTGAGAAAGGGAAGAAGTTGAGCGCAACTGCAGTGAATGCAGTACAGTCGACCGAGAAGCCACCTGAGTACTACCTGCATTCTTTGCGTGCACAGTCACCCCTGAAGCCAATCACAGTGACATTCATAGTCAATGGAGTGCCACTGGAAATGGAGTTGGATTCAGGTTCTCCCGTTTCGTTAATCTCAAAAGATACTTACCGGCAGCACCAAGGTGTTTTGCCGCAGCTTTCACGGACAGACATCAAGCTGAACTGCATACGTGGAACAATACCGGTGCAGGGAACGCTGGTGGTTGACGTATGTCTTGGCAAGACTACATGTCAGCAGACACTGCTTGTAGTAGCCTGCAAGAGCCCTAACCTGTGCGGCAGGGATTGGCTTACAGCATTTGACCTGCTACCACGCCAAGTAAATGCGACACAGCTCGAAAGCACCACTGAAGGGAAAGTGAAAGAAATGCTGCAGGAGTTTGAAGAGATCTTCAGACCAGGCTGCGGGACACTGAAAGGACCACAGGTGCATATCAACGTTCGACCGGATGCACAGCCACGATACTTCAGACCTCGCACGGTACCCTAGGCACTTCGGGCCAAGGTTGAAAATGAACTTCAGCGTCTAGAACGTGAAAACATCATCACACCAGTGGACCATTCTGAGTGGGCTTCACCGATTGTACCAGTACTCAAAGCAGATGGCCAAAGTGTCAGGATTTGTGGAGACTATAAGATCGGTGTGAATCCAGCAGTGGTAACGACACAGTACCCATTGCCAAAAGTTGAAGACATATTCGCATCCTTGCAAGGCGGAGTCAAGTTTTCCAAGTTGGATTTCCGCGAAGCTTACAATCAGGTGCCTGTTGATGAAGAAACCAGTAAGCTACTGGTCATCAACACACACAAAGGTCTCTTTGCTTACAACCGTCTGGCATTTGGTGTTTCATCAGCACCTGCCCTCTTCCAGAGAAGAATGGAAGAAACCCTTCGTGACATCCCAGGCACATCAGTCTACTTAGACGATGTTTTGGTGACAGGAAGAACTGACGCAGAGCACCTTCAGAATCTGCGCAAAGTTCTGCAACGAGTCAAAGAGTCAGGGTTGAAGCTCAAACAGGAAAAGTGTGAGTTTTTCAAACCATCCCTCATTTACTTGGGCCACGAGATCAATGCCACTGGTCTTCAACCATCAAAGAAAAACACAGAAGCCATCATTGAAGCGCCCGAGCCCAAGGACGTTGGTGAGCTGAGATCCTTCATTGGACTCCTGTCATACTACGGAAAGTTTCTGCCGAACCTGTCCACACTACTAGCACCGTTGTATACACTGCTTCACAAGAACAGTCACTGGAGGTGGACAGATGAAGAACGAAAAGCTTTTGTCAAAAGCAAGGAAGCCATCATGGAGGCAAAAGTGTTGGCACACTATGACCCATCTAAGGAGCTCGTGCTAGCCTGTGACGCTTCGCCGTATGGTGTAGGTGCGGTGCTTTCACATCGTGATAAAGGGGTTGAATTCCCACTAGCATTCGCATCTCGAACTCTCACACCTGCGGAGCGGAACTACTCACATCTGGAAAAGGAGGCACTAGCCATTATATTTGGTGTCACACGCTTCAGAGACTACTTGCTATGTCGCAGCTTTATCCTCATCACTGATCACAAGCCACTGGTCGGCATCTTCCGTGAAGATAAAGCAATTCCAGCCATGACTGCTTCACGTATCCAGCGTTGGGCACTCACACTTGGTGCCTACACGTATACTATTGAGCACCGACCTGGACGTCTCAATGGAAATGCAGATGCCATGAGCAGGCTACCACTGGCAGTGCTCTTTGCTGATCCACCTGAACCACCAGAGCTGGTGAATTCAGTCTCAAGCATGGAAAAACTGACGGTGTCAGTGAAGCAGCTTCAGCACTACACGAGTTGTGATCAAGCCCTAAGCCAAGTGCTGCGGTGGGTCAAGGACGGATGGCCACAAAGCACCCCGGACAAAGCCCTACAGCCATTCTGGCAAAGACGTGATGAGCTGAACACGTACAGAAATCTCTTGTACTGGGGTAACCGAATCGTGGTGCCTACTCCTGCCCAGAAGCATATCTTGGAACTGCTACATGAAACGCACCAGGGAGTGGTTGTCATGAAAGGCATGGCAAGGTCTTTGTTTTGGTGGCCTGGTATGGATGCTGAAATCGAAAAGTGCGCTCGACAGTGTACACAGTGTCTGCAGAATTCTCCAATGCCAGCAAAGTCTGAACCAGTGCCATGGCCTGAGCCGGGTGCATGCTGGGAACGTGTGCACCTGGACTATGCCGGACCATTTGAAGGTAAAATGCTCCTTGTACTTGTAGACGCCAAGTCAAAGTGGCTTGAAGTTATCATCGTGCCAAGTGCAACAGCGGAAAACACTGTAGAGCATTTGAGGGATATTTTTGCACGGTTTGGGCTGCCAAGGTGCATTGTAACAGACAATGGAACCCCATTTACTGGCCAAGCTTTCCAGGCATTCCTTTCAGAAAATGGCATTAAGCACCTACGGACAGCTCCTTTCCATCCAGCATCAAATGGTTTGGCTGAGAGAGCAGTTCGAACTGTAAAGGACGGCCTCAAGAAAACCACGGGTGGAGATCTCAAGCTCCGGCTAGCGAGATGGCTGCTTATGTACCGTAGAGCACCCCGCCCAAATGGAACGTCACCATCTGAGCTGATGTTGGCATACCCAATGAAAGCGAAGCTGGATCTTTGCATTCCTAGAAGGGAGAATGAGAGTGCACCCGAGCAGTTGCTGACAGAATCCAAGAGGCATTGCGGAGAGACGAAAAAGGGACCCAAATACAAGAAAGGTGACAAGGTTGCAGTTCGCAATTTCGGCAGAGGAGCTAAATGGTGGTTGGGCGAAGTTGATGAAACGAACGGAACTTCGATGGTAACGGTTTCAACCCCTCAAGGGAAAGTTCGCCGTCACAACAACCAAGTGAAAAAGCACTTGGCCACTCCAGCACCAAGTACAGCGGGTACACCTGCAAGCACCGAGGAAGACGTAGCCAGCACCGCAAGCACCTGGGAGGCTGCGGCGATGCCATCTGTGAGACGTTCAACTAGAACTGTTCGCAAGCCCCTACGTTACCGATAACCTTCTTAAGGAAGGAGTGCTGTGTATGTGTATTGAGTGTGTGGCAAGAGATGGCGCCACCATCCCAGCGCCTGTGTGTGCGTGTATGAGTGCGTGGCACGAGACGGCGCCACCGCCGCAGAGCCCCCCCCCCCCCCCCCCCCCCCCCAGCAAGTGCTGTGTGTGTGTACGGCCAGCGCCGGCCCTGTGTAACGTGTAACCCAGGAGAATAAAGATTGCTGTTACGTTATCCCAAGACACAACAATGGCCATGCGCAGCATTCATCCTTCCATAGATTTGTTCTTTTTTTCTTTCCTTTCTAGGGAATTGAACTGTCAAAAGGGTAGCGGATCGGGCTAGTTGGTGCAGATTTGACATTTTCAGAAGCGCTAAAACACCGAGGACGCGCTCGTCCCTGTCTGTTCCCTCTGCGTCCTCGGTGTTTTAGCGCTTCTGAAAATGTCAGAACTGTCAAACAAAGTTCGAAATCCCTTGCTTTCTTTCCCACACTTTACTGCGCCTGCCATACCGACACTTCCCGTGGTTTAATCATGCTGAACTGCTGCTATGTGTTCATTTCCGGGATTGTTTCAATCTGCACAGACAAACTCAGCTCTAACACTGGCAGAATATGCTCAAGTAGAAAACTCACTCAACACCCCTCGCACATGCGTCAAGTGACGTTCTGAATGTACGTGTTTAATTTGTCTTGTTAGATATTTGTACCTTTCCATTCTTGCAAAATATACTCTAAGTGTTTTCCGGTATCTGGGAAACTTTCCTTATTGGTTGCTCGCACACGTAAAGTGACGTTCTGAAATTGTTTGTTTTGCCTAATAAATATGAACGCGATAGTGTTAAAAGCCCCATTACCCAGCAAATCCGGCGTCGGCGGTCAGCGAAAAATCACGAGCATGGCTCTGGCAGCTGACATGGCCGGGCACAGATTGGTCGTAGGACTGTGCGACGTCACGCGACATGGCCGATTTGGGAGGAGCTGCCCACTTGGGGTTCTCAAATCAGATGGGAGTCTGAGGGGAATCGAACCCTCCAGCACCCTTCCATCCTGAGTCGTATACATGCTCCCCCTAGGTCACGCAGGCACGGTCGTATGGGGCTTTATATGGGCGTTAAACAACTAAAGCTATCGCGTCATACCCTTAAGGCGGAGCTTAAGTGTCTCCTCCAATTTTTTGTACCTTTCCATTCTTGCAAAACATACTTTAGCTATTTTCCAGTACATAGGAACTTTCTTTATTGGTTGCTTATTTGTTTTTGGTATTTTCTACGGATATATTTTCAATTGTTTCCTGCATGTTCGAATGGGCCTTGTGCCATTCGCCACTTTGGTTGTCCTTGATCATTCCTGCGCAATCACTTCATGTGTTTTCACATGCTCTGGCGTTGTTTGCATTAGTTGATAACTGGTTTGTCTGTAGCCATTTCACCGGGTACCAATTGAGTTTTTCAGTTAATTTTCAAACAGTTTCTGGCTGGATGCCGTTTCAAACTCTTTCTAAATATTTATATTCCTTAGGTTGTAACCTTTATAAATACTGACACAGTACGTCGAAATCTTAAATACTGATTTGTTTTTCTTTGCTCTCCTAATTTTCACACTGTTAATCACCACATTCATTCATATCATAAAACATTGTTGGGCTTATCTCTTCTTTAGTGCTTCTTTGTTCTCTGAACAAATTTCACGCGATTGTAGTTCTGCTTGTCCTCATATGAGTATGGAAATACATTCATGAAAGGCTAATTAGGTTTCCATATGGCTGTTTAGTGAATTATCTGCTCTAGGGTATGTAGCGAGCTCCACATTCATGCAGAGCAGGCGAGGGTAGTGAACTGTGCTTGTAGCTGGGCTTGGCGCATATTCAGGAAAGATCATCAACCTGACAAAGATCTCTCCCATATCTTTCCAGTTAACGCGGTCCTGTGCCAGCTGCGGCCACCTTATTCCCGCAAATTTCCTAATTTCACCCGCACACCTGACTATATGCCACCTCCTGCAACGCTTGCTTTCTCTTGGAATTACCTTGAGGGACCGTCGTTCATCTTGCCTTCGCATTACATGGCCTGCCCGTGGCCATTTAGTCTTCTTGGTTTCGACTAGGATGTCATTAACCCGCGTTTGCTCCCTGACCCACCCTGCTATCTTTATGCGTCTTAACGTTACACCTAACATTTTCCTTTCCATAGCTCGCTACGCTGTCTACAACTTAAGTTGAACCCTTTTCGTTAGCCTCCACGTTGCTGCCCCATCGGTGCGTCAGGAAAGGTACAGGAGCATCCGCTCGCTTCGTCCGTGTCCCTTCTTTGCGCGCCTGTATTTTTCCTCAATAAAGCAGTGAATTGGAATGGTAGGGGGAAGAAGGGCAAGGGGGGGACACGGAAGATACGCACTCTTTTGCAGCAAGGCAACACCAGCCAGAAGTCTATACACATCGCTATAAGGGAGAAATGAGGCAGTACCTAAACACGAAATCGAGCTTCAACACCCGGGCGGGCTGATTAAGAAAAATTGGGGCCCTGTATACCCCCTCGCCCTCTCCATTTCCCCTCTCTTGTCACCCCCCACCCCCTGCTGCACTACCGGAATGTAAGCAAAGTTTCATTTTAACGGCGCCAAATAAAAAAAGAACAAAGTGCGATCAATGGGATTCATGCGACAGTAATGCCTTAGCTTAGTTTAGGGGGGTTTAACGTCCCAAAGCGACTAAGGCTATGAGAGACGCCGTAGTGAAGGGCTCCGGGAATTTCGACCACCTGAGGTTCTTTACCGTGCACTGACATCGCACAGTACACGGGCCTCTAGAATTTCGCCTCCATCGAAATTCGACCACTGGGGCCGGGATCGAACCCGCGTCTTTCGGGCCAGCAGCCGAGTGCCATAACCACTCAGCCACCGCGGCGACGCCATAACCACTCAGCATTATCTCTTTATCCTTTATTGAAATTCAACACAAGCATCAGAGAGCAGGAATCATTAAAATTTTACACAATACACGAAAGATTCGTGATATATTCAGTACTTAAGGCAACACAAACACGATAAAGTGGGCACTAGACTGCAGATGCAGATTTCTAACTCTAATTACAGAACATACTTGAAAATGCCTTCGTTGAAAATAAGACAAGCAAGGATGACAGAAAATAAACGCGGTTCTGACAGAAGGCCCTTTGTAATGAGTTGAAAAAGAAATGTCATGGAGTATCAGCAGGCTTAATACCGCAAGAACAACAACCAAGAGACAAACAACGAAGATTTTCATTTTTTGGACTACAGCTCAGAGTTTCATTGACACCAGGGAGGCTGGAAGACGCCACATAGAACAAGCTCATTGCAAAGCTTCATGTATAGCGTAGACAGTCCTCTTTTAAAATAGCATCTTCCGAGCCTTCACTTTGGCGAAATCAGATATAGTTAGTTCGAAATACCGACCGTGGAGAAGGTCACTTTATTTATTTATACCCTCAATGTATACAGCACTGGAGAGGGAAGTGGGTTGCGTGACAATGGGTACATCATATTGCCGTATTGCAGCATGCAAGTAATAACTGTGAATGCACACATAATAATAATAATAATAATAATAATAATAATAATAATAATAATAATAATAATAATAATAATAATAATAATAATAATAATAATAATAATAATAATAATAATAATTTAGTCCAGGAATTTCGTTGTTGCATCGTCTTAATCTATTAAGTGAGTGCTGTGTTTAGAAATAGTAAAAAGTCAATAATTACGACGACGGAAGAGGGAAGGTAGTTTCAGTTTCTCGTCATGTGTGGGATGAATGAATCGGATGAGGCGTTTGTGCGATTCGCATTTATGCCTACCTTATGCGCATGATCCAATCTTGATTACACATACGCAGGTGGAATGAACAGTTCACTGCGCAGCTTGCTGCGATGATAAACCTTATGAAAGAGGCACAGACGTGCAGCTTTGCGACAGGAATGCAAATGATGTTAAGCCCAAGTTGGATTTCATGCTTGATACGCTGGATGCGCGATGACAGTTTCAGAACATGAAGCGTGCCACTTTATTCTGGAACGCCTCTAATTGGGTAATAAGAATGTCAAGCCCGCAGGTCCCATAATGATTAGGCGTACTCTAGTTGTGAACGAGTGATTTTTGTGTTAGTAGGAGTCGAGTGAAAGTTCTGTTTTAGGTACCCTCCATATATAGAGTGCGATTAGCCTTGTTAACGACGTGCTCGTTGTGTGCTTTCAAGGTAAGGTTAGAAGTGATTTGAATGCCGAGGTACTTGTAAGAGTCAACAATGTTCGTATGCTGGTCAACTGTATTGTATTGCTCAAGTATGTTGGTAAGCTCTTAGACCTGCGGGAAATGCGCATGACTTTACATTTTTAAACAATTAATTCCATTTGCCACGTTTCGCACCTCATGCAATGGCATATAATATCGGACTGCAGTGTGTCTGTGTCAGTGTTACTTGCTATTTCCCGTGAAAAAAACAACTGTCGTCTCGAAAAGGTGCATCGGAGAATAAAAGCAGTTAGGTAAATCATTAATGTAAATTAGAAAATGTAGGAGCCCGAGTATGGTGCATTGGGGAGCACCCGAAAGTACAGGATACGTCGAGGAGTTAACGTTGTTAGCAGTGACAAACTGCTGATGGTGCGTTAAAAAACGTTCAGTCCAACTAAGAACGTTGTATCATTGTATGTAATTTTTGGTAACAAAAGTCGATGGAAAACTTTGTTGAATGCTTTGGCAAAATCTAAGGAAATACAGCTTGCGATCGAACAACGATCAAGAATGACGAGTATTTTGTGAGTGAATAAAAGAAGTTGCGTCCCGCATGACTAGGACTTAGGGAAGTCATGTTGAACACGATGAAAAAATGAATTCGAATGCAGAGTTAATGATGTGTCAGAAAGTAACATGCTCTAGAATCTTGAATAAGACGCTGGTGATGGATATAGGCCTGTAATTATGTGGTGAATGTTCAGTTGAGGATTCATGCACTGGGACCACCATCTCATTTTCCAACCGGCCGGTAGGTCACCGTCATCTAAAGACCGTTTAAAACTTTTACCTAAAATTATTGAGGAGTATAACCGAGTGCTTTTCAGGAACTTTGTAGGAATGTGGTAAACACCGGCGGCAGAAAATGTGTATATATGTGTCAATATAACTTTAGCATTTCCTCCAGGGTCAATAACCACACAGTGCGTCGGTAAATAGTTAGGGAAAAAACAACTGGAAAACACATTGTTCAAGACGCTCGCGCAGCCACTCTCTGCAATCGGCTCATTATGGCTTAGCAATTCGTGAGGTGTTCGCTGGATTAACTACTTTCCAATTATTTCTGGGGTTACTTAACAGCTTATTTGGTAATGCATTAGTAAAGAAACGTATTTTAGCAGTTCTGAGAGCTGTATTTTATACGTATTTTCTGGTAAGTGATATTGTCACAGGCCAGACGGAGAACAGTCGTAGACGTAGAGGGGGACCGCAGAACGGCCGAGGTTTTTAATCGCCCAGAACAGAGCCAGCTCGAGCGCGCCTCACGCGAAGGCGACCACTTCGTCCTCGTCACGGCTTAGCGCGCAGGTAGCTCGAGCCAGGTCCGTTGCATTAGTCCCCCGAAAAAGAAGAGCATCGTCCCGATGCGAGGGTATGTACAAAGCAGAAAACGAACACAGTTTAAAGTGGAGCGTCATCGCTCTCACGCGAGAAGTATGGCTTAAGTCGCATTACATGCACAATGTCAGTCCGTGGTTGCCGACGACCGGTAGCCACAGTTCCACGTGGAACAACCTCATAATCCACGTTTCCAACACGACGGAGCACCTCATAAGGTCCGAAATATCGGTGCAGCAGTTTTTCGGACAATCCCTTTTGGCGGACAAAGGTCCACACCCACACACGGTCACCGATGTTGTAGGTAACCTCCCTGTGGCGCCGGTATAACGTCTGGAGTCCGTGTCTTGTTGAGCTGTGATGTGCAAACGAGCAAGCTGGCGAGCTTGCTCGGCTTGTTCGACAAAGGAGCCCACATCTGGTGTCAAGTCATCATCCACGCACGGGAGCATGGCGTCCAGCATCATCCGCACTTCTCTGCCGTAGACTAGACGGAATGGTGTAAAGCGGGTTGTTTCTTGAGTCGCAGTGTTGTACGCGAATGTGATGTAGGGGAGTATTTGGTCCCAGGTTCTGTGCTCCACATCCACGTACATGGAAATCATGTCGGCCAGTGTTTTATTCAGGCGTTCTGTGAGCCCATTTGTTTGGGGATGGTATGCTGTCGTTGTTCGATGGCTGGTGTGACTCAGCTCAAAGATGTCGTGGACAAGCTGAGCTGTAAATGCCTTCCCTCGGTCTGTGATGACGACGGACGGAGCGCCGTGTCGAAGCACTATTGCACGCATAAAGAAGTGCGCAACTTCGAACGCTGTGCCTTGAGGGAGAGCCTGCGTTTCGGCGTAACGCGTCAGGTAATCGGTTGCAACAGCTATCCATCTGTTTCCTCCCGACGACAAGGGAAATGGTCCGAGGAGGTCCATGCCGACTTGTTCAAAGGGTATGTTTGGAGGCATGATAGGTTGCAACATGCCAGGCGGTTTCAGAGGCGGCGTCTTCCTACGCTGGCACTCACGGCAGGTCCGAATATATCGCTTCACACATGAGGCAAGGTTGGGCCAATAGTAGTTCTGCCGCACTCTGGCAAGTGTGCGCGTGAATCCAAGGTGCCCAGAGGTCGGCTCGTCGTGGCAGGCGAGGAGGATCTCGTGGCGGAGGGCGGCTGGTATAACCAGAAGGTAACTCTTACCACTGGAGGCGGAGTTTTTCTTATACAACACTCCGCCTCGAAGACATAGGGATGGCAGCCTACGAGCCAGGTGGGAGGGTATCGAGGGATGGTGACCTTCTAGATGCTCCATGAGCAGCTTCAACTCGTCGTCCGCACGTTGTTGTGCGATGATGTCGGACGACGTGACTGCACCAAGGAATGCTTCGTCTTCTGCGTTACCTTCGTAAGGTTGCACGGGTGAACGCGACAAGCTGTCAGCGTCGGTGTGCTTGCGACCAGACTTGCAGATGATCGTGAAGTCAAATTCCTGTAAGCGTAATGCCCAACGTGCTAGGCGGCCACATGGGTCCTTCAACTTTGTCAACCAGCACAATGAGTGGTGGTCAGTAATAACCTTGAACTGCCTGCCATACAGATAGGGGTGGAACTTTGTGATGGCCCATACTACGGCCAAACATTCCTTCTCAGTTGTAGAGTAGTTACACTCTGCACGGGAAAGTGCACGGCTAGCATAAGCGATTACTTTTTCGACACCATTCGGACGCTGGACGAGAACCGCTCCAAGACCGACGTTGCTGGCGTCCGTGTGAATTTCAGTGGCGGCATCATCGTCAAAATGGGCTAGTACTGGTGGTGATTGTAGCCGACGCCGTAGATCGTCAAAAGCAGTTTGCTGCTTGGCACCCCACAAAAATGGTTCCTCATCTCGTGTCAAGCGCGTCAGAGGACTGGCCAGCTTAGCAAAGTTTTTTATGAAACGTCGGTAGTACGAACAAAGGCCTAGAAATCGTCGGACGGCTTTTTTATCAGTGGGAACCGGGAAGTCATACCTGCTTCTTTTGTGAGCCTGCAAAATCCCCGGATCCCGAAGCCCTTTCACGGTGGATACTCGGAGGACGCCCAAGACTGGCTTGATCAGTTCGAGCGCGCCTCACGCGAACGCGACCACTTCGTCCTCGTCACGGCTTAGCGCGCAGGTAGCTCGAGCCAGGTCCGTGGCAATATAATGACCAGCAGTACGGAGTGTGTGATGGTGTTACAGATCGGCATGCGCGTTTTTGTCTATTTGACAAGCACTTAAAATGTTGCAAGTAATTACACGAACAGCTATAAGACTGTTAGTAAGCTCAGTAGCTTTCTTCTTGAATGGTGACCTATTGAGTTCAGCCCAGCTATTCTCGAATCCGACTATAAATATGGTGGAAAAAAGCGCGTGAAGACGACAACAGGACGAACCAGAAGGACGAGCGCTTACTCACGCGCTTTTTTCCACCATGCATATTAACAAACTCGCCCAACTTTCTGCTCTAACCAACCATAAACGATGTCAGAAATGGCTCAAGTTCGCGGTCAATTTCTTTAAAGTCAGCACGGTGATAACTGCGTAGTGCCTTAATACTCCTAACTGCTTTCTGTAAAGGAGCTGAAGTTGAGAAATTTAATGCAAGATCGCTTAATTTGGGGAGCTAAGTTCTTCAACAGCGTTCCGAACACGTTGTCAGTATTAAGTTCAATGTTCGCTGCTGTTTTTGTGACCCTGTAGGTTGAGTGACAATTTGTGTGAGGTTAAGAGTTCGAAAAAAACTCTTGGCTCACGAAGGAGGATTGATCCCCAGGATTTGCCGGAACAGACCAATTAATTACTAGAAGGTTAAATGAAAGATTGGAGATGTTGGGTAGCGTGTTATTATGGTGTCTATCGCACAGTGAAGCTCAGTGGAAAATATAGGTGAGGCATTACGAAGGCGTCAACAGGCCCGGCGCCTATGATATAATTCGCTCATAGCTGTGAGCAAACGCCTCGAGTCATTCACTCTGTGCCCTGGCGCCTATAGTATAATTCGCGGACTGTCGTTTCTTCCGTTGAGATGGCCTCATGATGGTGCCGACGCTGATGCATTCAGCAAGATGATTGACTGCTGCAAAATAGTTGCCGTATCCAATATGTGGGTAATCAGTGTTCTGAACACGCTCTCAACAGTTGTGTACTTGCGACGATGTCAACTGTTTCACCTTGCACAGTAGTGCCTGCATATTAGTGCTTGCATAGTAGTGCTTGTATAGTAGTGCTTGCATATTAATGCCTGCGGCATTAACCCGAAACACGATGCTAACTATACTCTACTACGGATGCGAGAAACTTCAGGCCTGTGAGCTTTCAGGAGATGGTCCGTGCTTCGCGTCTCACACCACGGCCTGCTTGTTGTGACTCAGCCATCTCAAGAACTGCGTCGTGGAGCTCACCTGTCCGCATACTGGAAGTGGTATTTTGGGTCCGACTGCCGCAGCTCTTGAACGAGGGCAGTCGACGTGATGAGGGCGCCGTGATAAGCCATGCGAAAAAAAAGCTGGTCATGAAGTCTAGCTAAACGCTTCAAATGAGAAGACGCGAAATGGCTCGGCACTGCTTTGGGGATCCGATGGGCAGTGTGCTGGACGTTTTCCGCACCAGTTTGCGTGCGCCTGCCCAGTCAGGCGGCGCCTTGACGCGTCGAGGAGGCTGTAGTCGGATACAAGTGAAGCACGAAGCGGCAGATTCCTCTAAAAGGAGGCCCTTCAGCCAATTGCGTCGAACAGTTATCGTAGTTAATCCCCATACACTTGGTACCTTGACATGGTAGGGGCTGACAGGTGTCAGGGATTATCCACAGATTAAGGGATTAACTGACACGTCATGGCAATAGGCCGACGCCATTGGCTGGAGGGAGTCATATATGCGCATTTGCCGCTTTGGACCTAAGTTGTATCCGACCATAGAGTGTTGTGGGCTGAATTTTTCGATTACGCGCCAAACTGTCGCTTTGCGCGGCGTCTCCAACCTGACGTATGCGCCCTCCAAAGGGGGTTCCCTTGTTTAGTGGAAACTTAGAACGTGTGCACCTATATGCCAGATCGGGACGGCATTGGTTCGCCCGAATAAACAGTTTTGAGTTCTACGTAGGCCTACCTCCACGGTCAAGGCATATTATCCCCTGAAAACCCTGTGGTGGTACGAGACACTCCTTCTTCGTCCGCTGGAAAAGCACCCTCTGACTTGTCCGTGAGGCAGGTGAACTTTAAGCACTGCGAGGCTTGGCGTACTGACTGCCTCATTATTTCGGTTTATATGCCATGCTTGCACTTGAGTTTTGTGAGAATTACGGCTCTACAGGCGTAAACCTTGCTACGGGAACACAGTGTTTAGTACTGTGAGTGGTGCCGAACCACAGGCGCGCGCTGTGGTATCGTGCTCGCGACACACTCGCGTAAATAACGCGTTGCTGAAGAGGAGCAAAAACTGAATTTAGCTGGAGCACCATGCTGCTCAATATTTATAGAGACAAGTTCGGAAAGGCCCTTCAAAAACGGCGGCAGACGTCTGCGCTGACTCACTCTCATACCTAGTTCTCTCACAGGTGGCGTGGCCATGCCAGCAAAAGCGGAAGCTTTTCGTTCGAGTAGGAAGATGCGCCTGAGAAGCTGTTATTAAAGCTCAGTGCAAGCATGCAACTGCGGTGTGCTTTCGTGTGAATGGTTACGAAGGAAATTCATGCACCAGCCAGCCCCAGAAATGGGGCAAGCCAAGTAAGAAAGGAAGTGGCGGCTGTAACAGGATGTTCTCACATCCTGGTACTGTTTAACCGGTACATTGCGTCCCTCGGTGTTGTCTAGACTGTTGTGGCAGCCCACGACGCAGCCCGCTTCTGTCGTTGAGAAAATGCCGCTTCGCTCAACCCGCGCACCAAGCTAGCGGAGCGGCGTCCCCTCGTGTGCCCCGACCGGACTGCAGAACGGGTACGCGTGCGCGCCGCCGTCAAACCGGCATTTCCCGGGCTGCGTTCCAATACTCTAGACGTCTAACAAGACCTATAGTGTGACGTCTAGGAAGCCGTCTACATGTCCATGTATTGGAACTTGTCTACAGCTCACGCCACCTCGCGGCATAATAATGTAACTAAAGCATATGAACAGTTGTACTACAGTTTTTCTCAAACTGAGCAGTAACGATCATTAAAAACGTGTTTTCAACAAGTTTGCACATTTTTTTTTTGCAATGAATTTGCGCGTAAACCGGACTGGCGGATGTGCCTATTGGTCAGTCTACTTGAAGCAGACCGGGCCGCTCTCCGAAGACGACGCTAAAGAGATATACGATTATTTTTTCAATATTGATGCTAAACTGTACATGCTCCTCGAACGTGCCCGTCCAGACGGTCCTGTAAACATAAGAAAGAATGCGAAAGGCTGTAATAAATATGCGCGAAATGCGATACGGCTAATATACACTGCCACAGGAAAACACATATGCGTGCCATTAAACCTGCTGTCTGCCGTGCGTGGTACTCGGAGACGGCGAGAAACCTAAAGACAGCAGCGAGCTCTAATCCTGCAAAGACTAAAATCAGTACGCAACATTCCGGTGTGTTTGTTCTGAGAGTGTAGAGATAAAAAAGAATGTACGCGAAAGAGTTGATGCAACTAATACAGCAACGGAAGAACACATTTTTTAACCGTCACGCCAGCCGTCTTAACGCCCGCCGAGGAACCCAACGACAGCGACGAGTATTAATCTCTAAATTCAAGGTGCCAATTAAATCCGGCATCTGACGATGCCGGATCACGTAAACAGAACACGTAAACTGACCTACAGCGTCCGCTGCTGTAGCAAAGCTCTCAACTGCACGATTTTCTCCTGCGTGATTCACTGCTAGGAATCGCACGTCCACGAAGATTAATTAGCCACTAGTTTGCGTAGCAATTAACATAATGAAATGACTCACATTTTTCATTTCCTATACTCCGTGTACAATCCGACGCCCGCAAGAGCACGACTCGTTCATCCGCGTACATCAGCTCCGCCATCTTTAGACAGCAAGTTAGCCTGCATCGATGTGGACTTCGGCGAAGCAAATGGAACGCGTCCCAAGGTGGCGGCTGTCCGGCTGGACGTCTAAGTAGCCGTCTACTTGGGAGTATTGGAACGCACCCCCGGTCGACTGCAGGTCGCCGCCAGGGGAGAAATGCGGCGCTGCCATCGTGCGACCAGACTTGAGCTTTGGTTTCCTATGCAGTAATTGTTGGTTAAAGGCGAATAGTGTGTTCGCTGACAAATTGTAGCTACCTGCATCAGCACTTTCATCGTACCCCCTTTCTCTTTCAATGCTTCATCCCCTGGCACCAGCTGTAGCTTCCACTTCAGTGCTAACAGACTGCAGCCGCGTTTGCATGAATGCGACAGCAGTCGACTCCAGTCCACATTTTGAGGGAAAGAGCAGGTGATGAGAAGGAAACACGTGACTCGTCCTCTACTCTCTTCCTCGGCGTTTTTGCATTTTTCCTCAAAAACGGGACTGGGGTTGACTTCTGTCGCATTCATGCAAACGTGGCTTGCGAGATACAGTAAGGGAGTTAGTGGCCAAGTCGCGGCAATGGCCAGGTCGCTGGATCATGCAAGACCTTCGGTACAAAGACACAGTAATCTCGGATGACTCTGTCTACTATCGCCCACTCTGCCGGCGGTTAGCGTTATCGGACTTCTTCAGATGTTGGCTGGAAAGCTGATTGCGAGACCAGTAAGAGTACGTCACCGATGATTCGCTGTTGGAAAACAGCTGATCCCTCACTCTGCCGTTCTTTTGTCATCAGGAGGCCGAGGCTGACGAAACACTGTTGCTGCTACCGACGCTTCCATCGATAGTAATAATAATAATTGGTTTTTGGAGAAAGAAAATGGCGCAGTATCTGTCTCATATATCAATGGACACCTGAACCGCGCCGTAAGGGAAGGGATAAAGGAGGGAGTGAAAGAAGAAAGGAAGAAGAGGTGCCGTAGTGAAGGGCTCCGGAATAATTTCGACCACCTGGGGATCTTTAACGTGCACTGACATCGCACAGCACACGAGCGCCTTAGCGTTTTTCCTCCATAAAAACGCAGCCGCCGCGGCCGGGTTCGAACCCGGGAACTCCGGATCAGTAGTCGAGCGCCCTAACCACTGAGCCACCGCGGCGGGGCAACTTCCATCGAGAGCGTTTCCGTTTTTCAGGCTGGCGGCTCATTCGGGACCCACAGGCCGGGTAGGCGTACTACGCATTGCGCGATGTCGAAACCGACGGTGTTGCTCGCCTACAGCGGCGGCCTGGACACATCGTGCATCCTGGCCTGGCTCATCGAACAGGGCTACGAAGTGGTCGCCTTCATGGTGGGTCTCCTTTGCAGTAGCGCACGCATTTATGGGGTTTCCCTCTCGTACGCTTTCAAGAATGCGTGTGCAACGCACTGTGGCTGAAAGAAAAATGCGTGACTGGCGAACAATGGTAATGGTGAGCGCAGCAATGATGACAGCTGTGTTTTTCTGTCCCTGACACGAAAATTCTGAAAATGGGTATGCTGAAAAGAAAAGTGTAAAAGCGGACCAAGACTTGCGTGCGGGAAGTTGGTGCATTGTTACTGAAGACCAGAAAGGCTCGGAAAAAGACAGCATGCTCTTATCTTTATTCGCACCTTTCTTTTAAAAAAGGAGGCCGTCTGCTGTACACGTCTAAACAACACGAAAGAGAAACGTTTTTTGCGTGCAGTCAACAGTTATCTCCCATTCATGCTTGAAGCGTGCTATATTTTTTAATTATAAAGTTATTCTGTAGGCGCAAGATCATTTCCATGCTTTCTGACGTTCGATGCGCAGTAAAGATGAATGTTGTTCTTGACTGCGAGCTATTTCTCGTTTTTTTTTTCATGTTTCTAGCAACTCATACCCAGCAATTGTGGACAAAAGCATTGTTCAACTGTAAAAATCTTTTGAACGCAATTTTTTCGTGTATTTTTAGATTTCACCACAAAAGAATATATCCGTTGACCTCCCGTCGGCAGGCTTGTATTAATTCGCTATTAGCGTTTTTCCCTTTGGTTTTCTGGGGCAGTCTTACTGCTTGATGCGAGCGATATTTTTCCATCGCTCTGAAATATTTTGCTACGCATCGGAAGAATAGGTCGTTCTGTCCTGTCTGGTCTTTCTGTGTGGCTTGTGTAAAAATTAGCGCTGTTTTTACTTCTGTTGATCTTCAATATTTCCATAACAGTACCTTATAATTTTCCAGCGTTCAATTTTTATCTTCAAAAATGCTGAAAATGGTAGTGTATGCGACATGCCACCCCAGTATACCGTACCGCAATCAATTCAAGTGAGTAATCGCTTATCTCGAACAATATGCGAAAATTTGGTTACGTTCCCAAAGGCACGGTTATGCAGAAGTCTGTGGCACCCTGCTCTTTCGCTACGTCTGTCAACTCCGAAAAGCGAGAGCTGTGCAGGTTGGTTTCATGTAACTTGAGGGGTGTGTGGGGGGTTACCTACCGCCAACGTTAAAAATAAACGACAATAATGATAGGTGGACACGAGAAACATTGTACATCTCAATCGAAGTTCATTAACGTCAAGGTTGAACAAAACCGCACTACACGGCACTATACAACTGCAGTGAACGAAAACATAAGACAAGCAGACGACGAAAGAAAGACCGACCGAAAATCACAATTGGCGGAAATTTCGTTTTCGCTCTGCAGCCGGGAGATATTTGAGACACGTTGCGTTTTAACTGAAATAAATAGCTGTATTAGTGGAACTTTTGTCGTGCTTTCCGAGGTCTTTGCCAAGCGCCCTCGCCAGATAAGGAAACAAAAAAAAAATTCTTGCGGTTTAGCATTGCTAACCACGAAATATTGTGCGAAATCAGGTTCTTGCAGGTGGACACCAAAGCCACGAATACCGTCTTTGTCAAAAGTAATCAGGCCAGGCGCGAACCGCCCAGGAGCGGGAGCGCGGTCGAGAGGTGGCATTGCGTTCAACGGCGCTTGCTGGCGAGATTACCGCCTGGTTACTTTTGACAAAGACGGTATACCTGAAAGCGCCTTTCCTTTCATTTCGTGACTTGCACACAGATGGAAGTTGCTGAACACGACGATGCACAGCGCGAGAGTGTGTTGCAGTTTAACACGAGGCGTGATCGGCTGCGGCGATGGCATAGGGCTCTCGTGCAGTGACCAGTGAAGCTGATGTGTTCGCGCCGCCGCGGGTTCGAAACCCAGTCGCGGCGATACGCATTTTATTAATGCGAAAGCATTATATGGCTCATGAGGCGGAAAATCCGGCGTTGTCGTTGCCCACGCCAGGCGGTCAGAAAACACACGTGACCTTATCAGGAAAAGAAGAAAAAATACATCCCGTAGTGGGTCTCAAACCCAGGGCGGTGCGAACAAATCAGCTTAGCTGGCCACTACATTAGAATATTGCGCCATCCCCGCAGTACAACGCCCCACTCGATAAACTGCCAGTCTCTCTCTAGCTCTCGCGCTGGGTTTGGGTATCGTCGTGTTCATCAGCTTCCATTCGGGCGGCGCGAATTACAGATCAGCTTTGCTGGCCACTGCGTTCGAGTAATTTTTTCTCCAGGTTGGCCAAGGTCACCCTCATTCAAAGTCTCGTTTATTTCCCGCCACTTTCCCGCATCACGTGATGAACTTCAGAGGTTTCACCACACACCGGAATTTTCCAGGTCAGGAGACCAATAGTGCTCTTGCACCAAAGATCGATTCAGGCCTCAGTGGGACCTTTTCGTCGTCCTCTACTTTGCGATTCTCCCGCTCGGACCCTCTTTCACTCGTTGTGTTAGTTTGATGCTGTGTCATGGGTAAATTCGCAGGTAATAAAACTTCACAACCGGATTCCCCGTTAACCTCCGATTCACGAGTAAATGGAGTATCAAGAGAGTCCAAAACCGAGTAATAACATGTCCTAAACGTAGTAAACAACAAACACCTTCAACAACGAGCACTTTCTCGGGTGGTGTTTTGCCACGAAAGGTGTGACCGACTCACCATTTATCGGGACCAAACCTTTTTCTGGGATACCGACAGTGCGCCAACTACGTCCCTCCTGGAATTCACTGCAGCGACCGACGTTCTGAGATTAACACGATCACTCGCCCGCTCTCCTTGTTTCACCCAAGCAAGCCACGGTCCATTGTTTTGAAGTATTTTCGGATAAAGCTTTAATCGGACATTCATTTGGCGCACACCGTGCTGGCCACATGCAGCGCTGTAGTACCCCCCCCCCCCCCCCAGTCAAAATTTTCCAGGCTCCAAGATCTGCTTTTAAGCATTGTACTGGGTCATTGACGACACCTCTGACGCTAAAAAAATCTCTGGTAGGGGGGGGGGGGGGTAGGAGTACCACCCCTGGGATCCTTAGTGGCTTCATTCGCATTAAGTGTAAGAATGAACTGTTCTAAAGCCCGGGAACTTTTTGCGCACCCTTTGCGTCTAACCACGTGTTAACGTGAATGGAAGGGCTATATCAGCCGATCAGCTGACCAAACTGAACTCCCTCTCTGCGAAATGATTTTTTCTTTCGAAATAATGCTTTTTTTTTGTAAACGGTGCGAAAGGCGAGACACACGCTCGCATAATCGCACACGCACGCAGAGACAGATACAAAGGGCAAGTGCTGTTCCGGGGTTCGTGGTGCTTTTAATTTTTCATGCATATAGTTTCACGCTGTTTACCGTAGAATGCACTCTTAGCAACTTGACGATAATGCAGCAACTCGCAGACTCGCCATCATTATGGACGCATTACCCTATGGTTGCACATCAATTTTGAAATCCAGGGTTCGACGGAAACCCGTCTGGTCGGGTATGTTCATGGCGGAAAATCTTCAAGCGCCGACCTGTCACAAGATGTCCGTTGTTGCCTCGCTTGTCCGCCGATCGGAGAACCTCTGCTCTACGTTGGAAGAAAAAAAGACAGATCTGGACACCGTTCGCCGCGACCTGATGGCTTCGGGCTATCCCAGTTCTTTTATACAAAATCCGAGAATCGCCTAGCTCACCCGCCGCCACAGCAACCCCAGCGAGAGAAGAAGAAAAGGATTACAATATCCTACGTCCCCGGAGTAAGTGAAAGTTTATCCCGCATATTCCAGTCGTACGAAGTCGACGTCGCACATGTACCCACGCAAAAGCTGCGACACGCGTTGGTTACAGTGAAAGAGAAGATAAAGAAGAAGTTCCCGGGCATCGTGTATAGGGTTCCCTGCGCTGATTGCGAGCATGTCTATATCGGTGAAACAGGTGATTTTCGGAAAAGATTGCAGCAGCACCACAATGATGTCAAGAACAAGCGCGTGGCAACAAACGCACTGGCTGATCATGCTATCTCCGAGGGCCATGACATCGACTGGGACGGCTCGAAGATAATCGGAAAAGAAAAGAGCAAGACGACAAGGCTTTACCTAGAATCTTTTTATATTCAGACGACGGCAAACACGCTTAATCGCAACGAAGGCAATCTACCCCCGGTATACTCCCGCTGCTTGCGTCATACCATGAAACCTATATAACTTACCTTCACTCCTGTCTTTCTTTCATTGTGAACAAGGCCCCCGTAAGCCGGGGCCGAAACGTCCTCTTTTTTAACGATTAGTCGGCGCTTGAAGATTTTCCGCCACATCGATTTTGGTCCAAATCGGCTAAGGTCAAATTTGGGGTGTGGCCAGGGCCAAGTTTTGGAAATGGCCAGGACCAAATTTGGTGTTATCTGTGTGTTATGTTTTATTTTTAACTTAACATGGCATCGCTGTTGCTGTGTATCGGCACAAGATCGGACGGCCAAGATTCGGCATTAAATGATGGCCAAACTTCAGTACCAATGTTGTCAGACTGCATGACAGATTTCGTGCAGCCGAGTTTGACGACCACAGCGTTGCTGTTCAGTCAGTCAGTCAGAAAAACTTTATTTCCCACCGATATAGGAGACACGCCTACCTTCCCAGCTCAGGTACGCAGACCCGGGAGGGAGTAGGGGGCTCCGCGACTAGAGGCCTGTGTGGTGAACCTCTTGGTTCTTCGAGGCCTCGGTCGCCAGGCGGATGGCTTCGAGTTGGTCTTCGAGTTTTGAGCTTCGAAGGAGAGACTCCCAAGCTTCCTCAATAGGAATGTTTACGGCAGCCCCAGGTGAGTAGGGGCATTGCCAGATTATGTGGTTTAGTGTCCCTCTCTGGTCGCATTGTTTACATCTGTCGTGTTCTCTTGCGTCTATGTTAAGGAGGTATAGCCAGTGTGGGTTCGGATAGTGGCCCGCCTGGAGTCTTCTCAGACACCTGGCTTGTTCGTTGTCCAGTTGTGTGTGCGGTGTGGCGTAGGATCTTCTACCCAGTTTATAGTAGTCGCAAAGTCTCTGAAGGTGGTCAGCCGCTCCTCGTGTACTGGGTCGTCGAGCCGCTCTGCGCTCGCCCGGTAGTAGACGTCTCGAGCGAGCGCGTGTGCGGCTTCATTCCCCGGTGCCGATTCGTGGCCAGGAGTCCAAATAATTCTGACCTTACGAGAAATCTCCCTGGATTCAAGTATTTTCTTCGTTTCTGCCGCCACCCGTCCTTTGGCGAGGTTCCAGATGGCCGTCTTGCTGTCACTAATTATGGTGTTGGCTTGCGTCCCGACACACGCGAGTGCAATAGCCACTTCCTCTGCGATGTCAGCATTTCTTGTTTTGATCGATGCTGTAATTAACGGGATGCCTGCCCCATCTACCACCGCGGCGACCGCGGCCCCAGATTTTCCGGTGGCTGCGTCCGTGTATGCCACTGTTTCCGGTGGTTTCGAGTCCATTTCTCTAGCTATGGCCTTGGCTCTGCTTTCCCTTCTTTCCTTGTGGTGAATTGGGCACATGTTTTTTGGCATCGGCGGGATGTAGAGGTTGTCTCTGTACCCGTTGTCGAGACTAACTTTCGGGGTGGTGCCCCTGTCGTGTTGAAGCCCCACCCACCTCAGTATTTATCGCCCGGTGTCAGACAGACTGAGCCGCTCTATCTGTGTGGTTCGTGTGGCTTCCGCCAACTCGTCTACTGTGTTGTGCATTCCAATGGCCAGTACTCTTGTAGTCGAGGTTGATTGAGGGAGACTGAGTGCGTTCTTGATACTCCTTCTTATTACGGATGCTTCAATCTTTTCTTTTTCCTTCGCATTTAGGTGCAGGTAGGGGATGACATAGCAGATTCTGCTGGTGATGAAAGCCTGCATTATTCTGGCTAAGTTCCCTTCCTTCAGACCTCTGTTTTTGAGAGAGATTCTTCTGATGAGCCCTGTTACTTGCGCTACGGATCCTTGCAGTTTGTTTATCATGGTCGTGTTCCTCCCGTCGGCCTGGATGATGAGTCCGAGGACCCTGATCTGGCTGACTGCTGGGATCCTTAGGCCTTTCACTGTAACTTCGATGTCGGGTTTCTGTCTGCTCTTGGTGTAAATCAATAGCTCAGATTTTTGAGGAGAGCAACTGAGGCCGATTTTCGTCGCGTAATCGACCACAGCGGCCGCCGCTAGTTGGAGATTCTCTTGAATTTCTCCGTCTGATCCTCGGTTGGTCCAGATATTAATGTCGTCGGCGTAGAGGCTGAAATTGATGTTTGGGATGGTGCCAAGTCTTTGCGGGAGTTTGATCATCGCAATATTGAAGAGCAGGGGGGACAAGACGGATCCTTGAGGTGTGCCCTTCCCAGCTATCTTTATACTCGATGATTTTGCTTCCAAGAATGTCAGGGTGACCCTTCTCTCCGAGAGGAAGCTGCTGACGTAGGCGAAGGTTTTAGCTCCAACGTCCATGTCTCCGAGGTTTTCAAGAATGGCCGCGTGGTGAACGTTGTCGAAGGCTTTCCGGAGGTCAAGCCCCAGAATAGCCTTCGTGTCACCTGAGTGCCACTGATCGACGATGTCATGCCTCAGTCGCAGCATTACGTCTTGCGTGCTGAGGTGTTTCCTGAAGCCGACCATTTCGTGTGGCCAGAGCCCTTTGGACTCCATGTAGTTATAAAGCCTCGTATGTATCACCTTCTCCATGAGCTTTCCAACGCAGGAGGTGAGAGATATGGGTCTCAGGTGTTCGAGCTTGTACGGTTTACCAGGCTTGGGGATGAATATGACATCCGCTGTTCTCCATGGCAACGGGAGGTTTCCTTGTTCCCAGACTAGTTGCATGTAGTCCGTGAGTTTAGTGATCGAACTGTCGTCTAGATTTCTGAGAATCCTATTGGTTATACCATCTGGTCCTGGAGCCGTGTTGCGTTTTAGGCTGAGAATTTCCGCTCTCACCTCCGCCTCCGTTATAGGCCTGTCCAGTTCCGGATTGCTAGCTCCAATGTAGGGTGGGAGGTCCTGGTTCACACTGTCGCCAATGTATGTCCTTCTGAGTTCCTCGAAAAACTCTTCTTCGGAGCCTTCGAAGATGTGTTTGATCTTTCGCTGAGTTACTTTTGCCTGCGTTTTAGTCTGCTCCGGGCACAGCAAGTGCCTAAGTATGTTCCACGTTTGGGGAGGCTCATCTGTTTCTCCATGTCGTCACATCTCTGGAGCCAATTCTGTTCGCATACTTTGAAAGCCTGCTTCTCCATTTCCTTGTTGTGTCTGTGTAGTCGCCTCCTAAGGTTCCTGTTCCATCTAAGTCCTTTCAGTCTCTTTTCCATGCTCTTCTTGGCTTCCCACATATGTAGCAGGCGCGAGTCCATCGGGGCAGGGGCATCTTCGTCCTCGATCGTTCGCGTATTATTCTTGACACTCGTTCGTATTTCTTTGGTCCATTTCTCGATGTCTTGGATCGCGTCTTCTGGTTGTGACTGGGTTCCTTCGTTCCTGAATTTATCCCAATCAGTGATTCGCTGTGACCATTTCCTGTTCGATCCGAGTGTTTTGGTGAGGGAGAGGGTGTGACTGAGTACGTAATGATCGCTGCCCAGGTTACATCCGGTATTCCCCCACATAAACTCTTTTAAGTTTATTGTGAACGTGAGGTCCGGCGATGTGCCCTTGGTGACACTGTTGCCGTCCCTGGTTGGGGAATTGGGGTCTGTGTGGAGAGTGAGATTGAGGTCGTGTGCATCCTCCCACAGCCTTCTGCCCTTAGCGTCTAGTTTGTCGTATCCCCAGTCTTGATGCTTGGCGTTAAAATCTCCCATAATAATTAGTGGACACGTGCCAGCGGCTTGAATTGCTCTAATAAAGAGCGGCTTGAAGCGGTCCCTGTAGTTCCTTGGTGGGCTGTATACGTTAAGCATAAAGATGCTGGGGGCGTGTTTGTTACCAGTGGCGATTTCCACCAGTACCGATTCTATGTCTTGGAAGGATGTGTCGTGCCATATGGCCGTGATGTCCTTTCGAATTAGTGTAACTA
This sequence comes from Amblyomma americanum, assembly GCF_052857255.1. NCBI lineage: Eukaryota > Metazoa > Arthropoda > Arachnida > Ixodida > Ixodidae > Amblyomma > Amblyomma americanum. The sequence goes on from NC_135497.1 coordinate 279,030,763, forward strand.
CCCTGGTGTCATCCCCTCTGTTGCTTCCATAGGCCTTGAAGTGCCTCTGTTTTGGCCATTCTATATTTGTTTCTTGAAGTGCGATGGCTAGAGGAACCTCGCCAAGTAAAGAAATGTAGTTTTCTAGCAGCGCTCTTTTTTGTCTGTAACTCCTGCAGTTCCATTGTAGAATGGTTGTGGGGGTGCGAGTGCTTATCCTGAAACGTGGTGGGAGATTGTTGTTTACGTGACTAGCCATTATGGGCCTTCCAGACGTACTGCCGCTCCACACCCGAGCTTTTCTTGGAGTCCCTTGATTTCGCTTGCTGTGCACTGCATTTGTGCATACATTGCTTCCATGGCCTGTCTCATTTCAGCCACGATACTTTCTAGCTTGTTGTTGATTCCCATCATGGCGACTTCAAATTGTACCTTCGTAACGAAGATGTCATCCATTTTTTCCGCGCATTTACGCTTGCTAGGCGGGGACTTTGCCTCGTTGCGGGTCCCTGCCCCTTCTGTTAGCGGTATTATTGTAGGTTGGGCAGTTTGTGACAGCGGTGTCTCTTTGAGCAGTGTGGCCGCGGTGTTTTTGGGGGTGTGTACTTCCTGTTTAAGTGTTTGCACTTCCTGTTTGAGTGTCATAATGACATCATTAAGTTCTTTTACTGCTTCTCTGAGCTCGTGGTTTTCTTTCTCTATCTTTTGTATGTACTGGTTAGGCTGGGAGTCTCTCCTATCGAAGCTCACCTTTTTTTCTCCGTCCGAGTCCTTCTTGAGGCCCCAGGGGTCTCCGGGCGTTCTCTTGTTCTTGTCTGGCTGGGTGGAACTGGACTGGCCCACTATCTTCTTTTCCCCGGACGCGGACCGTGATCTGGACCTGTAAGTCGAACGTTAAGGGGAGGGGGACAGAGGTGGGAAGTGGTTTGGGGATCTGCTCCTGCTCCTGGCCTTCCTCTTATGGGATGGTGTCTTGAGAATTGGCACTAATTTAAAATCTTCTTCTTTTGCTAGCATTTCCTCCGCAAGCTTCCTTTCCCAGAAATTCTTCTTTACCAGGTACGGTGTTCGAAACATGGCCTTGCACGTCTTGTCGCCAAGGGGGTACGCCTTGCCACACAGGGCGCATCGAGTCTCCTTGCAGCTGTGACCCTTCTGAGGGTCTTTTTCACCGCAGTTTCTGCATCTCTTGATCGAGGTGGGGTTAGGGCACACGTCCATTCGGTGTCCCAGGTCCGCGCATCGATAGCAGACTTCGTAGCGTTTCCTGTACAGGAAACATCTCTCGTAGCAGCCGCAGAGCTTTATAGTCCTTGGGACCGGCTCCTCTTGGAAGACGAGGAGGATCATAGTCGACTGGGGGCTAAGTCTTCTGACCGCGATAATTTTCGGGTTCATTCCCAGACTTGCGTTAAACTCGAGTTCTGCTACCAGTTCGGCGTCGGAGACGCTGAGGTGGACGTTGTGAATCACTCCTTTTCCCCTGCTCTCCGGGATTGTCATATGTGCCTTGATTTCTGTCTTGCTTCCTTCTTCCGTGGTGATGGAAGTTATTTGCTGGTATTTTACCGCCCTTTTCTTGTCTTCAGTAGCGATTAAAAGGGTCTGCTGGGCTTCGTTGGGCGAGAGGATGTCCCTCCGAGCGTCTCCGTAGGAGATCCCAGTCTCCCTGCACACGTAGTACAGCAGCCTGGCGGCTCCGAGCCTTGTAAGGGGAGCGAGGCCCCCTTGGGGTCGCAGAATTATCCGCGTTGCGCCATCGGGGATGCGCACATGCTGTTTTCCAACTGATTTCCAGCTTCTTTACCGCGGCGCGTTTGAAATTATTCGGCCTCTCCTGCGTGGCGGCGCCACTGACTTCCGGTTGCCGCTCCTCGCGTTGCATTGGTACAGCTTTTCCTCCTTTCTTGACCTTATACCAGCTTTCTGGCTCGTAGTCTTCTTCCGCGGAGGTTCCCCCGACTTCCGCGTCCATTTCCGCTGCTTCGTTGCTGTTAGCGGCCGTGCGTTATTGCCGCATCCTCTCCGCCCGCCTCCTCAGATACCGAGTTTCACGCTACGTAATGCACGCGGTATAGAGTTTGCCGCTACGTAAGGCTGCACTGCTCTGACACGACTGAAACTTTCGCTCTTCGCGGCCGCTATACAGCCGGCATGCATACGTCTCCGGCAGGGGTTGCATAATTCTAGCATGCTTGCGACAGCCTCGGAAGCGTCCAATCCCAGACAACACAAATACATCCTCAGGACATCCCGAGGAATAATTTTTCAACACGATGTGTTGTTCTGACGATGTCCTCTACTGATCATCTATAAGTCCTCACATAGTCCTGTTGTCCAGCCTCAGTACGTCCTCAGGACATCTTCCAAATTCATCTCAAGGACCTTCTTAGTATGTTTTCAGGACGTCAGATGAAGATTTAGCCCCAGAGAATGTGGGTCATTATATTGCTTAATTACTTTGGGGAGTGTGCATAGAGGCTGTCAAACAGCTTTCTTTTTCCTTCATTTGTCTTGGATTCTAACAAACGAATTATGCAAAGTTTCGCCGGGATCAAGACTGGTTAGTTTGCCACATTTCTTGGTACATACAGGTTGTTTTTCCTGCAATATTTTCATACAGCGACGACTACAACTCTTTCAGAAATTGAACTCTGCCATCTCATTGCAAAAGGTTTCTGGACTAATGGCCCTTAAAGCTAAACAGTCCAACCCCACCAGAAGCATGCAGCACATAAGAATGGGTTTAAAAGCCAAAATAACTTAAAATAGCTCCTCAAGGGTATATAGTTTTGTTCAGTCACAATGGCTTCCTTCATTATGTTGGTATTGTACACAAGTAACTTTTAATAAACCGGTAGTTTTTAATCAATGAAAACCAGGTGCGAGGGATAAATTTTTTTTAAATCTCAGTTCAATGCCACAATATTGTACTGTGATAGGTCGTTTGCAGGACATCTGAGGAATTTTCATCCTCGAGTCGTCCAGCGAAGTACAAACTGAGGACATCTTCATGAGGAAGTTTGGTTGTGACGCACTCAAAAAGTACTCGGAATGTCCTGTTAGTAATGAGGACGTTCTGACCATTTGAGGACGTCCTCAGCACGTTTGGTGTTGTCTGGGATTTCAGCTGCACTGCTCTGACACGAATGAAACTTTCGCTCTTCGCGGCCGCGATAGCCGGCATGCATACGTGTCCAGCAGGCGTTGCATGATTCTAGCACGCTTTCGACGGCCTCGGGAGCGCCCAATTTCAACAGCACTGCTCTGACAAGACAAACTTTCGCTCTTCGTGGCCACTGCATCCCAAGCCTGCAAGACGTAAACGGAGCTCCCCTGAATCTAGACTGGAACACGGTTAATCATAGCACCAATTTCGTGGACCCGGTGACAGGGGCCAACACTCAGTGGAATTAGAGTGCGTGGCAGAAGGTCAAGCGCAAGCTTGTCCGGAACGGGCAGAAGGCCTCCTGGTCCTTGCTGCAGTCGCACCTATCCTGGCCGTGGTGGCAATCCATCAATGGTTGCACCAAGTTCCAGGACCCGTTTCTGCTGCTAATGGAGGCCATTGCACGGCGCTACCCGCTCTAAACCATCACTACGCAGCCGCTGTCGTCGATCCACACTCCATTTTGAAGTGGAGTGTGCAACTCCGGCTTCAGCGAAGGCACCCGCTGTAGCTATTTTTTTTAACTGCTCCTATCGGAGGCACCAAGAGCTGCCTAGGCTGAGGCGCCGCTGTCCGCTCCGCCCGAATTCTCTCTCATATCACAGTGATAATTTCTTGCGGGTCTCAGTTATGAAATCTCAAATCAGAGGCGAGTAAAACACTATTATTTTACTCTTAGTGCCTTGCAGGCTCGTTGGAGTGGAGTGGGTACCCACGGAGAAAACATTATAAAATCACTGAATCATGCATTGTATGCAATCTTACCTAAGCATCCACGAAACAAGCTGGCTAATAGCGCATACAAAATTTCCTGCCTTTAGCTGAAAGAGTGGTTAAAATGCCGTATTAAACGCGGCTCTTAGAAATACATAAATTTTGATGGCCACTCTTGTTCCTAACAGGAAGCGGCACCCGTATGCGTATACCGGATAGCGGCCGCGAATAGCAAAAGTTTCAGCCTAAAATTGGGCGCTCCCAAGGCCGTCGGAAGCGTGCTAGAATTATGCAACGCCTGCCGGACACGTATGCATGCCAGCTATAGCGGCCGCGAATAGCGAATGTTTCAGCCGTGTCAGAGCAGTGCAGCTGAAATTGGGTTCTCCCGAGCTGCATGTCTTATAAATTGCGACGCGCGAAATGCAACTGAAGTGGGCAGATATTGGACTTGTTATGATACTGGCGCAGTTTTTCTAAAGCATGAAAGCATAGTGCTAAGCAGGATTACTGTGTGTAGGGCGTGTAGAGTGCGGAAACACACTTCTATTCCAAAAACTTGAAGTGCACAAGCAGACGAAAGCGAAGAAAGACGACGTGACACACACGAGCGCTCGTGTGTCACGTCTTCTTTCTTCGCCCTCGTCTGTTTGTGCGCTTCCAAGTTTTTGGAATGCCTCACCTACACGCCCAAACAACCACTTTGCCAAGCTTCGTTGCAACCACGAGTATTGGCACGAAGCTTGTTTTCCTTGAGAGTGTTTCTTCAGCGGCGCGCAAATATTTTCGTGTGCAAATGCTTCCGCCGTTCACAGGAAAAGCGGCGCGAAAAAAAAAACTAAACAGGGGTTTTACATCGCAACCGCTAGCTCAGCATCAACAGTGGCTTGATTCCCGCAATGGACTTGCAGCAGGGCCGGTATCAACGTTGGCAAGAAGCTGTGGCGATCCAGTCGTGTCGATAAACTAATCTCGAAAAGCTCTTGCTCTTCGGAGCAGTAAAGCTCCGACAGAACTCTACGAACGCAACATAGAGCCGAGGAATAAATGATGAAGCCAGCCACGCTCCAGTAGCTCGCCTGCTCTGTCCTACTATGTGATTACTCATTTTGAAACCAGGTGGCACTGGGTGCCATATTTCGGCGCGCCCCCTCGGAAGCGCAGGTTCCGTATACCTGGACGCTGCCTCGCGTCGGGAGCTCGTTCGAGTTGACAGGTATGAGACCCATAGCATCCGAATTAACTAGCGCGTCACCGCATAGACTTACAAGGGCGTTGGCCGGGAATGGGTTGGCAGTTCGAATTGTTATCCATATTTCTGAATTAACAGGGGTCGCACTAATGAGCTTTTACTGTATTGTGTAACTGGAGGGTGGTTGCCATGGGAATCACTCGGGGATGGTTACCATGGAAGTGTAAGGAGGAGGGTATGGCAAGAGCATAAGAGTGTGCAATCGGAGGGCGGTTACCGTAGAAGATGGAAGGAAGATGGTATGGTAAGAGCGTATGAATGCGCAATCGGAGGGCAGTTATCGTAGGTGATAGAATGAGGAGAAACGTATGGCAAGAGCATAAGAATGTGCAATCGGAGGGCGGTTACCGTAGAAGATGGAAGGAAGATGGTATGGAGAGAGCATAAGAATGTGCAATCGGAGGACGTTTACCGAGGAAGGAGGGGTATGGCGAGGAATGCGCAGCTGGCGGGTAGCTTCAGTGGCAAGCACCGGCTGGGTGGCAACCGTGGGGGAACATTTGGCTTCCCAACCTCAGGCTAGTTATGAATACCGGACTTAGCGCTGTTGGCTTAACGTGCGACTGAAGAGGCTCAAGCCGGCATGCCGCTGGCGTGGCATTGAGTTGAGGCTTACCTGCAACGTTGCCCCACACCAGTCCAACTCTTAAAACAGACATCTTCCCAACCATCTCACGCAAAATCACTCATCTGTCGAAAGTTTCTTGCCAGGTATGCGCGGCACGAATAGCCAAGGCATGTACTTTTGGGCACAGATTCACTTGCGCGACACTCAGGATTGTGAGGTACAATTTACAGTGATCCCACTCTTGCGGAAAAGTGCGCCGAACCAGTATAACTGCGCCATCCTGATAAAAATAGAGAAAATTGCGCCAAACTGCTAAAAAATTGAACCTTGGTTTTTGAGGAAAAGAAATGGCGCAGTATATGTCTCGCATCTCGGCAGACACCTGAAGGCGCTGTAAGGGAAGGGATAAAGGAGGGAGTGACAGCAGAAAGAGGTACCGTAGTGGAGGGCTCCTTAGCTTCTTCTGATTGATTTTTGAAATGTTTTTTTTTAACTTAGAAGTGGCGTTCAAACGCTTGAAGTAAATCGCGCGATAAGCAAATCTCAACGAACAAATGTTGTGTTCGCCGATAAGTTTTGCGCGAAAGATCAATTCGGCGCGAAAAAGAAGATCGGTCGGCGTACAGCAGCCCATCCAGAGTATGCGATCGATCAATATTTTATTGCGAGCCGACTGGACTCCACCGCCGCTCCTCAAGAAAAAAAGTAAAATTAAAAATACATCATCATCATCATCATCATCATCGACAGCCTTACTACACCCACTGCAGGGCAAAGGCCTCTCCCATGTCTCTCCAATTAACCCTATCCTTTGCCAGCTGCATCCACCCTTTGCCTGCAAACTTGTTAATCTCATCCGCCCACCTAACCTTCTGCCGCCCCCTGCTACGCTTACTTTCTCTTGGAATCCACTCCGTTACCCTTAAGGACAAGCGGTTATCTTGCCTTCGCATTACATGCCCTGCCCAAACCCATTTCTTTCTCTTGATTTCGACTAGGATGTCATTAACCCGTGTTTGTTCCCTCACCCACTCTGCCCGCTTCCGGTCTCTTAACGCTACACCTATCATTTTTCTTTCCACGGCTCGCGGCGTTGTCCTTGACTTAAGCTGAACTCTTTTCGTAAGCCTCCACGTTTCTACCCCGTAGGTGAGTACCGGTAAGATTAAGCTGTCGTACACTTTCCTCTTGAGGGAAATTGGTAAACTGCCACTCATGATCTGCGAGAATTTGCCATATGCGCTCCACCCCATTCTTATCCTTCTAATTATCTCCCTCTCATGATCCGGATCAGCTGTCACTACCTGCCCTAAGTAGACGTATTCCGTCACAACTTCTAGGCTCTCGCTGCCAATTGTGAACTGTTGTTCCCTTGCTAGGCTGTTGAACATTACCTTGGTTTTCTGCATGTTAGTTTTTAGACCCATCGATCTGCTCTGCCTGTCTAACTCATTGATCATGATTGGCAGTTCACCTCCTGAGTGACTCAGCAAGGCGATGTCATCAGCAAATCGTAGATTATTTAGGTATTCTCCATTTATTCTTATTCCCAACTGTTCCCAATTCAGGCCTCGAAATACCTCCTGTAAACATGCGGTGAACAGCATTGGCGAGATCGTGTCTCCTTGCCTGACGCCCTTACTTATTGTAATTTTATTGCTGACTATATGGAGGACTATAGTAGCTGTGCAGTTGCTATATATATCTTCCAGTATTTTGACATAAGGCTCTTCTACCCCCTGGTTACGCAATGCCTGTATGACTGCTGAGGTTTCCACTGAGTCGAATGCTTTCTCGTAATCAATGAAAGCTATATATAGAGGTTGATTATATTCTGCGCATTCCTCCATCACCTGACCTATAGTGTGAATATTATCTATTGTGGAATATCCTTTACGAAAGCCTGCCTGATCATTTGGTTGATTAAAGTCTAACGTTGCCCTGACTCTATTAGCGATTACCTTAATAAATAATTTGTAGGCAACGGATAGTAAGCTGATCGGCCTGTAATTTTTCAGGTTCTTGGCGTCTCCCTTCTTATGAATTAAGATAATGTTTGCATTCTTCCAAGCTTCTGGTACAGTCGAGGTCATAAGGCATTGCGTATACAGGGTGGCTAGTTTTTCTAGCACGATGTCCCCTCCATCCTTCGACAGATGTGCTGTTACCTTATCCTCCCCAGCTGCTTTTCCCCTTTTCATTGCTTCTAAGGCTTTTTTTACTTCATATTTCGTTACTGGCGGGATGACGCATTGCTGTGCACTGCTGTCTTTCTCATTAACGCTCTGATTACATTGGCTACTGTACAGGTCTGTGTAGAACTGTTCGGCTACGTTAACTATCTTATCCACATTGCTAACGACATTGCCCTGCTTGTCTCTTAATGCATACATCTGGTTTTTACCTATGCCTAGTTTCCTCTTCACTGCTTTTAGGCTACCTCCGTTCTTTAGAGCAAGCTCGATTCTCTCCATATTAAACTTCCTTATGTCGGTTACCTTGCGCTTATTTATTAACTTTGATAGCTCTGTTAGTTCTATTCTATCGGTAGGGTTAGACGCCCTCATGCTTTGGCGCTTCTTAATCAGATCTTTCGTCACTTGAGATAGCTTCCCGGTATCCTTTCGAACTGTCCTACCGCCTACTTCTACTGCGCACTTCGTAATTATTGATGTCGGAATATCGTGCATTGAATGAACATCAAGATCGCCTTCCTCATTTAAAGCCGAATATCTGTTTTGCAGCGCTATCCTAAACTCCTGTGATTTCCCTCTTACGGCTAACTCGTTAATGGTCTTCTTCTTCACTAGCTTCTTCCGTTCCTTCTTCAAGTCTAAGCTAATTCTACACTTTACCATTCTGTGGTCGCTACAACGCACCTTTCCGAGGACGGCCACATCCTGAATGATGCCAGGTTTAACGCATAGTATGAAGTCGATTTCATTTTTGGTTTCACCACTGGGGCTCTTTCAGGTCCACTTCCTGTTTTCTCGTTTGCGGAAGAAGGTATTCATGATCCGTAAATTACTTCTATCCGCGAATTCGACTAATAACTCTCCCCTGCTATTTCTAGAGCCTATCCCATAGTCACCTACCGCGTGGTCGTCAGCCTGCTTCTTGTTCACCTTCGCATTGAAGTCGCCCATCAGTACAATGTACTGCGATTTTACTTTATTCATTGCCGATTCGACGTCCTCATAGAAACTTTCAACGGTCTGGTCATCATGGCTGGATGTGGGTGCGTATGCCTGCACCACTTTCAGCTTGTACCTCCTATTCAGCCTAATTACTATAGCTACTACACTCTCGTTAATACTATAGAACTCCTCTACGTTGCCAGCTATATCCTTATTAATGAGGAATCCCACACCTAGTTTTCGTCTACCCTCTAATCCGCGACAGCACAGTATGTGTCCGTCCTTTAGTACTGTATACGCCTGACCGGTCCTCCTAACTTCGCTAAGCCCTATCACATCCCATTTAATTCCCGCTAGTTCCTCGAACAGCACTGCTAGGCTAGCCTCACTAGGTAAAGTTCTAGCGTTAAACGTTGCCAGGTTCAGATTCCAATGGCGGCCTGTCCGTAGCCAGAGATTCTTAGCACCCTCCGCTGCGTCACAGGTCTGACCGCCGCCGTGGTCAGTTGCTCCGCAGCCGCTAGGGACTGAGGGTTGAGGGTTAATTGGTTTGATCATAGTAGGTTGTGGCCAAGTACTACACCAGGGTGGCCAAATCCTGCTCTGGTGAGAGAGTGCGTTGTCGGTTCTGGTCACCGAGTTCGGGCCGCACTCCAGGCCTGGTTATGCAATTCCATCGACACACGGATTTTTTTTTTGAAACCCGCCTATCCACAATTCTAATGAAGCTATCAATTAGCTAACAAAGGAAAGAGCAGTACCATGCGCCCATCCCCCAACATCGTCAAAACACGGAGAACTGCAAAATGATCGCATGTATGCTGTACACACTTCAGCAGAAGAGATTGCTCGCAGTATACTTCCACTCACTCTATTACTGGCCTGCTAATTTTGCAATTTATCATTACTTCTCGCTTCAGCCGTTCGCCTGAAACAATCGTGAGCTGACTCGTGTCGCTCTACAGAGCACGATCTGAAATGTAGGAGACGCAGAATTGCGGTCGCTGCTGTACTACCTGTTCATTCCAAGCACCCTAGTGCACCTTGCAAACATCCATTTCACATTGCAAGTTTGCCGCGTGAAAATATAACAATGTGAAACGAAAAGTACAGCGCAATCGAATGAAGTAGCGCTCGACCGCTCTTCGTCGTCGTCGCGCTATCCCCTCGTCGCTGGTTCCGGTGGACGCCGCGGGGCGGCGCCACCGCTCGTGAAAGTTGCGAATAGACACTGGTGAATCTGTCGTGCACTTTTTGTCCAGCAACTTGTTTCCCGGTTTTCATTTTTCAAAACCAAAAACCAACGTACCTCTTCTTGGCAGCTGTGCCTAAGAGGCGTCTAAGTGCTCACCAATCTTTTCTAGACATGGTCCGGAGAGAATTTTGTGCTTACACATTCAGTTTCCTCACTCTTCGCTTTTCATTACCTGTACGGCCTCCCCAGAAGGCAGGTGAAAAGGATCTGATCGGTCAGTACCCCTATACCCATGTATGTGCAGCATTTTTTTCTCAAGCATCTCTACCGCTGCCACAAACCCGCCTTTCCTTGGTTATTTCCATCGTGTGCAACAAAGAATATTCCGTTTCTGAAAAAGAAAATGCCTCAGTTTAGAGATCCTTCATTTTGCTATAATAGTACTGCAATATTTTTGCTATAATAGTACTGCAAGTTGCTATAATAGTACTGCAATTTTCTCCTTTCTAAACTATTGTCTTGTTTGGCCAATTTTTGTTCCATTCAAATCGAAATCCAGCAGAGCTCTGTACTTCATCACCTTCAGCAAGTTGCAAGGTTATTTTTGCCGTTTTTAGGCCAGCCATTGTGGCGGACAAGTTTCACACATTTTGTAGCATGTAAGCTATGCCTAACTCAATGATGTATACCTTTGTAAAGGTTACAGCTCTAAAAATGTTGCGTAACCTATGCATAAAATGAAGTAACCTTTACCATTTGTAACTTTTGCAAAGGTTACAAGTGGAAAGGTTACATTGTGTGACTTTTAAATTATACCTATACTTCAATGTCAAAATGTGCACCTTTACAAAGGTTGCCCAAAGGTTACCATGTTTAGAGTGTAGGGAAAACGAGCTCTAACGAGCTTTAATTTTGTCAGCTTTGGGATGTGGCTCTGCATCTAAGGTTACCTGCAATATTTAAGCTTTGGAGTATGTTTTAAGCCGAAATAAGTTTTAAGCTTTGTCAAGTATGTGAAAATTCTGCGCATTTACGGCAGGTGTAGCGTAAGTTTTGCACGCTTACGGCAGGGGTCGTAGTGTTTGCTGTATATAATGAAGGACTGAAAGGAAGACAGGCAGTTGTGCTGGTTACGAATTGAGAATGGTTTGGGGCAAAATTGGAAGTCTTGATCTGACCTCTCGGTGGATTCCTCCCTGTCCAGGTGACGTCCGAAATTGTTTCCACCTTGCCGACCAATTCCAAAGCAATTACAAATTTCCCGTTTGTCTTGAAGTGTCACGCATAATGACACCCCGTTGGAGAGGTCTGAACACCTGAACCTAGCATCCTTTTCGCGCTTCGTGTTCGTTCAGGGAAATTCGGCTTAATTTCAGAAGGGTTTTAGAGGGATCTCTGCAATCATCCCCTGGATTCTGGCCCATGCGCCTCGAATAACCGGTCGCGCCAACTCGCGACAGCCGGCGGCGCGACGGCGCGTAACTCAATGGCGACGAAAAATAAAAATTAATTGCGGTTGCAACGTGGACAGAACCATTTCCTCGACGCTTCCCCAATACTCCTATCTATAATCGACCACCTCCACGCCTGCGACAAAAGTGACAAAGCAAACCGCGCAACTACGATGTCAAATTTCTTTCTGGCTCACCTCCCAACTCCAATATCTATCACTTCCGGCATTCACTTTCTCTTGCCTGTTATCTATCCACTGACAGCGGCTCAATGTGCTGCCAGTTGTCATAACCTCAGAGGGACGAAACTGCATGTTTCCAAAACATCAGATTGAAAGAGAAAATTTATTTGAAAAGGTACTTGTTGCATAGCTAGAGCTATTTCTGGGAATCCTAGCATTTAATGAGTGTCGACAAATTCAGTCAGGCGTGACTGCGCGCAGGCATGACACATACCCGTGTGGCGGCACGTCGCATGCGACCATGCGCATGCATTTCCGCTACGCAGAAGACGACAATGAGCGGGCAGTGCCGCGGGACGGAGCTGATAGAAGTTGGCGAAGACGACGCTCTGCAATGTACAGAGCAAGAGTGCGGTGGAGTTTAATACGATGCGTGTTCGGCTGTGGCGATAGCCTCACTTGTAGCATCACAGGCTACAACTTAGGACGTTTATGACAGAACAGACTTTCTACCGGACTGGTTTCAGCTCTTGAGGCCGTGTCTATCTTTGCCGTCCTTTTAGTTGTGCTGCCTTTTATCAGAGTAGTGCTGGGCAGCCACTAGCTGGGTGCTGAGTAAATAATCTATATATAGCCCCTTTCTATACATGCATAACATCGTGCAGTACGTGCCATGATGAAAACAAAAGCGGTGATCGATATCCACGTAGTCTTGCGCAGCGGCCTTTGTTCGCGTCTCCGCGGGCTCTACTCCCATTCTTGGATATTTTTTATTTCCTTTTCTTCCCATTTTTTTTCTATGATTGGGACAGAGTGGACAAATATCGGCAAGAGACGGTCTTTCTAGACTCTGAACCTCCGGATTATTGCTTTTGCACTTATACATGCCGACGGAATAATTTTAGACAGCCCAAAGGACAGCTCAAACTAAGCATGCATTTGTAACAAAGAACCTTAATTCCCTGCTTCTTATGGGCGATAGAGTTATATATGCTACATTCCTCGTTGATAAAATCTAGTTGTAACGAGGCTTAAAACGAGGCACCTGCGGTTTACTGCAAGCGAAGTTAACTAGTTTCTTTTAGAGTTGATCGATTCACGAATAACTTGTCGTCACGTATGATGTAATCGAAACAAACTGCTGATGTAGCCATTACATTTCTTTTTATTTTAAAGTTCTATAATTTAGCTACTAATGAGCGTAGTTCATTACGACGCGGTTGCGTCTGAGCACTGCCAAACTGAATGTGTTCGGCGAAAAAACGGAAGACAAATTATTACAGGTTTCAGTATATTTCAGTTTCTTGCAGGATTGCTATGACTCCGAGTGTCAGAGAAAACTGTTACCAAGATGTGACATCCATTTGATCAAGAGCCGACCAAAATCGATAGTTGCAGATGAAATGATTTCATCTGTTAGAGTGAAGACACGGAGCGGGTGGTAGGCCCTCGGTGAAGATCTACATCTCCAGTAAGCAGCAGCAAGCAAACCATTCAAAAATATTGAAATAATTCATAGCAACCGTTTTGATGGCTGGTGGTTACTGGAAAGGAAACCAGTAAAAAGACACCGGTTTTCGCTTTTCAGATTTAGTAGGAATGTAAGCGCATATTAAACCGTGAGCACGGACCTGAAAGACATGTAACCAATAACGTTTTAATCTTCTCACGTTTTCCGCTTCGGTTCTATTTTATATATTATATGAACGTGGTATTTGTTTTCTGTTTTTGTCTGTGTTACTGCGCGTTTCTCCTAGTTTTCTGGCACGGCTCTGCCTTGAGGCTCCTACTTTATCACCACCCTTTTCTTTTCTGGACGCGTCGGGCATTCTCCCGGGCGTTTGCATGGAGCATGCCTCGGTGGCGTCGTTTATCGTTTGTAGCAATTTATTTTTGTCTTCTTAATGTTGTATTTTCACTTCATAAGTGCACTCGGCTGTGACGGTTAGGGGCCTTCTCATCTGTGCATAATTTTGACCGAGAGCATGTGCTCATGTTGATTCGTATCTGCTGAGCTGCTGTTTTTTTTTTTTGTAAATAGCCCCTGACTCCTACGTGTTTTATGGAAAAGCATCTGATATATACGGCAGTCTTGCAACAAAGGAAGTTGGCGCTGCTTGTGTGTTGTCTATAGTCTTCACTGAAGCATGTCTCTCTACGGTGGCGAAGGTATAGCACGCGAAGATAAAAATCTAGCATGTGTTGTAGAACTCTTCGAGGACAAGTGGTAATTCAAGAAGAGTTCTGTTGGGGTTCAAGCCACAGATATAAAACTTGGACCTAAGCCTTACTTGGTTGTCTGGGGTAGTTTAGTGAACTCACAAAAAAATTATTCGGTGATCCTAAACATCTTCCTGGAAATAAGCGTCGAAGGCGAAACTATAGGGGGTTTGCATCGGTAGAAGGGAGGCAATTTTCAAATATTTTTTTCCATTCGAAGAAAATAAGAATGGTTGGCTGGGGCGCACGAATATTTATTTATTTATTTACAGATACTGCAGGCCCTTCTCGGGCCCATGCAGGAGTGGTTACAAGGAGGGAATATAAAACAAAGGGAATACGTAAAGTACAAGGGTACAAAAATAACATTTCATCGCTATAGTGGCACAGGGTACTAATGACGTCAAAGCCAAGAGAAGAAACTAGCGGGTTGAAAAGGAAACACATGTAATTGCAAAGAAAATACGAATGGAAATTGGGCGACATAGGTTCATCACATTGGTACTGACAGTGATTCAACTCTGTTAACATGCTCTATGAATGATTCGATTGAGTTGCAGTTTACAGCAGCCGGTGGTAGTTTATTCCAGCAAAAAATAGCCGATGGGAATAAAGAATATTTATGAGCATTAATGTGGCTTATGGGTTGATGAAGTGCTTTTTCATGGTTATTTCTTGAAGAGTGACGGAATGGTTCCTGGAGGTATGTTTCTCTTGAGATGTTCAAATGACCGTAATAAAGTAAGTACAAAAATTTAAGCCTTGATGTTATTCTGCGCTGTGCTAAGGTGTGAAGATCTGCTTTGTGAAGTAGGTTAGATACGCTAGAATGTCTAGAAAAATTTGAGTATATGAAGCGTACTGCTAGGTTTTGAATACGTTCCAGCTTGCCTATCAAATATTTTTGGTGTGGGCTCCAAATAAGATCCGCGTATTCTAAGGTCGGTCTTACGAGTGTTTTATACGCATTAAGTTTCACGTTAGGAGGTGCGTTGCGTAATCTTCTTCTAAGGAAATACAGCTTACCTTGGGCCTTATGATATATGTTTTTAATGTGCTGTTCCCAGCATAGATTGCTGGATAGTGTCACTCCTAGGTATTTAATGTTATTAGTTCTCTCGACAGGAACATTAGTTATAGTGTATAAAAAATCTAGTGGCTTTTTTTTCTTACTGAAAGTTATGCTCTTTGTTTTGGTGGCATTAAGTCTCATTCCCCACCTAGTGCACCAAGACTGAATAGACGATAGAGATTCATTTAGTTTAATTTGATCATTAATGGTGTCTATTTCCTTATATACCACGCAGTCGTCCGCAAAAAGCCGAATTTGTACCTCAGGGTCAACGCATAGATAAATATCATTGATATATATTAAAAACAATAAGGGGGCGAGGACTGAACCCTGTGGTACACCTGAGTAGACATCCAAATTATCAGATTCGGAACTTTTCAGTTTGACGCACTGTTTACGATTTTTCAGAACTATAGAACTATACTGAGAGAAGTGTTAACAACTTATAAAACCACGCTGACATGGCCGAGAGGTGAGACCCCATCTCTTTGTTTCCCTGCGCTGACTGCGTCCCCGAGCTGTCTTCTCGTGGAGGCAGGAAGCGTTTGGGACGCGTGAACAACGTACCCTCGAGATTGCTGGAATTCTTGCTCTGCGAATTTGGCATAGCAAAAGAAGAAAGGCTCCAATGCATAACGAGGTACCTTTAAATGGGAGAACAGAGGTGGTGGGTGAGTGTTTCCTATCCGGCTCCGTGGAGAAAGCACTTTTGCACATTCAGTTGCAATCCCTTGACGTCGCGTTGTTTTGACCGGTGGAAGGTCTTCCTGAAAGCACATATGCACTCAGAACCGCGCTGAGAAATGTTCGAACAAGGATACAGACGTGTTATCTTGTTAGGTTAGGATTTATGCAAGAAAATGCGGCGTTTTAAAAAAAAATAAAGGAAAAGATTTCACACGTACGTGTGTGTACACAGGTTGACTCATTCTCATGTGCAGGTGTGTAACAGAGTGGCTTCCTAGCTGGCTAACAAAATTGGAAGTGTGTCGCCGTGCATAGAAGCGTGACTTTCTTGAAGACAACCGATTCATCAAGCATAAAATGTCTCTTTTTTTTATGAGGGCATGACCTAATGTCGGATCGAGATGGTCGTGTTTCCTCGAGGTGTCGGCGTCGGAAGGAAACCGCGTCCCTGGTGGTGTTTGCGGCTGGGCGGGCAACCCAATTTAGGCCGGCCTCGGTCAATCAAACACGCTAATTCTTTTAGATAACCATGCTCGCATCTATACAGTTAGCGCAGCGGCGCCGAAATCAACTTTTGCCACTTTAACAGAAGGTCCACCGTCGCTGCTTTGGCAGGCCTTCTCGCTTAGCAGTCCTTGCCCCTCGTTGATGGCATTTAGCTTTAGCATTGAGCGATACCGCACATCCCTTTTTTGCTTTATGTATCTCCAGCTGAGCGTCAACGCGTCGCGCCGCTCTCAGCCTCGCAAATTTTGTCGAAAAAAGCGTCCCAGTCTTACAGCGTCCCGATCTTTTATTATGTTTTTTTAACAATGACCGCATTGAGCTTCCGAATATAGTTTTAGCGCGGAAAATCATCTAGCTCCCACATTCTGCAGACTGAAGCTAAACCTTCCGAAATTCATTTGTCAGTACTAAAAAAAGCTTAACTTTGCAACCAAGAGCGCAGAGAGGGATTGTGACCGACGCTGCCAAAAATGGGCATTCTTTGTTTCCGTACGCTTCATACCACTGAGCCACAGCCGTGGCATCCCGCGCTATGATAAGTGCTTGTTGGTAGGAGTTACCTATATCGTCGTCATTGTCATCTTTCATCGCTTCGTTCTCTAGTTCGCAGGGGTCGTACAGTGAAAGCGTACGAGTGATTAACGATAAATTAAGACTCATTTTTGTCACCCACAGCAGCTTTTATGTAGCCATAAAAAAAAAGGCGAGAAGCAGACCATTTCTTGTGTGACGTGCATACTTGCAGTAGATTTAAGAGCGTTAGCTCCTACTCATCGCGTTTCTCAATTTCTTGGGAAGTCCGAAAAATTTAAGATGTCAGCTTCCTTAGTAAATCGATCTTGCAACCCATTTTGTGATTGACTGGCAACATCATGAGTATATCGAATTGGTGATTGATTGGTTTTATCAATTATAAATGCAAGATGTCAAATTTGTATTTCCATTGGTGTTTCCCTTATTTTAATCTCATTCATCTCAATTCTAGTAAACCACACAGCTTAAACGCCAACTCCAAGCGCCCTTCCTTGGGGTACGCACTCAGCGTAGGCGCTCTTGGCGTACGCCCAATCTGGTCTGCACATGCGCACTGCAGAAGACGGCAGCGAGCCTCGGCGAGGCGCCGATATCTGTCCGTGCTAGATATCGGCATCAGCGCACGGGCGCTCGCGTATAAGCTTCGGAAGAGGGGTCAGGTTTATAACAATGGGAGGATCGCGGGGACCTCGGTGACTCTTTTCTTCATGGCTTGAAGCTCTTCCACGTTCCCCGAAGTTTTATTCGCGTTTTAAGCTGTCCTTTCATCGCCCCACAACCCCTTCTCTTCACGGCTTGAAATTCTCTCCCTGGGCTAGAAAGGGGAAGCGAGCCAGCGCCAGGAACATGGAGATGCATGCCCCTTTTCGACGCGCGTTCCCGCGTACACCAAGAGCGCCTACGCTGGACGCGTACGCCCAGGAAGGGCCCTTGGAGTTGCCACTTAACGCTCGTTACCACGACGTCTTCCAGACAGTGACGTGCCGGCATCTTTTTTGACAGATAACAGCTCAACGTCCGACAAAAACGGCGCAGGTACGCCGCGTTAGCCGCGACCAGACTTTTTTCCTTTTCTTGCAACCCAGCCAAGGAAATGAGTAGAGGAGCCACACTGTCTGTCTGCCTTGAACACGCTGGGTGAGAAAAGAAAAAGAAACAGAAATGCAAAGCCCCCCCCCCCTCCCCCCGAGACGCTGCGCTTGAGGGGAGGACACACGTAGTGGGCAGTGCGCGAAGCTTATCGGCGTCTCTCTCCCAAACCAAAGAGGGAGAATGTAAGAGATGGAGGAGGCGCTCAACTTCATGCGGCGCGTGGTGGCGGCTTTGTGAACTAGCGGAGCATGAACCAGAATCCTGGCCATGAGGGCTAAGAAATTTGAGTAAGGCAAAGGAGGAAACCCAAAAGATCCTGGAGACAGATGCGGCAAAACCAAGAGCATATGACGGTTGATCTAAGGCGCCAGTAAGGTGTTTTCTCTGCGGCAAGGTGGGACACCGTGCAGCTGACTGTCGGACTAGTAGCGCTGCCCAAAAAACACAGGTTGTGTGTCAAGGGTGGAAGAGGAGGGGTCATACTCTGGATGAGTGCCGATACAGAACGCAGGACCGAGCTGCATGCGTTGTCGACTCTAGGGTAGAACTTTTCACGCCACCCGAAGGTCCACAGCTGAAAGGAGAGCAAACGCCGCCGGAAAATGAGGCAGTGAGTGGAACACCGAAGTCGAAAGCAGCAATGCCGGTGGTGGTTGGGCAAATAGGGGACCATCCTATATTGGTGCTTAGAGACAGCGGAGCCAAGACAGTCTTGGTTCGGAGAAGCCTGGTGAAAGACAAGGATCTTAGAGGGGAAGCGTCGGTCATCACTCTAGTAGATAGCACAGTAAGGTACCTTCCTGAAGCCAGGATTCTAGTCTCCACGCCATATTATACTGGGCAGGTAGTGGTAAAATGCGTAGACCAACCCGTCTACGATCTCATCTTGGGAAACATTACGGGTGCAAGAAGTGTCGAAGACCCCGATCCCGAGTGGAGGATGCTCGACGTTGAAGAACATCCAAAGGAGGAAAGGCCCGTGACAGTTCAGACGGGGGCAGTCAGTTTCTCATCGGCAGTGGAGACAAGAGCTCAAGCGACAGCCCGAGCAACGCAGCGTCCGCTCTCTACTCCCGTTACGATGTGCCTTAGCGTAACACCGGGCGAAATTGCAATTAGGCAAAAAGGAGACCCGAGCCTGAAGGCCTGCTTCGAAAGAGTCGGGGAAAAAGTGAAAAGAAAGAAGAGTCGTACGTCATTCGAATATCAATTGGTAAATGGTATTCTGCACAGGGAGTGCATATTTAGTTCAGGAAGGCGGGTCCAACAGCTGGTTCCCCGCAGGGGGGCGCCTGCAGCTTGCAGGCGTCGCGACGGTGAGTGGCGACACCGCGGGTTCCCGAGCATCCGCAGGGACATCCCCGCAAGGGGATGATGGTGAACTGGGCATCACCACGGAGCCGAGCACCCGCGCCTCGCCGTGCGTGGCATCGCCGTGTCCGGGGAAAAGGGGATCCTGGTGGTTGAGCCGATGCCGAGCGTTTGGACCCTTAAGGCTCCTCGGCGGAGGCAACACACTACCTTGGCCCCAGCTTCCTGTAGACGGCACCTCCGGCCTGACCCGTCCGGGGGAAATCGGCAGTCGTCTTTTCCTTATACTCCCCTCCATCTTTTACTTTCCTATCATCTTTCTTACAACTCTCCTGTCTCCTCCTCCTTCCGTGGTTTTTCCTTTTTTCCTGGCGGCTAGGGTTAACCCTGTGTGGCTAACTATCCTGGGTTTCGTCATATTCGATTATAGCAATGGTGTACAGCTGGCGTGGGCAGGACTTGTTTTCAAGTTCCTGTCCTGTCCCCTAGTTGGGCTCCATGGTGGGTGGCTAGCACCAAGGCCGAAGAACAAAATTTTTTATGGCTTCCTCCCTGCTTAATAATGATCGCCCTCTGAAAAGAGGACGGACCGATGTCACAACACAGTTTTTTAGCAAAAAGAAGACAACTTTTCTGAAGTACCACATCGTCCACAGTAAAGAAACAGAAAAGCCAGCCAGACAAATATCCCCGTTCCTTGTTTCAAGAGTTCTTACAGAGTCCCTGGGCTCTCAGTACAAAGTCACAAAGTTGGCTAGTGGTGACCTCCTCCTCGAACTGCTCGACATAACTCAGATTTCAAAGCTTGCAAACATTGAAACTTTTGGCGATATTCCTGTCTCTGTTACACCGCACAGATCATTGAACACAGTACGTGGTGTCATCTCAGATAATGATTTCATGCACCTAACAGAGGAAGAGATGCTTAAAGGACTGAACCCTCAGAATGTTACCAACGTCCACAGAATTACAATGCGCAAAGACAACAAAGAGATTCCGACAAAACACCTGGTCCTGACGTTTGCCTCATGCACCCTACCCGAGTCAATCGAGGTAGGCTATGCAAAAATCTCCGTTCGCCCTTATATCCCCAACCCTAGACGCTGTTTCAAATGCCAGAAGTTCGGTCACGGCTCCCAGAGCTGCCGCGGCCGCAACACCTGTGCTAAATGTG
Source organism: Amblyomma americanum (assembly GCF_052857255.1). Lineage (NCBI taxonomy): Eukaryota > Metazoa > Arthropoda > Arachnida > Ixodida > Ixodidae > Amblyomma > Amblyomma americanum. The sequence goes on from NC_135497.1 coordinate 279,051,007, forward strand.
CCTCCAATGACCACCAATCAGACGGCTGCGACGCCGCGCCACACTGTGCAAACTGCGAAGGCGAGCACGCTGCTTACTCAAGGCCTTGTCCTGCCTGGAAAAAAGAAAAGGAAATCATTACAATAAAGACAAAAGATAATACCACTTTTAAAGAGGCAAGAAAGAGTTATGCAATGTCGCAAGGCACTTTCTCCTTAACACCCCACACAAACTTCGCCGATGTGGTGCGCGGGCGCGGCGCATCACACCGGTCTCAGGCACCTGCCCAGTTCACACCTAGTGAGGCTGAGGCAGGGCCATCCGCGCCCCTGGCAGATGCAGCGAGAGCTGCTATGCCACCCCCAACAACGGGCCGGCCGTCCTCCAAGTCGGCAGCCCGCAAGGCTTCCCCCGTTCGGGAGAAGTCTACCACCCCCCCTGCCCGCGGGTTCCCCGCGGAACTCCAGCGCCTACATGGAGGCGATGGATACAAGTCAAAGCTCGCCTCGGTCGCAACGGCGACGGGGCTCTCTTGACCGGAAAAAAGAAAAAACCACGATAACAGGCCCTCAACACGGAGGGACCTGAGGTCTCAAAACATTCCTCCTTAAAATAATCACGGCGTTCCTTATCCACTGCAACTGCCGTGGAATTTTAAATAACTACAGCGATGCAACAGATCTCTTACGCTCTATGTCTCCTGTAGCACTGTGCCTTCAGGAGACCAATTTGGGACCTTTACAAAAAAATATTTTTATTATTAAGTCTTTCGCCGTGACCGTTAGCAGGCAGATAGGCTCTCTGGAGGTGTTGCTGTCGTTGTTAAGAGCGGTGTTGCAACACGTGAAATCCAACTGCAGACGAATTATGAAGCCATTGCAGTCACCGTCATTAGCTTTAAAACAATTACCATATGTTCAGTTTACCTTCAGCCACACCTCACAGTAACACTTCATGACCTATAATCACTTTTTAATCAGCTACCAGAGCCATATCTGGTAGTTGGGGATTTTAATGCACACTCCCCTTTCTGGGGCGGGGGGTGAACAGACAGACACTAGGGGCCGCTTCGGAATAAATACGTGTCGCCGCTGGATTCTCCGACGCAATAGCTCGCTAAAATGGTAGCGGTTCGCTTTTATCTCGCCTAATCTTGCCCACACGTAGCGGTATAAGCGATAACTAGCCCCTGTTTTTCAGATAATTTGGCGATCTTCAAGCTCCTAGGCCTAACTATATTCAGTGTGTTTTCCTCGTAGCAACGACACCTGGCGAAGCAGATTTCTAACTTTTAGCCAGATCTTGCATTTTCTTCGGTTTGCATAGTTTTTCTTCTTGGAACAAAAAAGGCTCACAATGCACTCACAGTAGTTATCAGTAATCACGGATGAAATTTTCTTCAACCGAGCGGTGATGTGGTTTGACTTCTTGTCACTAGATGGCGCCACGTGCGCCTAAGGGACGCTACGGCACGGTCAGCTAAAACTATACTTCGGAGCGGACAGCGTAACGCACGCAGCGCCGTAGCTCTTTGCGTACGCAAGCACTTGCGTGCGCACAGCTAAAACTGTCTAGTTTCTCGTCGGCAGTGGAGACAAGAGCTCAAGCGACAGCCCGAGCAACGCAGCGTCCGCTCTCTACTCCCGTTACGATGTGCCTTACCGTAACACCGGGAGAAATTGCAATTAGGCAAAAAGGAGACCCGAGCCTGAAGGCCTGCTTCGAAAGAGTCGGGGAAAAAGTGAAAAGAAAGAAGAGTCGTACGTCATTCGAATATCAATCGGTAAATGGTATTCTGCACAGGAAGTGCATATTTAGTTCAGGAAGGCGGGTCCAACAGCTGGTGTTACCGAGAGATATGCGAGAGACCGTGCTACGCTTAGGACATGACGCCATTATGGCCGGACACCAGGGTGTCCAAAAAACGGTATCTATGATCGCCGAGGAGTTCTTTTGGCCGGGTGTTCAGAGTGACGCTAAGCGCTTTGTTCGCTCATGTGACGTATGCCAGCGCACAGTTCCGAGGGAAAGAGTTGGTGCCGTACCTCTGGGCAAGATGCCAGCCATCGACCTACCGTTTCAGCGAGTGGCTGTTGACATTGTGGGGCCAATCTCTCCAGTATCCGCCAAAGGCAATAGATACGTGCTTACTCTGGTTGACGTGGCCACTCGTTATCCTGACGCTATTCCAGTGAGAACTATTGACAGTATCCAAGTGGCGGAGGGTCTTGTGGAAATGTTTTCGCGTTATGGGTTCCCGAGGGAAGTTTTGAGTGACCGGGGCTCGAACTTCACATCGGAACTAATGAAGGAGGTTAACCGCCTTTTGTCAGTAAGGCAGTTACTGACGACACCTTACCATCCCATGTGTAATGGGCTTGTAGAGCAGTTCAACGGCACCCTCAAAAATATGATAAAGAAAATGTTCCAGGAGAGACCCACTGATTGGGATAGATATCTTCCAGCTCTTTTGTTCGCTTACCGCGAAGTACCACAAACGAGTCTTGGTTTCTCGCCCTTCGAGATGTTGTATGGGAGAACCGTTAGAGGTCCACTTATAATACTCAAGGAGCTGTGGGCTAATAAGGAGGTTGCATCAGATATCAAGACAACATACGCATACGTGCTTGAGTTGCGGGACAAGTTGGAAGAAACATGCAGGCTTCCACATCAAGGCCTGGAAAGGGCGCGCGAACGCTATAAGGGCTACTATGACAAGAAAGCATGCACTCACATGAATCTGAATCCGGACGACAAGGTTCTCATCTTGCTACCCAGGATCATAATGAGTTACTGATGCAGGGGAAGGGCCCGTATCTTGTGACGCGGAAGAAAAAGGACTTGGATTGTGAGTTATTGATAGATGACACTAAGAACGTTTTCCATGCAAATATGTTGAAGAAATACGAAGAAAGAGGTACCGTACGGTACGCCCCCAAGGTAGCATGTGTGGTGGTGGCCGAGGAGACAGGTGATGCTGCCGAGGTTACTACGTGCAGTGGGAAGAAAAATGCAGGAGGGGATGAGGTACTAATGAAGCCCAATGTGAATGAAGACATACGATCACAGCTCTACTCCAAATCAAGGGGGAGACGTTTTCGGATGGGCCAGGCAAAACGGAGGTCAGGTGTTACAAATTAGACTTGTATACAGATAGTGCTAGCTGAACAGCTTTATTTACATCTGGGATGTATCTTGCTGTTGTTGGTGTGCTAATGTATCTCTGGGATTTATCTTGTTGTTGTTGTAGCGGTTGTTGGTGTTATGTGATTATACGAGGGAGTGTGTTGTGGACACCAGCATGTTTATTAAGTACTCTGTACGGACAACGGCAGTGGTGTGTTAGTGTTCTGAAAACGCATTTTGGTCGGGTTCGAACCAGGGAACTCCGGATCAGTAGTCGAGCGCCCTGGCTCAGTGGTTAGGGCGCACGACTACTGATCCGGAGTTCCCGGGTTCGAACCCGACCGCGGCGGCTGCGTTTTTATGGAGGAAAAACGCTAAGGCGCCCGTGTGCTGTGCGATGTCAGTGCACGTTAAAGATCCCCAGGTGGTCGAAATTATTCCGGAGCCCTCCACTACGGCACCTCCTTCTTTCTTTCTTCTTTCACTCCCTCCTTTATCCCTTCCCTTACGGCGCGGTTCAGGTGTCCAACGATATATGAGACAGATACTGCGCCATTTCCTTTCCCCAAAAACCAATTATTATTATTATTATTTATGTTAGTGGCGTGCTTATGGTGTGTACTGGATATCTGCGGTGTGGTGTGTGCTGGACATCTGCGGTGTGTTGTGTGCTGGGTCCGGAATCGCCACAGAAGATAGTCGGTTGGCTGGAGGGCTTGAAGATGAGGGTGACGTAAGCAGTTTTTCATGGAAAAATTCTTGAGAGAGGCGGCCTTTGTCACATATATTAGGGAGCCTAAATAAATTTTAAAGGAAAGAGGTGTGAAGAAGACGACCTGGGTTAACCGAAGAATAAAGAAGAGGAAGAAGAAGCATTCGGTGAGGTGGAGAGAGATGATTGGTGGAGAAGCATTCGGTGAGGTGGAGAAAGATGATTGGTGGAGAAGAGAAGAAGACGACGACAAGGCTTACGTGGACTAACGCCAAGGCTATAAAAGGGCGAGGGAGAGCGAGGCACGGGGAGGGACGGCAGAGAAGTGGAGGCTCTGGCGCGTCAGGGACGCATCGGCTGGAATTGAGCGACGCCGGCTACTGCTCCGGTGAGCTCGCGTTCTACGGCTTCGTATCGTGGACATCCTGCCGTGCCTGAGCCCGTTCCGGGGAGTCAACGGAGGACGCTATCACCTGCTACGGCCACGGGTGTCTCCAGAGCTGTTGCCATCCATCCGGGTGGTGCCCCCAACGTCAACAACACCGGCATCACCTCCACACGCGCTTGGACCTGGAGCTTGTACGACGCAGCCAGCGACGCCGCCACCGACGCCAGCCCAAGCATATCGAACGCCGCCTCGACGCCGGCTACTGGATCCATACAACGCCGCACCGAACCAACCGCGAGCACGAACGCCGACCACTAACAGTAGAACGCTAGTAGTAGACGCTGGTAGCAGTGTTACCGGGTCGTGTGTATTTATAGTCTTTGTGTTTGTGTTAGTGTTAGTTTTGTGTTCTAGTGTGTGTGTCACGTAGGGTGTATTAAATGAGCGTTTGTGTGGGTACACCTGTCGCCTATGGTCCATTCTTTCGGTCCGAGTGTTCTCCGGGGAGATCCGTGACACACCACTTATCCTCACGTGCCCAGTTGCCTTGGCGTAACCTGTTAGCATAGCTCATAACACAATTGTCTACTGTGTGCCCAAAGCGTCGGCACTGGGTGCATCGAGGCGTACGTACTACACTGACGCCATAGTTGGTCCACATGGTTACAACGAAGACACAGCGGAGGCCTGCCTGGGATAACAACTAAAGCTAGTACCCCGAAAACGTTGAGCGTGCGAGGAACGGCACTTGCTGACTCTCCGTCCTTGAGCGTGAGCGAGATTTCACGGTTCGCTGTTTCCATGTGCTCCATTCCGGGGCACCGCCACTTCTCACGCTCGATAGTTTGTACAGTTCCAAAAGGCTCCAAAGCTTCCACAATTCTCCGGTGCTGCATATAGCGCGAGATCCAAAGAAGCCTATAAGCTTCACATTTTTGGTGTACGGGTCAAACACGAAACATTTTAGACCTTTGAAGTGGAACTCTGCTTTGTCAATAAGTTTCAGTTTTGAGGAACTGCTCTCGCACGTCACCATCCAAACGTGACTCATTTGGTACTGGCCAATACACAGAATCTCACGGAGGTACACAATCTGCGCAGGCGCGTCTCGGAAGTCGGGAACACGGTATGGGCGACCCTTGAGGTGAGCATGCAGAAAGACGGTGTTGAGGACAACATTACCGGTAGGTAGTTGAGGTAGGACAACGTTGTACGACTCCGTGGCAACTTCAGATGTCGGGAGACCTCGGCCAACGGCCGATGCGCTGTTTCCAGCTAGAAGGAAGGAAGGCCTCATCTAGAAGCTATAAGTAAGTTAGTCCTCAGACGTTGCTGGCACATACCCACTGCGGGGGAGTGGCCAAGACACAGGCGGTTAATTGCTGGAGACAGGAAAGTTTTGACGGGAAAAGGAGTGGTAATAGTATGTAGGCTGATAGATTGGAGGATGCAAGGGCAGGGGTCCTGTTAACTTGGAGATTGAAGACGGGACAATGGCTTAATGTGCATAACAATATACAACGCCTGTAATGTTTCAATGTCGTACTGACATAGAGGGGGAAAAGAAATTAGAATGGGAGTCGCTGCATTTCTTGACGGAAATTTTGCTCAGCAGAGCGCGCACTCCTGTCGCTTCGTCCAAGCAAAGAAGCGCCAATGGAAAGAACAACCACGGAGGACACAGGCAAACCCAGTTGATGAAATGGAATTTGCAAAAGACGCTTCCTCAAATGAGATAATCGGCGGCAGAACAGCTGGAAGTCATCTATTGTCTCAGGTTCAGCACAAAAAGGGCACAATGGGGAAGCCGTCAGGCCAGATTTGTGAAGGTAGAAATTTAGAAGGGGAACCCGGCAACGCAAACACGTCAGAGAGACCTCTAGTCTGCGCGAGCGCCAGTCTTTGCTACTCCAAGGATGCAGAAGATGCTGATATTCGGGAGATGATGTAAGAGCCGAGGCAGCAAATTCCTGAAATATTGCGTAGCTGCGAAACCTCACCGAAGCAGTATATGCACAGGTTGACAGGACAGCAACAATTGGGCCGCAGAGAGGCTCCTGCTAAGGAATCTGAAACCTCATCTAAATGAAAGCCCATGTGAACTGGTACCCAAAGCAACCTTACCGAATTTAGATGGAGCGGAATCAGGAACTTAGAGGCGTAATGCCAGAGACTCAGTTGGTGAGGATAATGAAGAGCAAATGCACAGAGAGTCTGTCATAACCACGACCTGGAAAACAGTAGTTTATAATTTTCGTGAGGTTAAGATTATTGCTAATAATTCAGCCAGATAAATTGGAGTGAAGCCAGGAAGACGGAGAGAAAAAGACCAACTCAGTGAAGGCGAAAAAATACCCACACTTGCCTTTACGCGATCCTGCGAGGTATCGGTATCAATAAGAACATGAGAGGGGAAGGACCTTAGGTGGTCCTGCAACAGACCCTGAAGAAGCGGGAAGGGCAGCAGCTTTGCATTCGATGGAAAAATGTCATCGAATTCAATCTGGAGAGAAGATGAGTTGTTATACATTTGGCAGACATCTGTGAAATGAATGTTTATATGATCAAGGAGGGACTGCACGTAATATATCTGCGGGGAATGAAAACGAGACCAGGCGGCACTAAAAAAAGGGGGGGGGGGGAAGGTTTACTAAGAAATATACTGAAGGCGTGAAGAGGCGAGTCGCAGAATTTTAAAAATTTTTGAACTGTTAAAAGGCGAAACCTAGCTGATAACGATGGGATTCGCGCCTCAATATGCACAACAGCATTGGCGACATATTTTGGAAGCCCCAGACAGAGGCGCAACGCCTCACGCTCCAAGAGCACAAGAGGGCGAAGTTTATAGGCAGGAGCTCCTGAGAATAAAACACAGCCGAACTCCAAAACTGAGCGGACGTACATTTTATAAATCATCAGAAGTGTATGCCTTCTCATGCCTGACCAAGCACTACAAAGCCTGCGTAGGATGCCAATCGCCCGAACTCCTTTTGCAGAAACTTCCTCAGTGTGTGGCCGCCAGGATAGAGTCGAGTCGTATATTACTCCGAGATACTTCACCGTCTGAACTTTATGAATTATGTTATTTCTATAGACCAGGCAGATATTTACAGTCATTAAAGCTGCGAACTGGGCGAGTTGGTATTGATTCATATTTGAACAGCGCAAAAAAACAACGGGACACAACGAAGAAAGGACACCACCAGCGCTGACTCGCAACTAGATTTTAATTCACGTCCAAGCATCTTAAATACTAAGAACGCCAAACACAAACAAGAGGGAAAAACCAAAAGAAAAACGATACAAAGCTGCTAATCATGCCCACAAAGGTGACAATCAGCACGAGCGCGAGACTACACATCTTGGCGCCTTACACGCATGGTGTGGGACATGGTTTGAAGAATGTTGCGGCGAGATACGATGTTGATGTGGTCTTTTCAGCGCCTAAAAAACTTAGAGGTGTTTGCAGGCAGGTGGAAGAGAAGGCTAAGGCAACAACCGCGAAGAAAAAGACTGGGGGTTGTCAGACCAACCATAAGAACCCTTTTGTGCCCTGTAATGTGGGGGTTGTCTACAGGATTCCGTGCACTTGCGGGTTGAGTTATATTGGCCAGACAGGACGTTGCATCAACGCTCGTCTTAGTGAGCACCACAGGTCCCGAGGTAATGGGTCTTCTTGTAACCTTGCCCGCCACTGGAGAGAAGGTACTTGCACCCCTCTGTTGTCTAACACCGTCATCCTAGGAAAACATAATGACAGCCTAACGCGGGAAATTTTGGAGGCTTTTCACATCCGCTTGGAACCTGATAGCTGTATTAGTGATCCTTCTGTCACACTAACTGATAAAGATATGATGTTTATCCGGCCAAGATGTGTAGTCTCGCGCTCGTGCTGATTGTCACCTTTGTGGGCATGATTAGCAGCTTTGTATCGTTTTTCTTTTGGTTTTTCCCTCTTGTTTGTGTTTGGCGTTCTTAGTATTTAAGATGCTTGGACGTGAATTAAAATCTAGTTGCGAGTCAGCGCTGGTGGTGTCCTTTCTTCGTTGTGTCCCGTTGTTTTTTTGCGCTGTTCAAATATGAGATATTTACAGGAACAGAAACCGGAAATACTACCAATGCGCATTTCTTCACATTGAGGGACAGATGAATTCTTCCTAACCAGTTGTCAAGAACATTGAGGTAATTTTGCAGGGAGCGATAAAGAGTGTGAATGTCACCTGCTGATGCAAAAAATGCAATATCATCGGCGTACACATAAGTTTTCACGTTTTGAATGCATGGAATTGAGCTTAGAAGAATGTTAAAAAGAAGAGGTGAGAGAACTGATCCTTGCGGTACACCTCTTGTCTTTGAAATCTCCTTGAGGAAACACCATTCTGGCAGCAATAAAATTCTCTATTTTGAAAAAGAAAACACAAATCCAGGCTACAAAATAGCTTGGGAAGTTCAGTTCCAGTAATCTCAGTAACAGAGACGAGTGCTCAACGCTGCCGTATGCTTTACTGACATCCAAGGTGACAAGCGCAGCAAACTGTTTTCTATTTCGAGCTAATTTAATACGACTCTCTAGGTCAGTATGAGCACACCAAATTGAAAAACCCGCCCTGAAACCAATTTGACACGGATTCAAGAGAGAATTTTTTTAAATGAATGACATGGCACGGCTGCGAAGGACCCTTTCTACCAATTTCACTAGGTTCGATGTTAATGCAATAGGGCGTATGTTGTCTGAAGTTAAGCCCTCCCCTTGCTTTTTAATCAATGGAACTATTTCCTCAAGGCGCCACTCATGAGGAATACAAGGACCTTTAATAGAATTGTTAACTAGAGCCAACAGGTCTTCAGGAGATTCATTGAACAAAGTTTTGATCATAGATGAAGTGATTTTATCGGGGCCACGAGCCGCTGGGGATAAGCGCAGAACAATTTGCGACAGCTCAGGCCTAGAGACCTCAGTGAAATCACTTGAGGTGAATGTGAATATAGCAGGAGAAGGTAGAGCAGATGTAAAGCGAAGCTGAACGCAGTTAATAAAAAGGAAAAGCACGTGGGAGCGCAACGCCGTTGAATTCTTCCTCATGAACAGTAAAGGGATGAGAGTTTTGATTTCAAAATTATATGAATGATAATAAAGAGAGCGATTAAATAATAATGATTAAGTCAAAATGTAATAATTGATAGAAAAGAAAAATTTTGGAACACTTAGCAAGGCAGTCGGTGAGATTCTATCAGGAAATTTAGAACAGCGGTACAAACAGATCTGTGGCTGAACCCAGATATGGTGGCGCCAAATGATAGCAAGAGCGGGCTGCTCAAACTAAGGCCAAGATGCTGCAAGGGCTCCTCCAGCAACGTTTTTCTCAGAGAGTTGAATCGGCGACAATACAGCCAAAAATGTTCTATAGATTCAGGGTCACGGCAAGATGCACAAAGGGGAGAGAGCGCCAAACCCGACTTGTGTAAATAGAAATTTAGAGGGGGGATGCGGCAGAGCAGCCTACTTCTTCTTCTTAGTAAGCATGACGCCTTTCTGCGTATTCTTCTTCTCCTTTGTAAGCATGGCACGTACATGCCCACGCGGGGGATTGGCCAAGGTTCAGTGGATAAACCCAATGAGGTATTTGCGCGGGGAAAAATAGGAGTGAGAATATTGAATCAAGATAAAAAGGGGAAAAGTCGAATGAATTAAAGAAATATGAATTACCAGGAATATAATCGAGCATTTTTGCACATGCGACAAAATTTTGTATACAGCTAACAAGGTAATCGATCAGTTGCACTTATGTAATCATGAAGGTAGCCGCAAACACTGCTTAACGGAAATCCCTTTGCGCTCGCATCGAACGAAAGAACTGGGAGATACAGAGGGAGTCCTAACCTCGAAAAAAGGACCTCCAAATACTGTTTTCTCTGAACGGCGAACCGCCGGCAAGAGAGGAGAAAATTGTCTATTGTTTAAACTTGCCCACATGATACACAAAGTTTGTCGCAGCGAACCCAGATCTGAATGAGTGCAAATTTGAGGGATTCTGCATCGCAGAAGCGTCATTGACACCTCACAAAGCCTTGATTTACACCACCGGATATTCCATGGGTACTTTAAGTGGTGAAAATCTACGGTATTGAGCAATGGATCACTCAAGTTGGCTGAAATATGTTGGAAGCGCTGGAAACGTGAAGTTGCTAACAGAATGAGGTGATGGACGGGATAGATTACAGGAGCGCTGAGAGCATACCTTGCCAATAAATCAGCCACCTCGTTAAAATAGACGCCCGAATGTCCAGGTGCCCAGACAAAGCGGATCTCACGCACTGTGCGCGGAACAAAAAACCCAAGCGGACGATTCAATAAAGATTTTCGCGAATTTTGGAGAGAGACCAGAACTGAAAGGCAGTCTGCAAGAATAAGAACCCGTGCTATACATGCCTCGGAAGTTTGAGAAGAGCCAAACCAATGGCCAGAAACTCTGCGAACAATATAGGAGTATAATCTGGGATACGAACGGAATAGCTCCAAGCCAACTCCTGCGAATAAATTCCAATCGCCGCCTTCTCACAGCTGCCGGAGGCATCAGTGGAGATAACAGTATGAAGAGGAAAATTCTGTAGGTGTTCAGAAAGGAGACCATTTAGGATATTTGCGAGCATATGTTTCGCATGGGACGGGAAAATACGGTCGTAATAGAAGACGGGGTCAGCCTGCGTATCTGCAACTTGTTGGAAGGAGATCAGATCAACCTGAAGCGGGGCTAACACATTCTGCGTGAACCTAACTTGCGGAAACTGATAGCGTGGCCAATGATTAGTGAGAAACATGTGTGGTTGGGATAGAAAAATGGGACTAATAATGCCGAGGGCCGGGTCAAAGTACCTGAGTAAAGTACGCACTGTCAGAAGTTTGAAGCGGGAAAAGAGACCGGGGATACGGGCTTCCAGATAAAGGACAGCGTTTGAAGCTGAATTTGGGAGGCCGAGGCATAGCCGTATGGTACGCCTTTCCAGAAAAGCTAATGGCTGCAGCTTCTAGTTGGCGCTACCAGAGAATAAGACGCAACCTAATTCCAGAATCGGTCTCATATAAGCCTTATACAGCAACAGTAACGTGTCACGACGCATGCCAAACTTTTTATTGCCAACTCGTGTCAACCGGCTTAGATCACGTTTCCCTTTAATAACATTGTTCTTAATATGGTGTAACCAGTCCAAACTTTCATCATAAGTAACGCTTAGGTATTTAACCGACTCCACCTGCGGAATTGGAGTGGAGCGGTAGACTAGCGAGATGTACAAAGGAGTGGCGAGCGGAAATACCAGCGCGCCACATTTGCTGACATTAAGTGATAAATTAATTTGGTTCAACCAGAATTCAATAGCATTCAGGTATGCCTGCAAACATTCGTAGAGTGCATGAATATCCTTTGCTGATGCGAAAAAACTATATCACCTGCGCATACATAAACTGTAATGTTTGGATTAATGGGTATGTCCCGAACCAATATGTTGAAAAGCAGTGGAGACAAAATAGATCTTTGCGGCACACCTCTTGATTGAACATAGGTATTAGAACAGAAAGATCCGTCTGTACAGAAGAAATATTTCTTTCTTTTAAAAATTTACAAATCCAAGCATAGATGTAGTGCGGCGGATGTAGCCGAGCAAGGTTGTTAATAAGGACCGTGTGCTCAACGCTGTCATATATGCCTTAGCAACATCGTGTCACCAAGGCCGCAACTTCTCTCTTGCGCATCGAGAGTCGCATTCGGCCTTCGAGATCCGCATGCGCAGACCATATAGAACAACCGCGACGAAAGCCAATCTGTGTGGAGCTGAGGCCGTTAACGTGATGAACATGCTCTGTGAGTCGACTGTGTACTACTCTTTCTATTAGCTTTACTAAATTTGAGGATTAAAGCAATCGGCCGAGTATTGTCTAACGGAAATCCATTCTCTGCAGTTTTCAAAAGTAAATTTATTTTCGCAATTTTCCAACTGTAAGGAATCCAAGAGTTTTCCAATGACGCATTTACAATATCCAGAAGGTGAGTTGGAAAGTCTTGCGCTAAAATGTTTAACATGCCCACAGTAACCACATCAGATCCCGGAGCAGCAGACTGCATCGAGGAAACAACTGGGAGGAGTTCCGACACGTCCACCTCAGGATAGTCCGAGCTGGGGGCGAGAGTGTGCAAAGGTTTCGTTTTCTGCACATGGAAACGCTAAGCCAGCCCCTGAGCTATACGTTCTAGGTGTTGCTTAGCTTCCTGCGGAGACAATACCATTGACATTATGCGGTTGGAGGCCGGAGAGTTGTTAATTCTGCGCCATGAATCTATATAGAGCCTTCTTATTCTGGGGTTTAGAGAGATAATTGTTTAAATTTTGATTATAATCTAGATTACAGCCGTTCAGATCGGCTTCCTCTTCCTCTTCACGCTACATAGCACGCGGACTCTGCCGCCTCTAAAGGCACCTACGGAAGGATAACGTTCGCAGCACTCCATGCGGAAATTGCCCTTTTTTGCCTCAATTTTGACACACGCAGCTCCACTCGGGTGTATATTACCTCTCCTTCTATCCTCTCTCCCTGTCCCTCACCTCTTTCATTTCATTTCTCCATCCTGCCTGCTATCCTTTGCTTCCGCTGACCCAACTCAGGTGCTTCAGTATCGATGGCAGATTCCGGGGATAGCAAAAAGCTTTTCCTTCCTTTTTATTATTATTTAATAAAACAACTACTAGCTCCGCTCGCGCCCGGCAAGGTGGCTCAGTGGTTAGGGCGCTCGGCCTATCGATGGCTCGCTGTTGCGACATAAAATTTCGGTGCAACTACTCGCAATACATGACCGATGACAGCTGCTGCTGCTCAGTACACTGGAATGAAGGACAGCGTCATCGAGATTTTTCCCTGGTCGTTGCATATGTACAAAAATGCAAAGGTTCTTGAACGACAAACATTCATTAAAATCTTTGTCCTCTACTTGCTACTTTCATGGCCTTTACGTTTTTCATATCAGCGGCATGCACTGATTTGCTGGTCCCGGACCGATATAGTTCTAGACTTCGTGTGATATTTTCTTTACTTAATAAATACGCAAAAACATGGAAGCATTGATATCAATTATGGCTGCCACGAGTGAACGATAAGGGGATAGTTGGTATGACATGATTACAAGAAATAAAACTGAGCATGGAACCAGACACACAAGATAAGCAAACAGAGCTCGTCCTGTTTCCTTCTATGCTGTGTCTTGTCCCCTGCCCAGTTCTATGTTTTCTAATCATGTCTGCCACGATTTTTAAGACATACGAATACATTCCTTTATTTAAAAAATACATATTTCACTTGTCTAGACAGTGCTTAGCGTTGTCTAATACACATTGGCATTGTCAATGGCAATGCAGTTATTATTGATCCTTCCACAAATTCTATGTGGAGGCCGGGCTGCGACAAACCCCCCCCCCCCCCCCCGCACAAAATTTCTGGCTATGCCACTGCTTACGCCACCTCGATAATCTGTTTCTTTTTTCTCTCAAGTTGTTTCGGTTTCGTTTCAACACCCAAACAAGCAACCGATTTGAGGTCACGTGGGTCATGAAAAAACTGCGATATAATCGCTGCTTATTCATTTTGTGGGATTCCAACTCTTGAGCAGGCTTGCGTAAAAGTTTATGTGAATTAATAGACGAAGGTAACAACCATGCTGCAGTTTTTCTTTGTCTGGACCTCAACGCGTCGGTTTCGTCACAGCCGCCATTCGGCTGTTGAAAACGAAAGCCGAAACCAACGTTTCTAGATTACAAAGGTAAATCTAGTAACGTTGGCCGAAACAGCATCTCTGCTGCGCAATCCACGCGGCTATCCATGTTTTCTAATGTGCAGCATATGCAGCGCATCATACCAAACAAGTAAACTCACGAATAAAATTTGGTGTCACTGTTCTTTTAAATTAATGAGATGAAAATCTGTATGTGCGACTTATTTCTTCAGCTATACTTCCAGGCTGGAGGCTATAACATTGACTTCAGTCACTATCAACTGCTCTTCGAGACGGAGAGGAAGAAACACCTAAACGTCTTCTCTAAACTGGCGGCAGCTCACGTGCAACGGACGAACCTGCAGAGAATGAACATGTGGCTTGCTGTGTAGGTACACTATTTCTTCTCAAGGGTTTGACTCAGTAATCATTGTATTCTTCGGGCAGGTCATCAAGGACTTCCTCCATCTACTTGATGAAACAGAGCACAACCACCAACATCGAAACATGCTCCTATTTGCTTCAGAGCAAACGACAGAATCTGTACGAGTCCTTTTGCTGTCGGCTTTAGACATAACTGATGAGCTGCACAAAGCAGGTGTGCCTTATTGCTGATGGCCAAGCTGAACCAAGATCCGTTGGAGGTAACACGTGTGCATAATGATGGTGAACATAGCTCAATTTTCTTGAAGTAACAGAGTATAACCCAATGGGCACTGGAACTCCCTTCGACATTCTGCGGATGACCTGAACGTCCGTAAGACGTCCATAGGAGTGTTAATGTTCACTGGGTAAGCGTCAGCCTGTTGTAAAGAGCGCAATTTTCTTGAAGTAGCTGCGTATAAGTGGCAGCCTGTTGTAAAGAAATAAATTTGGTTATAAACGGGTGCTATTACTAAGAAATTTTTCGCCTGCTTTCTTCTTTTTTTTTCAGAGATTCTTCGGAATTGTCCGCTCTTTTCACGTCGATGATGACCATCCCACGATTATACAGTTCAGCCAGATTTATAGGCTTTTGTCCCTGTCCCCCCCCCCCCCCCCCGTGAATAATGCAGTTGAAGGGAACTGTTCTGGAGCCGCTGAAAGTGTCCTCGTGTCGCTGCATGACAGCCTCGAAGAAAAGGCAAAGGCTGCTGCGAAGCTCAGGAATGCTCTGCAAGAAAAGCTGTGCAAGAAGCTTCTTAGCATCAGCTATCTTTCGGGTGAAAGTATTGACCAGGGCGACCATGGATATGAAAGAGCCGGCCCAAACGAAATGGTTGCCTATTACTTAGCAGGATATGTGCATAAGAAGATAACTAAGGCAGTGCATTGTAGGATTGCCAGGTCATGCTGGCGGCTGCTCCTGAACACGCCAGCCCAAGTGTTGTTGTCCAGGATCACTTGACTGACCTGAAGTCGTTCAAGCCAGGATGCCTTCGCGAGCCGCCGCTATGCTGTACACAGTCATTAAGAAGATGGACAGCATTGTTCACAAAGCCCTTGAGAAACGCGTTGTATTTGGTGACCTGCTCAGGGAGGTACTAGACAGGCTTGAAGAGTCCTCTGTGCCTGCAGTCGGTTGTGATGTTCACTGCAGAGAAGTCACTGCTAAGAAGCGTAAAGGATTGGGCAAGTTGGTCAGACATGCTTAACGGAATAATGGCGCAGATCAAGTGACAGGACAGCAGGAGAGTACAAACACACACAAGCGCCACTCAGCAACCTTGCTTTTCTTGAGCTTTTCCTTTTTCTTGGCCTTGAGTCGATTCTTTTCTTCATCACTCAGACGGGCCTCTACTTTTTGTTTCCTGTGCAGGCCTTCAGCGACCGATACCAACAAGGGATCCGGATAGCCCGCTGTCTTTAGGCGCATGACCTGCATACTGAAGCTCCTGTCCATTGCATGATGACACGACTTTCTGAGAGCATCGGTGAAACAGTGTTGCACAATGGCTCTCTTTACTAGTTTGGAGTGGGCTGACTAGTATGGCAGGAGGCCTTTCTTCGCACTGGGTTCATAGCACCAACAGATGTGGTTGTCCTTGAAGGTCAGGCGAAGGTCCAAAAACCTTATAGAGCCTTCACTTGGAAGCTCATGAGTTAGTAGCAGAGGCTGTAAGCCTGTCGTGAACTTCCTCAGCGTTCTATCAATGAGATCCTGTATCATATCTTCATGCTGTTTCACACAACCTCATAAAGATCGGAGCTCGTGCGAAAGTCAGAGTGGTATGTTCCGCTCCTGTCAAACTTTCTGCCCTTTGTAAGAAATCCTGCCATGTCAAGAAAGCGAAGCCGGACTGCATAATCAACCATGAGAACAAATTCGTAGCCTGTTCTGAAGGAGTCGTTTACAAGATCCCTCTACCATGTGGTGCCAGTTACATAGGCCAAACAGGAAGGTGCCTCAACGAGCGTCTGAAAGAACATCGCAGGAAGTTAAGTCAATTGACAATTGAAGGCCATTTAGCAGAACACTGCAGGTCCTGGAAGTGCAGGGTGCTACTCAAGAAATGCTCTGTTATTTACAAGCACAAAGATCAGCTCACCCGGGAAATTGTAGAAGCGCAAGAAATAGCATGGTAAAAGAATGCAGCGCGAAAAAAACAAGGACGAACAGAAGTGTACAGGACAGGGCGCTGACTACCAACACATTTATTCAGAAAGATGAGCTGCTTATATAACGCAGTCCAACACCCACATGACCAAGAAAATAGCAAACGCGTTCAACTATCTAATACAAAAAAACTAAACGAAGTACACAAAATCAAAGTGATACATATCTATAGGTAACGCAAAGTCAGCCAAGAACCGATAAAACCGAGAGGACCACGACGAACCGTAAGGTGCACGCATGGAAAATGATCAGTCAGCGACCTTTGCCGCCAATGCAGCACGAGGCAAAACGAAAACGAAAATAACAATATAGTCACCGAACACTAAGTAAAAGTTGAAGCTAAAAGCAGGGTCGGGGCCAAACGCATAACAAAACAATACAAAACG
The DNA here is from genome assembly GCF_052857255.1 of Amblyomma americanum. Classification (NCBI taxonomy): domain Eukaryota; kingdom Metazoa; phylum Arthropoda; class Arachnida; order Ixodida; family Ixodidae; genus Amblyomma; species Amblyomma americanum. The sequence goes on from NC_135497.1 coordinate 279,067,952, forward strand.
CAACGCAAAAGCTGAGTCAACCGTTCACAGTCAAACTGAGTCAAAAAAGTTGAAAGTTCTCTAGAACAAGAATTAAAAGCAGACGTGATTAAAAAAGACGTGTTTATAGTGGGCCTAGAAAACTGGACTCCTTGTCTGTAAGTAAAATTGAAGGCGTGCTGACGCACTTGTCTCCAGCTTTGGCTGTCATCCTTGCCTCAATGATAACCCTTTCAAATTTCTTTCCGCGCCCGTGCTCTGACAACCGTGCGCGTGTAAAATGGTTCGCACCTTTTGCAAGACTTGCAATGGTCGTCCAGGTGCGCGCCGCTTTTGTTGTGGACCCTCCGGCGGTGTTCAAACAATCTCTCGTTGAGACACCTGCCGGTTTGCCCAATATACACGCGTCCACACTTCAAGGGAATCTCGTAAATGACACATGTAGCACAATGTGTGAGTGGTTCTACATGTACGTCTAATAGGGCAAACCTTCTTCTTTTGCTTTGTCAGCAGTGTACACACTCGTGAAAATTTGCACGGGGCTGAGAAGACAAGGTTTACGTTGTTTCTTTTTGCAACCTTCTTTAAATTGTGAGACAGCTTGTGAAGATACGGTATGACGGCCAAGGGAGGTCGTTTGGCCTGTTCTAGCTTGCCTGCGTCTTTGCCTTGCACTTTCAATTTCTGGAGAAGAGTCTCTAAAACGCTACTCTACGACCAACGTCACCGTTCTCGGAGGTGCATATATGGCGGGGCCAGATCGGCGGCGGCGGGCGTTTTGCGAAAATCGCCCAAAAAACGCTCCATGTATTCCGGGCTTATTAAGGCGAAATGTTCGCGGTCGGCTGGGTCGGGAGTAGTACCCGCGTTTTGTAGACTTTTTCCATATGTTTATGTCTCCGAGGGGCGCGCTTACCCGCTTTTATTATACCAACGAGCTTAAAGCGCCACCCTTTCCCAACGACAACGCTCAAACTCGCTGAATGCAACGACGCAGCAACGCAGACAGCCGGCATTTCCCCTTCTTCTTCTTCTTCTTCTTCTCCTCAAGTAATAATTTCCCCTCCAGTATTCGGCGGCAGCGCCGCGCGCAGCCAACCGCTTTTTTTTTTTTTTGCTTCTGCACCTCCCATCCAAACCCGCTTCGCTCTTGCCACTACAACTCCTTCTAGAACACTACAAGCACACTACACTAGAACACTACAAGGTGTCCAACGATATATGAGACAGATACTGCGCCATTTCCTTTCCCCAAAAACCAATTTAAAAAAAAATGATTTTAAAACAAAAACCGAAAGTACATTTCTGCCGCTAGGCGGCCACTGGTACCTTTGGGCATTTGATTTTTCCCGCCTGCATGTGTGCGTGCTTCAGAGGCTGACGTGAACTGCCTTTTCGTCCACGTATTTCGAGGTAGGGTGTTGAAGGGAGTGGGCATATATGACTGGAGAGGTGCGTAGGTTCGTTCACTGCTGTCCGAGTACCGTATCTGACGCATAGGGACAGAAACTGCCTTCGGAGCAAAACTTGTTGTTGGGCTAGTTGGTAAGCCATGATCTCGGAAGAACCAGTGCAAAAAAGGACAAGGAAGAAGGAGGACGACACGGAGAGAGCGCACCTCTGTCCTTCCTCCTTCGTTCTTGTCTGTTGTCCTTGTTTACGCAGGTTCTTCTGAGATCACTGCCTTCGGACGCTCTGCCGAATGCGCTTCATTGTTCTAGATTTGGAGAAAGTCTGGCGCTCACTCACATTTTAAACCAGGTCGTGTTTTAAACCACTTTATACAGTAGGTCATGTTTTAAACGTTTGAAGTCAGAAAGCATTGCGGAAGTTATGTGCGCGTGTTCATGCGCCAGAATGCATTTGTGAAGTAGCAATCGTTGTCCTGAAGTCATCGTTAATGAAAAATACCAGCGCTGCCGTGATGTGGAGACGGGGAGCTTCTCGGCACTACTGACCTGCCTCGAAAGGTACGCAATCCTAGCTATGTCTCGATACGTGCTGGTGTGCATTTTTCAAAGGATATTTTGTGGAAATAGCAGCCTCCGGGCTTGCCGGCTCTACCTAAGTGCCATGACCAGCAGAGCGACAGGCTCCTCTTTCCGTAAAGTATCCAAGGAAGAGACGCAGCACCGAACAGAGTTCGCCGAGGATCATTCGTCTCGCAGCTGTTATTGTTTTGACGAAATGAATGTTGCAGAGTACTGGCGCATGCCGCTTAGGAGCTCAAGTATGTGTTCTGCCAAATTTAAAGTCGTTTAACGCTATTTTGTCAAATTCCTTGCCGCATGGATTATTCACACGCGGTAATTTTTCCGGCCGTGCACAGCGACTGTGTTTTCTGCATAAAATGCATTCCGTATGCCTGACGTCTGAGTTCAAAAGTTTTTCTGCTTCTCAGGCGCTGACCGCTGGTCGTTTTGTGCGTCAGGCCGCTTTGCAGTTGATGCTACCATCTGTTTTAGGTTTTGTGTTTTACAACGACACCCAGATTAAGAGATCCTGTGCTGTTGAAGCTAGGTATCTTTAGGATGCTTATTCAAGGTTTTAAAAGCTTCATTGTTTGGCTAGAGTGCCCTAATTTCTGAATTTTGGTGTTCTGTAATCGTGATGGTATCAAATGAATGCCTGCAGGGAGAGACAACTACTTCCACATAGGTGCCCACAGCCATAGCTTTCACCTTGCTGCCTCTGGGAAATATTCATGAGCAGTATGGAAGCAAAGGTGTGTTTTAGTTCTTGCTGCGAGCTTCTTTTTATATTGTATGTTAGGTTCTATTCGGACCATTTTTCCTTCTTTTCTTCATCGAGCTGCTTCATGAAACACGGTAGATAGCCTAACAATGCCCACACTTATTTCTACAGCCCCGGTCAAAGTATACAGCCCAACGGGGTTTCCTTCTGAGCTGTTTAGCATGGCTCCCTAGCACATCATGCAGTCCAAAGTGTGGGAGGATTGAGGACGCAAAGCCATTTTTCTTTCGAGAGATTACGGTTGCTGAGGATGCATAACGAGGCATGCTGCAGACCTCGCAGCGAAACCCTTTGAGCTGTATACTTTTGACAGGGACTGTACATCCCTGCTGGTTCGTTGTCAGCATAGGGTTATCGCAAAACAGTGAGTATTGTTGAACATTGTTTTCTGAAATGCTGCATTAAATGAGTGAAGTGCCAAATGTGTGCATGGGTTTGTTTTGTATGATGTGAGTAGGCCAAAAAATGTAGCTTCTCGCGCATCTTCTTTTGGTGTGTCGTGAAGTTGGGAATTTCTAAACATGGGCAGCATCATTTGTTAATAATGGAAAATGGGTTGTTACAAAAAGTAATGCAAAATAAAATCCTTTACTAAATCAACACCCCAACTCACTTGGTGCTCGTTTTAAGACCTGCTTTCATAATTAAATATATTTGTTCAAATGTTCGGGCCTCTGTATGACAAACATAACGCAGGTTCACCCATTTACATAAGCCAGTCACAAAGTCCTAATGCATCAGTAAGTATGAATACTTAGACATTCAAGTGTAAAACATGAAAAAAAAAACATAGACTCTGACTGTAGCATCAGCATTGAAGCTGGCAGCTGCAGCTAGGATCTAGTAAAAGGCATTGATAAAGATGGCATAGAAAGCCTGGAGGGCTAGTTTGTGAGACATCTGGTGCCAAGAGCACACATACAGATGTAGGCAAGTGCAGGTTGAGTAGCTTTTTGGTTTTAATAAATCTTCCATTTCCTCTACATTAGAAAGGCCTGTACATTCTCTTATGCCAGTGCAGACTGTATTAAGCAGAATATCCAGATGTGTGGTTCGTAACCCTACTGATCCTTTCTTTTTTCGAAGATGTAAGTGTTCATTCGCCTTTTTCTAACAATAGCTGGCGTCCAAATTATTTAAAGCATTGGCCACAGTGTAATCAGTAGCATTTACCTGCTGCTCCTAATCCGTATGTGTGTCACTTGCAAGCAGAGGAGGATATTCCACCTCACCGCTTCTTGCATTGCATTAGAAACTATGAGCGAAAGGCAACGGCTTCCAGAAGTGTGCACATGCCCACGGGCCAGTCACAGTTGTGGAAGCTGCCGCCTCACTAGCATAGGTTCGGCTCCACTCTACGAAGTTGTGAGATGCAGCATACTAGCAGTGTAGGTAAAGTGCCAGACTGGGTGTTTAAAGTGTTTTTTCTCTGGTATAAGCATGCATTGAGGTACCTGCCTAATTTTTGAAAATCTTTTATTATTTTTGGAGCAATCCAGGAAGCCGCAACATTGAGCAGCGATTAATCCCCGCTCTTTCCATGCAGCCCATCGACGACGAACAAGTGCTCTTGGACTAAACCATTGTAACCGCTTCGAGAGCATACATCACTGTGCTGCTGCAAGGGTGATACACGTGTCGGCGCAAGTTGTTCCTCCTGCACCTCCCCCTGCGCATGCATGGCCTGGACTGACGTCACCATTCAGCCAGGAAAGGCTGCGTTGGTTGACAAGGGTCGTCATTTTGGAGCAATCCAGACAGCCGCAGCATTTAGCAGCGGTTAATCCCTGTTTCTTCCATGCAGGTACGTGCTGGTTGTTTTATTGCCTGTTAAAGAAAAGAACGTATTTCTTGTTGCTGTATTGCTGCATATTTGACGAAAGGGATGTCATAAACCACCGTCAACGATTAAGGAAGTGGAAAGGGCACTGTCTGAGATGTCTGCTCATTTTGATGCCAAGCATGATGAACTGAAAGGTACGCTGAAAACAGTAATTGAAACAGAGTTGCAATCAGTAAAAGAATCTATGAGCTTGAGCGGTGAAAAGTTTGAGGCTTTCAAATCTGAAATCATGGAGACGAGGAAGGAACTTGCTGCTACTAAAACAGAAAATGAGGAAATCGGAAATAACAACTGTTCGACATCATAATTAAAGAAAGTAACGAAGGAGTTCACTGATGTGCAACAATACAGTCGAAGAATTAACCTCCAGATAAAAGGTGTTCCTGTGGTGATGGGCGAGAACCTCATCTCCACCTTGAAAACAATATCGGAGTGCCTGAACTCGCAAGTCGATGAGTCTGACATTGAGGTCATTTACCGTGTGCCCACAAAGTAAACAGATGAACAAAACATAATTGCCAAATTTTTTTCTCTTACTGTGTGGGATAAACTTCTGGACAATGCTAAGAAACAAAGTCTGAATGTTCCTCACTTGGGGTTTGAGGGCGAGATGCCCATTTACGTGAATGAACACCTATGTCCTGCAAACTAAGTGCTCCTAGGAATGGCACTGAAAGCAAAGAAGTACAAAAAGTGGAAATTGACATGGGTATCAGATGGGAAAATTCTGATGCAAAAAGTTGAAAATTGAAATGTTATACTCGTGATAAGTGGAGAAGACTTGCGACAAATTCTTTAACACAATGGCTGTCGGTATTATGCAAATCGAGCGAATCTGGAGAGAAAGAGAAATCTTCAACGCCTATTGATCATATCTACTGTGACAACGAAATGACCGTGCGCATTGGCGTTTGTGAAATAACTATTGCTGATCACTATCCAACTTTCATGTTTTTACCACACAGTTACATGCATCCATATTGCAAAATGTACTCTCGAGATATAAGAACTCGAGTGAATTATGCCAGTGCCCCAAACCTCTTGTAGGGCACTGAGTTTGAAAATTCCACGACAGTGGCGTCAACACAAAATGCGAGAAGTCGAGGGTGAACAAGATAGTGAACAAGGGAGCCGTAGTGCTCCCGAAACGTCTTTTCATCTTTTGACTTTGGCCAGTGACCAGCAATCTGCATCAGAATGCGAGAACTTCATCCATTCCATATCAAACACTATTATGAAATCCACACGCGAAGGCGCACTTCGCAACTACAAAGAAGCTGTGCACCCATGGATTAATGATTGTATACTTTGTGTTCTAAAGAAAAAGATTCCATTTATCACAAATGCAAGCAAAACAAAACAGTTATTATCGCGGAAAATTCAAGCATTATACCAACCTTGTCACGAAACTCAGCATTGATTCGAAACAAGTGTGGAAAATTGTAAAGGATGTCACAGGACTTGGACAAATAAAACGCATTACCCCTGATGGCTGTTCCGTGCAAATTGTTAATGATTTTAATAGCTACTTTGCTAATATTGCTGAAACCCTTGCAAATCAGTTCTCGTCTTATTCCACCTATACATATTAACCCACCTGGGGCTGTCCACAACAACCTTAATCTAAGTACGATTACTGTCGAGGGCATTGTATCTGTTTTAGGAACACTGCCGGTTAATAAAGCAGTTGGACATAACAATATTCACACCGCAATATTAAAGTACAACAAACATGTGTCTGAGTCTAGATGCTGTCCAAATATTCTCAAAGTAGCCAAAGTTGATCCTGTTTATAAAAGTGGGGCCCAAAACGATCCAAGCAGTTATCGATCGATATGAGCACTAAGTATTATCAATAATATTTTTGAGAAACAATTCGCTGCTGAGCTAAGAATATTTGTTAGAATAACATAATCTCTCTTCAGCAGCATGGCTTTGTCCCAAAAAGTCTACCTCTACAGTGGTTCTAACACTTTCCCATTTGATAAATTCAGCTCTCCATAATAACAAAATTGCAATCAGCATTTTTTTAGACCTGAAGAAGGCATTCAAAGTGTATCGCATTTGATACTATTAAAAAAAATTTTCCGCTTATGGGCTTTTTGATGATACGCTGAAATTTTTCACAAGTTACTTATCATCTCGACAATAAAAAGTGGTAAATAAAAATTATGAGTCTAAATATGGGAACATAAAATGCCGAGTTCCCCAAGGATCTGTCCTGGGGCTATACTGTTTTCCCTTTATATGAATGACCTTCCATGTGCAGTTTCATGCTACAAGATTCTCAGTATGCAGACGACACTGCCCTCATGTTCACAGGTAATTCGTTGTCTGCAGTGCAAAATGGCATTATGAAAGATTTATTGGGCATTTCAAACTAGTTCTCTAACAATCAGTTGACTGAGCATCGGCTCTAGCTGCTATTCTTTTCAAGTTGTGAGACATAGGTGAGACAAGTTATGTCTCACAACTTGATAAGAGTAGGAGCTAGAGCTGGTGTGAGTAGTATTCCCTGCTGCAAACAAATTCCAAATCTCTGCAAGAGCATCAGTCGGGAAGGGCTGTCACCTGCATTCTACAGTGCCACAAACATATGGTGTACAGAATGGAGCTATCCTGTGGACTATGTTATATCGGCCAAAGAGGGAAATGCCTAACTGACTGTCGAAGAGAACACGAACGCTTCTTAAAGCCACCTCCCAAACGCATTGTGGTCATACATTGGCTGCCATGCAAAAGCTGCACCCCTGTTTTCAGCCGGACAACTTTAGTGTACATGCATAAGGACCACAGAATGTGGGAGATTGTTGCGGAGGTGATTGATTCATCACGAGCAAGACAAGTGCTTTGGCAAACCTTCTGTTGCGCTCACACTAAGAGAACTAGACTACCTCAGCAGCTTAAATGACAGAGTGGTGGTTTTTGTACATTTTTGAACATTTTTCTGTTAGTTTTTATTTACCATTGTTTTTGCCCCATGCAGTCAATTTCTGATGCAGTGCCACATGTTTGTTCTGCTCGTTCTTCACTTACTTATTGCGTGACAGTGATAATGGTCATCAATCGGGACTCAGCACCGTGTCTATCTGCTTCATACATCTTGTCGTAATCGTGCTGTGGCTTTACCTGATGAGCATCTACCGACTAGCTCGAGAAAGTAGCCTTTTACATTGTGAAGCCATTTTGCAGGCTACATGCAAGAGCAGGAGTGTGGTCAGTGGTATGAAGCCTCATAGAAAAGGAACTTGCATTCATACTTCCAATATTCACAAAAATAAACAGTTTCTTGGCATGACTTTTTCTCCAAAACAGTGTAATGTACTAAACATGCGTCATGAAATGAAGAGCTCATGATTTTTAGATTGAGCATTTCAAGTTCACTGAGAGCAGTATTTTGAAGCAGTTTGGAGCCTTTGCTTTTAGAATGCATTAAATTACTAGTGCAGTGCAAGTGTTTCCCATCTCGCATGTTGCTGAAAATTGTTGGTTTTCTAGCCTCAGCTGCGTCCAGAACATATGAACACACTTAAGCAGTGCCAGAGTGTACTACAATCAAGATCCCATTTATGGAATGGGGTTATGCTGCCGCTGTTTTTTCTCTTTTCTACTGATTCAGTGAGCCTGGTACTAATGGCATACAGGTTAATTTTTTATTACAATATACGAGCAGTGTTTGTTGACTTGTAAGTGAACAAAAAGTGCAGCAGTAAGGGTACAGTACTGCATGTAAAAGTGCTTATTCTTGCATGTAAAGGATTGTTTTTAGCTATGAATTGCTTTCTCGAAAGTGATCAGAGCCACATTGGCTCTACTGGCATGAGTGCCTGTGGGACCACTGCTGTTCTTTGAAGAGCCTCACTTGTTGTCACTAGATGCTAGATTGGAAACAGTAGGTGCATTAGTAGCATCTCTGTTTACGTATATAATTATACTAGTTGAAGCCTTCTTTATTTATATGGGAGCCCTGGTTCTTCTTTCTCGCTGTAACTGCATCTCGGCCTACTAGTTAGTAATGGATACCCCTCGAGAATGAAGTGCATAGGCCCCCATACGAGGCCCTCTACCCAACAGTGCCAGCATATTGCAATGACAGCAGTCAACAGCCTTGTACATATTCGCATAGCAATGTAGATGACTAGCACATACAATGTCAACATTTAAAGTGCACTGTCATGGGAGAAGGTCATACTTGACCTCCTGCTTTCCGGTCATGCAACTGAAGACCGTGGGGGCATATTCATGTGCAAGCATGCCCTCTCCATTATGCTGCTGGGGAGTCAGTTTTCTCTTGTCAGCTTCTTGTGGTGCCACAGGTGTTTGTTCTGATTTGATTGGTCATGTGTTCAAGGTGGTGGAAGTTATATCACTTTATGTCATGGCGGCCTTTTTTTTCTATTTGTTCCTATATAATTTAGGGAAGTGGCTATTTATATTATTTAACTATGTGTAGCGTATTTTCCTTTCCAAATGAGCACACTTGTAGGAATGTTGTTCTGCAATCAGCTGCAAATTTTTTTGAACCGGCAGGATCTCGCATGGTTTGAATTAATGACTATTCAAATCAAAGTAGGCATATTTTTGGAACTGAACAAGCTTAAATTTTGTAGGCTTACGAAGCTGTTAGGAAGGTGCTTACGTCTGTACCTTAGCATCATGAAGTCTCCTTTGCTGCTCAAGTCTACAGTGGCACAATGCTCGAGATCTATGATAATGCAGGGTGTATATCTGAAGTACTGGCAGGAACGATTACACTGTCCAAATGCACAGGGGAGTCCGAGTGCTCAGTGTCATGGTTAAAAATCTGCACAATGTAAAGACTCATGTTGATGTCCTCTTTGTAACTTGCTGTCCAATTAGCACTTAGGTAGGTTTGACCAATTGTTCAGAATAAAAATTGCATTTCAGGTCGTTGTAAAGCAGTAGAGTGAAGCACTTAAAAACTGCTCTGGGAATGTATTTAGCAAAGTAGAATTTTGCACAAGTTGATGAAACACGGAGGAAACAATGCCGAGAAGGTAGGACCTGTCAAGTGCTGAAAAAACAATGTCTATTGCGTACGTCCTTCTCAGAAAATGACTGCATCTGCTTACAAGCTGCAATAGTAGGAATGTGATAGAACACGTACTTGCATATTGCAGAGCAAATTTCCTAGTAGAAAACAAAACCTACAGAAGGGTAAAAAATAGCCAAGGAAAGCTCAAAGTAACAGGATACCCACCTTGCAAACAACCAGCATGAAGCATTTTTCGTTACCAGTTGGAAGCATTCTTTTGACACGAGAGCATGAAATGAATGACACGCGAAACAATTTATATTAAAGGCCAGCTCGGGGGGTTTTTTGAACATGGTTTGGTGGTAGTCACATCACATTCTATAGTCTCCTCACTCTGGTTTAAAAAGCCGTTTTTCAAAATACCAAGTAGAAGTATTTCAAAGGATGAAAACCCAGGAAACCTAAATCGTGTTTCGACCAAACAATGACTCCACGGGAGACCGCCACCCTATGACATCACAGATATTTACACAAAGTCTATCTTGTGTTCATTGATTGGCTGAGCTGGTGAGTGCAAGTGCGAGCTTGGGCCATTATTTGTCTGAAATGACCAGAAACCAGCTCTACACTTTTGTCGTTCAGCAGAGCAAATATCGATGGTCGTGCATCCATTGGCATCACACACGCATTGTTGCCCTCTGCCAGATATTGCCATGATGTGGGAAATGTGAAAGTTCTTTGCACTGCAATAGAACACCTGCCCACTGCGAAACTTGGCACAAAGGATCAAAAAACTGTCGAGAACATACTGTGAAAGTTTTAGTATAAACAGACTAGGTAGAAAAAAACGCGAGTTGGGGGGGAGGGCGTGATTAAAGCGGATTTTTAACATTGAGTTTTAAGGGAAACCAACCAAATGGTCTTGCTTTGTTCGTCCTATCTTAGAATTCATCATAACCGAGTTCGCATTAATGGAAGTCTATTGTAGTTACTGCAAGGCTGTGTGAAGGGAGCACGCTGTGTTGCCCCGTTCGAGCCATAATACACATGCGTCAGCCCACTGCAAAGCATGCTGTCACTGTCTGCAGTTCAGAGACACTGCAGTCCTTAAGGGCAACTCCGGGAATTTTTTGAGAGTCATGTATTGTGGTGAAACATTGGCTCTGAGTTTTCCTCCCAATCCTGATTATTTCTTGCAAGTATGGCAGCCTGTGCGGAATTCGTTCCTTTCCCTATCCATTTTAAAGTTTGCTGTTTCCTTAGCCTCAGTTCCGGTGATTTCTGTGGGCAACAATACATTCGCAACGATCACAAACATTAGGCACACGTTATTACTCTGCCCGCATGAAGAATCAATTTTCGTACTTGTATTAGATCGCCTAAGGCATGTTATGAATTGGGGTCATTGCCAGTCAGTATTTCTTCCATTGAATGCGCATACGAGTGTTCTCTGAACAATGTTCATGAGAGCATTGCTGCATTGACCGAAGCATCATCCTTGATTGTAAACTGATGTATGTTCGGTTTTCTGCTTTAGAATAGTTCCACTTGGGATTTTGAAAAATTGCTTCTTGTGCCAGAGATAGGAGAGTCCAAGGAATGGGATGCGCTCATTCAGTCAAGATATTGGAAAACTACCTGAACTTGCCCCTTTGTTGGGTTTTCTCTCTTTAAACTGATCCGCAGCACATTAGAAAAAACACGGAGTGAGTCGCTCATTTCGCACGCCTCACATTACCCGATTGCTTCTAGTACGTTAAAGATATTGTTTGCCTTTTGAGACCAAAACCGAAAAATACACTCAAAAAAATAATCATACATCATTCAGTTGCCGTAGGTGAATTCCACGCTGTGACTCTCATCACATCAAAGATAAAAAGCGCATTACACGAAAGAAAAAAATAGATAAAAAAATTTGGCACCTCTACTTTTAAAGAGGCAAGGAAAGTTTCCAGGAAAAATTTTGACCGTGCACTACTGCATAAATTGGGAAGTGTCACACATGTCTGCATTGCATCTGTTGCCATTTAGAATGCTCATACTGCTTAACTTCTCGCTATCTTTAGTGGTTTTCACTGTTTTTTGTTTCAAGTCTAGTTTCCTTGGCATTACTCTTTCGAATGTGCGTCAGATGAAAGGCAATTTTTTTTGCTTCTCTCACATTTATCTTCTAATTTTGTGTGCCACTTGGTCTATAGATCTTGTTTATGTCATTTTTCAGGCATTACAGAAGTTTCTTGCAGTCCGGCCAATATTTTGACCCATATAAGTGCTGCTATATACCTGGTGGTAAGTTGGCCGCGTATTTTGTTGTTGTCTTATACTGAATGAGGTCATTCCGCGCCAAACGATCCAGACTTTGTGCTTGACTGAGTTTGATTTCTTAAAAAAAACTCATTCTTAGTATGTACTGTCGCAGATTTTCCCACCTTGTTTTTGCCAGAAAAAAAATATTTCATGGCAAGGCCGTCATTTTAAGTTTACAAGCGGTAGCAGAGCCTAATCGTTCGAAATCTTGTAAAAATAAACGTTTTTACGCATGACTTAAAATTTTTCGTATAAATAAACGACATTGTGCTTTCGTATCCAAAAAATTAAACGAACATTTTTTCTTTCAGTCTTTATATAGAACAAGAAAGAAGGTACAAACATATGAAAATTTGTAATTCTTGTCCAATTTATGTTCTCATAGTAGTCATTTCAGCTATTTCTCTGATTTTTTCAAAAGGCAAAGAAGCCGATAAAAATTTTTTGAGATGAAAAACATGATGCGTGTCAGCAAAAAAATTGTAAATTTGATAAATTTTTTTTTCAGGCTTATGCAGCTGTCAATTGCACAGTGAGTAAAAGTGTAATTGGAACAATTATTGTTTTATGCGAGAAAATAAGTTTGCAAGTAGAGTCGCTGCGTTCAACCCCAGCATTGTTCGCGGCTTGCTTGTACCTGCAGTACACGCTATAGCTGGCATCAAGGACACACATGAGCTTTGCGGCATGGTGCTCCAAGTGGATGCTCCTCATGTTTTGCTTTTGAAAGGTCTGCTGGCATGTTCATTCACATTTTGTCGCTTTTATCTCTTAGGTTGCACCATTGAGAGACAGATGAAGGCTTGATGTGGTGAAACTTTTGTTTTCCTTTTAATGATAGCACTTTTGAAACTGCCTAGTGAGTCCACCTTCATTTTCTTGAATTATTTGTTGGGGCGCTCGGAGCGCTACGACACGCTCGATAGTTTTCTCTACTCCACCCACGTAAACAGCTCATAGAAGGTCAGCATTTGTCCTTTGTACGGCCTCTGAATACTTTCTGTTGCTGGCAAGGGCCTCATAGTTCCACCAATGCCGTCGCAAACACGACTACAATGTGACGTGGCGAAAAATCCGTTCCGCTGAACATTTGAAATCATTTTCATGGTAGCAGAGATTTTAACTGATTGCTCAGACTGCAAAGTGTGCTTTGCAGCTCAGTACCGTTTGTGTTGAGGTACAATAGTCGTTCTGCCATGCGGCCACTTCATTTTTACTTTTTGTAAACGGGCCCTTCAGCAGATGTATGTATTACCAAAGCTGGCTGTATGGAAGCCCAGCACTCCATTGTATTCGAGCAGTGGAGTGCTGGTTTTTGTATACTTGCAGCCGGAGGCAAAATGTGTTGCAGGAAGCACGGAGCAATGTCGATGTTGAAGGCAAAGGCTCAGTTTGCCAAATTGTTTTCTATATTAAAAGAAAATGTGCTCTAATTAAACTTCTAGCAATAGATGCCATTAATTGGTGCAATGCAACTTGCTATATTTCATAATTTCACTAAGATGACCTGATTTTGCAATTGACAGCTGACTATATCTCAAAATGGGAATTTTCTCAACTTTAGAATTTTTTTGCTGACTTGTCTTATGCTTTTGCTCTCTGAAACATTTTTATCTCCTTCTTTGCCTTCTGGACACCTTAGAAAGATGGAATGACGACTGTAATAAGAAAAAATTTGATAAAGGATTCAATGTTTAGCACCTTCTTTTGTTTTGTTCAAAAGAAAGTATGTTCAATTTACTGCATATGAATGTGCAATGTTTTTTATATATATAAAGAAATTTTTGCAGTCATGCATAAGAATGTTTATTTTTACAGATTTTTTTTCAAGCCTAGGTTTTGCTACCGCTTCCAAACGTGAGATGGTGTCCAGAACATGAGAAAATTTATTCCGCCAAAATCAAGGTGGGATAATGTTTGTCGTAGTAATGCAATAAGCCAGGATTTTTAAAAAGAAATCGAATATGTTCGATTGCTAAGCCTGGATCAGTTGGCGTGGAATGCCCAATGTCATATAAATGTCAATTGTGTGCTGTTTTGAAGCAGTATTTATATTTTCGTAGCTCGAGTAATACTCCAGTGTAGGTAGAATGCAATTTGTTCTGCTATCATAATTGTAATGGTTCCATATCGCGGCCTTTAGTTTTGCATCTTGTGTGGGAACTTGCATTGCTTTCTAACTAATTTTTGCTGCAGGCATTCATCCCATATGGATGCTGCTGCTCTTGAGCAGCATACTCAACTGGACCAGTGGAGTGGTATCGCTGTTTGTACCTTTGGTAAATTTCTGGGAAAAATTTATGCATTCATCTGGCTCCTTGTTATTTTCATGGTTCATGTGTAACGGCGGATGAAATGCTCATTGCTCCAAAGGATGAATGTGGCCATTTGTTAACGCCATTTTATAATAGCAATATATGCAAAAAGATTCATTCTATTTATCTAGTTAGTACTTTTGCTCACTACGTTTTGCATGTATGCTTGAAAGGAAGCGAAGCGCACCCCTTGCGTAGTAACAAATTCACCCGACTTATTTGCTTTGGGTATTGTGATGTCCCAGCTAGCATTTGTGACCTCCAAGTGCACAGTTTTATGTGTAGGTATTTTTGTGTATTATATGTATGTATATACTGGCTGTTGCCGTAGCATGAGCACTAGGCCAGCAGCCAGTAAGTCATCTCTTTTCCATCATTCATCACACCTCATAATCTGCCTGAGTGCCATGTAACATTTGGTGGAAGTGCTGGATATCATCGGCATCCTGGTCCTGGAGCTTCGGCATCCTGCGTCAGCTGTCGTCGTTGGCCGTTTAGTTCTTGGCCTGCATCTACTGACCGTGCCACAGCCTATCAGACCTGAACCAACCTCGCCGTTCACCCTAGTACCGTCCCCTGGTCCGACCAGAAGACATGATGAAATGAAGGCGCTGCTGCGACTAGATCCTATGACCCGCCTGGCTCGAGACGCGGCCCTAGCATGAAGACACCGTTCCCCAGCCCAGGTCATTTGGTGTGTCCTGGGGCCACGGCCGTCGGCTATGGCACCCTGTGGCCCGGAAGCTTTGTTGACCGGAACTCATTCTCTCATCTCATTGTGGGAGCCAGCACTTCACCACCTTGCCATTTCTGTTGTGCCGTTGCTGAAGCCGATCACCATCTCACGCATTTCTTCGTCGGTGTCTTCTTCTGTTTACCATAGGAATTGTTCGCTGGCCCAGAGTAGTGTCATGAAGAAGAAGCTGGCAGTGGTGTGAGATGGAGCACTCGCGCGAGGCTAGCAGCCATGAAATCATCTCTTGTTTATCGTTCATCGCGCTCATTCCTTTGCTGGCTGCCATGTAACAATATGGCATGACATCTACCTTTCATTCTTATTTCTCAGTCTTGTAGGTGTAGATAGGCAAATTTCTCTACCTTGAAGCCAAGGCTACAGATGAGGTCATCGGGGAAACCAGGTCGCGTAACTGTGTCAGTTGGGCCTCGATGCTTACCAGCTTATGATGAATACGCAATCTGTTTAGGGCATGTTTCAATGCACCTCTAGGCACAGCCCTTATTACCAGCTTCGTGGCCGCTGATGAATATGTTAACATGTCTTTACAGGAAGGTTACGTGAAGCTTACAGGAAGCATTACAGGAAGGTTACGTGAAGCTGGTTTCCACATGACATAATCTGCTGCCTTGGCTTCAAGGTAATGAAAGAACTGCAGATTGGGCTAGTTGGTGATGCATAGTGGTGGTTCAACAGTGCAGCAGCACACACAGACCAAGCAGGAGACGAGACACACAAACCAGCGCTGAACTTAACACTTATTTTTTATTGGGAAGAAGCACGTCATATGTACAGTCACGGAAAAAACAGCGCACATGCGCAATGTCAACAAGACACATAGTGATAGTACATGGTAAAATCCGCTTTAAAAGCACGTTTGCATCCGCTGGACCGCTCCCCACTATGTAGCATATTGATTTCTCGAGGCGATAATGAAACAGGTGGCGTACTTACGCATCCTTCACTTTTTCTGATAATATGAAATGCCTCAGCTACTTCGCGAGTGCGCTGGTCAGGATGAGCGAACAGGACATCAGTGTGATCAAAAAACGGCGTGCATTTGCACGTGAAACAATGTTTAGCTAGGTTAGTTTCTTCGTTAAAGAATTAGCATGCTCCATGAGCCGCACGTTAACGCAGCTGCAAGTCTGTCCTATGTATGTAAGGCTACAGGACAGGGGAATTTGATACACTACACCCGTCTTGCAGGGAACATATCTATTTCATGGTTTATGCTGCAAGCATTTCTTCTGCGCCCTTCATGCCTTCTTTGAACCGCCGGCCCCACTCTTTCTAGTTTGTTAGGTGCAGAGAACAGAACCTTTACACCATGCTTGCTCCCCACCCTTTTAATCCGGTGCGACTGCTTGTGGACATATGGCATAACCACTACCCTTGTCCCTTCTTCGAACCCTTTTCCAGCCCCAAGGTACTTGCAGACGATTTCAGGGAACGGCGGACTTTGTCTGCACTCGAAACGAGAAGTGAGTCCGGGAAACCAGCTTCCCTACATCTGTCTGCCTGGGCTAAGAGACTGGGCATCATTTTATGATAACAACCATGCCTACGTGGTCTGTGTGTGCTGTTGCGCTGTTGAACCACCACTAATGAAAGAAATTTTTCGATTTACTCCTACTAGGCTGCAGAAAGAAGAATAGAAGTTAGCTGTTAAACTGTATGAGCATGGTGTTAGCCACGTGCTAACAAAAGAGGTCGGGCGGGCTGGTGTGAACTTAGTACGTAACGTGCCCACCAAATTATCTCGGTTGTGCAGAATGGTCAACCAAGGTGCCTCAAAAACTGCCCGCTGTAAGATGAAGCCCAGAAACAAATTCATAGCTTGTGACAGTGGTGTAGTTTAGGAGATCATTCTGTAATGTGAAGCGCCATATGTTGGACAATCAGGTTTGTGTGTCAACATTCTTCTAATGGGACATGTCTCCTACGTGGAGATAGGATATGTTAGCAGGCAAGCAAGATGCATGTCGGACTGTGAGTGCATTACACATTTCTGACGATGTAAAATTATGAGGAAATATAATCGAAAGCTAATTTGAGAGTGTCACATGTAAAAGGCCAAACGAGACAAAGAAGTTTGAAGGAGAAAAGAAGACTACGAAGACGGTAAGGATGAAGTGTGCCAATTGAAGAACAAAGAAGATGAATTATTCGACGGGGAGCGTGGCAAGAGGTGGTTCACGGAGAAGAGAAGAAGATGAAAAGGATGACGTATCAATGCCGAGGGTTTTAAAGCTAGAAGGGATGATAATACGCATGTGGAAAACAGAAGTGGAGGCTCCTGATGGTCAGGGACACTTTGGTTGGGACAGAGCAACGCCGGCTGCTGCTCCAGCAGTGCTGAGCCTATTCCGGGGATTCAGTGGCTGACGCAACCACCTCCTGTGCCCAGGGGTATCACAAACGCTGCTGCCGCGTGCCAGCTGCATCGCCCTGGTGGTCCCTCCAACGCCAACGTCAACGCCAATGTTGCTTCCACCAGTGCTTTGATCGGGTGTTCATCCGACACCAGCACTTCACACTTCGAACGTCACCTCAGCGCCGACGCTACTGCCTGGACCCACGCAACACTTCCTCAGCACCAAACTGTGAGCTTTAACACTGAATGCTAGTAGTGTCGCACTAGTCCAGTATTGTGTGTACCAGTACCATCAGATTTTGTTTTTTGTTGGTGTTTTTAATTAGTTTTGTGTGCTAGTGCCTGTGTGGTGTAGGGTTTATTAAATGCGTGTCCGTGTGCGTTCAGCTGTTGTCCGGTCTATTCTTTCAGTCCCAGCGTTCTCCTGTGATCCATGACAGCGAGATATTTGAGGCGTACATCATGCATACGAATTGTTCAATCTGCGTAGGCACATCATCACTAACATTAATGAAAAATGAAATTGACTATCTGGATAAATAATCACAACAGATGGGTCAGATGACGATTCCGTGACTTTCCTTTGTATTTTAGATGGTGCTTCCTTTATTTATTACAAGCAAAGCAATAAATTTCTCAGTCATTTGTCAGCGCTGTGCCTGTGTCATCTTGTCTGTCTCCTGTTGCCCTGCGCCTTGTTTTGCAAAGAATCATGCACGGACTGGCCCGGGTGCTCTCCGTGAAGTATTTTAGTGACCTCGTGCAAATTTTTCTTGATGGCTTTTTGAATTTAGTTGCTGCGGACTCGGGAGATATGTAAACTTAGCACAGCTGCCTACCTTTCAAGATGTCACATGCGGGGTAGATAAATGCATACTTTGTGTTGTGTTGCGGTGGACCACTGTCGTGGAAGGGGTTGCGTCGCTCACTTTGACACAAATACTATGTTTTCGACTGTAGCATCGAATGTTACTTCTGACTTGGCGTTGGTTTGTAAACCATAATGAAGTGCGCTATTATTTTCCTCTTTGTTGTGGTGGTGTTTTCTGCCATGTATAGTCAACTTATGTTCCAGCCAGGCTGGTGGTTTTTGTGCTGACTTGTTGCAGTTTGTGCAGAATTAATTGCATGGCCTGACCACCTTCATTCCATTTTCTAACAGGTAGCATTTTAACTCAAAATTGTTTTTTATTGCCACTTAGAGCTGTTTTCTCTGAAACCACAATCACTTCTTTGGAATGGTTCAGGGACTAACAGCTGGCGCTGGCTTGCCATATGGGCTGGTTTTTATTTTCTGTCGCCGTTAGCATGCGTAATATCACCCATCATTAAGGAGCAGTATGTTGGCATTTTGTAAGGATCATTGAGCAAAGAAAACTGATGTGAAATTTTTTTTTTTGTAAAGTGTGGACTCGCTTTATGCATGTTGTTCTTGGAAGAAAATGCTGAGAATCTGTTCGTGGGGGGAGGATGACTGCTCAGCACGCTCGCCATTGTAGTTGACTCCACAACTGTCATAGTGTCAGGATTATGGATGGTCAGCATAAGCTATTAAGTTTGTGTACAAGCTATTATATGTCTTTGAACACTTATTCCCTGAGAGTTACGTGTCAGTCGAAGCGCTCCTCAAGCTGGTTTATAATGGTGCACAAGCATGAATTTTTTATTGTTTGCTCTGAAAATTTAGGTAGATATAAGTTCAGTTGTTTGAAATTTTTGAATTAGTGTTCATTGGGTGGCATTAAGGAATTCATTGGCGAATATCTTTGTGCTTTGTTTATGGGTGTGTTTTCTTCTTATAATTAAAATGTTTCCATATTTCTGTACAGTTGTGGTTTGCCTGTAAATAAATGTTTTTCATAGGTGCACACAGCCTGTCTACTGCTATGAAGAGCTCGGGTAGTACCAATATGTTGCATTATGTAGGCGTTATAATGGTAAATTTAAAGAATGCTGAAGAAAAGTACTAGATGTGGACACAAAGTATGAACCCATTGCATGCATTTTTCCTGATGGCTGTGTGGGTGTAAGAAGCGTTAAAATGCCATTGGCTTGGCGGTAATAGCATGTGATTCACGGCAACATCTTTTGGTCACTTATTTTTATTTTTTTCATTTTCGGGGCGGTTCATTTGTGAAGTACGCAGAGTAAAACCTGTATGAAAACACAAGGCACCCTTTTGGGCCTAATTATGAACACTTGAAACCGGCGTTAAATATGTTTTATTTTAAAGCGAGAGCTCCGCTCCTCGGGCTACATTTTCTGATTTCGATGCAGATGACACAGTGGCCTACAATGCCTCACAAGGTCAAACCGTACTTAACTGCGTGGTGGTATGGCTTAAGCTATGTATCACCACATGATCATATGACAGGCCATTGGGTACCTGATTTTGACATTTGATTTGACAGTGGTGACCATGCTGAACAGAACTTTCGCTCGTGTAACTGGGATCAAGCCATGTTGAACCCTGGCCAATATTTTTTTTGACAGTGTAACTGCATGAGGTGTTTTGATAGTGTTTATGATGCTGTTACACTGGAGCCCTTTTGACATTAGTCTTCCATTAATGATGCTATGAATTCGGATCCAACAGGTGATATGCTGTCTTCTACCTTTTCTGAAATGACCTTATGTCTAAAATGATGACTCTATTTTCTCCTCTAATCAGCATCACAATGCGCAGATTAATTCCCTAAAGGTGCCCATTTCAGTAACCATTTTTTTTTGTATGTGCCAGAACGAGTAACTCGATGTCGCCAATCACGGACAGCATGATGTTTCAATTACTCAGAAGTGGAGCGCTGCTGTTTCTCCCGGCCAGCTCATGACAATGGGTCACGTCTTGTAACAGTCGAGAGGAAGTGTGCCACGCAGGTTTGGCAAACGACTCCTTTTGAGTGGATGGTGTTCAGTGCAGATTAACAGGTAATTTTCTCACGTTGCAGTGGGCGAACAGTATGTATGGCATTTTACAACTTTAACTATTATTAGCGTATGCAGTTGCTTAATTGCATAGGTCGTTCACAGCTAAGAGACCGCCTCTACCAGCCCACAGGAACGAATCATTCATCGCGAGGGGAGGAGAGGAAGACGCCCCCCCTCGAAACCTTTGTTTCTGAAATTCCTTCCTTTTCTGCTCCAGCTTGCCCTGGTTCGTATTATGCACTCGCGACCCTAGGCTGAGGGGTTTTTTTTCTGACTGACTGATGTAATGCCTATTTGGCCAGCAGTTTTCTGAAGAGTATTTTATTTATTTACACCAGTACCTGCAGCATCACAAGGGCATTATTAAAGGGGGGAGGGGGGGACAATTGGAGGAAAATGAACATATGTGACAAAATCTAATACAGCTAAGCACAGATGGTGAAAGCAACAAAATACGTAGCATCAGTAAGTTATCTCGACGGCAAACGGTCTTCAGTGTACCGCGGTGCAAAATTACGACACAGAAATGGAAAGGGTACACTATCGCATGAAGCGCAATGCCAGCCAAACGATATGGAGTAAACGGGATATTAATCTATGGCTTACTGCGTGACAATAAAGACAAGCTCTGAACACGTTTTACATTCATCAATGCTCATATATTTGATACTAAAATTTTTTTTTAAATTGGCCATTGACATTTTTTATTGCTTGTGTTTCAGCGGTGATTTTAGATTTATACCCCAGCACGTGACGAATAAAAGACGACGCGGCGTGACAGCGCGCGACTGCGCGCTCGGAACGGCAGACATCTTGACGTAGCGAGTGGATGAGGTCGTGGCCAGGGGCTGCTCTTGGACGGACGTTCGTGTTCTGCGCGATACGAAGGAACGGCTTTCAACCAGCTTGCTTGACAGCCTGGAGGTGAGCAATGCTCGTCTATTTTATCGCATTCGCCGTCGAAACTACCGCGCAATGTATGTGGCCTTGACCACATTGTGCGGCCCTGGAGGACGCGGTGGTATTTTCTGTAATTGGCTACGCCTAGGTCTGATTCTGAAAAACTCTTTCCTGATGACGCATCATCCCGCAGGAGCTACCGAATGAGCGTCATGTACTGTAGTGCGTTGTGGGCAGAAATTGATCGCTCACGTGGAGGCACTCTGTCATCGACGGCTTCGCAACCATTCCTAGGATTTCGAGTTCGGTCGTTGAACGCGAGAGTTTCTACGTTGCTTTTCAATTAAAATGTTGCCGCCATGGCCAACACTGAAGCTGCAACGCCGTACCGTGGATCCAGACGCCATAGGCACTTAGGCCCGTTCCTCGTGCTGCGATTAGAACGAAAAAATTCAGGGGTGCACTTTGTTGACCTAAA
This sequence comes from Amblyomma americanum, assembly GCF_052857255.1. Taxonomy (NCBI): domain Eukaryota; kingdom Metazoa; phylum Arthropoda; class Arachnida; order Ixodida; family Ixodidae; genus Amblyomma; species Amblyomma americanum. The sequence continues at coordinate 279,089,565 of NC_135497.1, forward strand.
TTGCGGTGAGGCAGAAGCCTTTAGCGCGGTGTTGCTATTTGTGTCGCTGATGTGTGGTGAAGATGTTTAAAGACTAACTACAAAGAGCATTTAGGCGGCATATCGTTCCATATCTGCGTTCAAGAGGCGTCTGGATTGGGATGCGATAGCGTGTTGCAGCACTGCCAAGGAGTCAACGGAACACCACCGCCCGTTCGGCGCGACGCCTTGCCCGTTGGACAATTTAAGGAAAAGAAATGACGCCTGTCTCACATCTCGGTGGACACCCTATCCGCGCTGTAAGGGAAGGAAAAGGCTTTCGTTAGTTGCTGGACCCCGCCGCGGTTGCTCAGTGGTTAGAGCGCTCGGATACTGATCCGGAGTTCCCGGGATCGAATCCGACCGCGGCGGCCGCGTTTCGATAGAGGCGAAACGCAAAAGGCGCCCGTGTGCTGTGCGATGTCAGTGCACGTTGATCTGCAGGTGGTCGAAATTATTCCGGAGCCCTCGACTACGGCACCTCTTTCTTCCTTCTTTCACTCCCTCCTTTATCCCGAATTTCCTTATGGCGCGGTTCAGGGTTCCGCCTGTATGTGAGAGACACAATTGAGCCTTTTCCTTTCCACAAAAACCAACTTTCAATTTCAGTTGCTGGATGTAACGGACACATCCATGGCCGCGATTATGAGCCATTAAAGGCTTAATTTCGCCTTTAAATGGTCGGCCTAGTCGGTGACGCCACAGCGCGATTTTCGGTCAGTGCTTTCACATGCAACGCGCGCCCAGCGAATTTGGTCGGAGGGACAATTTTGCATATGCAAGCCATGAATAAACGTGACGGAAGCTTTACACGAATTATGTTACTGATATTATTACCTGCGTATTTTTGCAAGGCATTAATATTTCGTATGTTTTGATTAGAAAAATGAGCTGCAGTTTAACTACTGCTGAACCTGGTAAGAGAGCGAAAGGTGTGGTGTATCGGGCAAGTAGACGCGGCTTGGCGTCTGTACGTTCCGCACACCGGATAGGCAGCGTGCCCAGCCTGGTGGCAATTAAATTAATGGCTGATCGCGAGAGGTTGGTCAGCCAATTAATGCTGCGGCCTATTGCTGCAGTGCCTCGTGTCTGCCACAACGTTGTCAGCGCTAATACATATAGGCCACATGTCTCTCACACCATGGCCACGTGCCTCAAAGCGCGAATGAGGCGTCCACTGACCCAGGGATCCAGTTATATGCACCCTTCCTTTCCTCGAAATCATCGGAGTCCGACGCAAACAAACATGAACGCCGACGGCCTATAAGCGGTATTCACATGGGGACATCGGCATGGATGGATGTGGGAAGGAGTTGAGCGACGTCACCGATCCGCCCAAGTCCACCCCAGCTCTTGGATTCACGATTCAGTGGGCGCCTTAGCGTTGTACCTCCATAAAAACGCAGCCGCCGCGGTTGGGTTCGAACCCGTAGGTCCTGGGTTCGAACCCGACCGCGGCGGCTGCGTTCTTATGGAGGAAAAACGCTAAGGCGCCCGTGTGCTGTGCGATGTCAGTGCACGTTAAAGATCCCCAGGTGGTCGAAATTATTCCGGAGCCCTTCTCTACGTCACCTATTTCTTCCTTCTTTCACTCCCTCCCTTATCCCTTCCCATACGGCGCGGTTCAGGTGTCCAACGATATATGAGACATATACTGCGCCATTTCCTTTCCCCAAAAACCAATTATTAATTATTATTATTCAGTGGGGCAGCAGGGAGACGCCGACATGGACGAGCGAAGCGCTGCCGGGCTGCGGAGACAGAGGGGCAGGGGTCGAAAAGGAAGTAAGGGGCCAAAACAATGCTCCCTTGTTGGGTTGTGGCGAAAAAAAGACAGAGGGGGAAACAATAGATGCGCGATAGGAGGGGATATAAGAGAAAAGAAACCAGAGGGGGAACAGCAAAAACAATTGTGGATTAGCCCAGATAATCCCGGATATACCATGCGAAAGTGAGATTGAGGTATCCACTGGCCCACAGAGCCGGTTGTGCGCCGTACGTTCCTTTGGTGAAAATGAACGGTCTTTGCAAAGTTGTCAACGCCAATGAACTTTATGAACGCTGTCGGCTCACTTGTTTTGTTTGGTTTTTGAGGAAAGGAAAAGGCATAGTAGCAGTCTCGCATATCTCGGTGGAATCCCGAACCCCGCCGTAAAGGAAGGGATAAAGGATCGAGGGAGGGAAAAAGGAAAGAGACAACTGAAAATTGAAATTTGGATTTTGAGGAAAGACGTGGCGCAGCGCAACGGCGAAACACTTGTGGCTCGGTGGTACTAGTTTCGCCTGCGCAGTAGTGATAGGCAGCGAGAGAGGAAATGCGACGGGGTCGGCGGCGGCGCCACCTGCGCCGTGCGTGACGTCACTCCTGCTTTGACATACGCCGGCTGGCGCGAAGCGCGGAGTTGACTGGCGTAGTGAAGCTTTTCGCTTCAAAAAGACGGCAGCGGGCTGCTCCCCACGCATCACCGAAGGCCACATCTCCCGGGGAGGACTGAACGTACCGGCCGAACGAACGGTCCCTTCCTCGATCGGCGGCGGCCACCGGAGCAAAACCGGAAGCTGCGTCGCCACGAGCACTCTCGAAGGCAGGACGTGTGAATACGCTCGGTTTCGGCGGCGCCTGCTGAGTGAAGTCATAGCTGTCACGTGGTTTGGTCTTCAAACTCGCGCACGGCGAAGAAGCTGCGTAGGGGTGGTGGTGGTGAAAGCCTTAATAGACAGAGGGGAGTTTAGGACACGCAGGTCCTTGGGCCCGTGCACGGCCCCACTGCACTCAAACGTTCATGCCCCGGAGGCTCATGACGCTGCATGGTAGCCCGGCCTGTGGCGGTGGCTTGCTTAGCCGCGGGTCCTCGGAGCGCAGTAGGGTTTCCCAAGCCTCTAAAGTGGTAAGTGCTCCAGGCCCCGTGGGGGGGATCCGCCGAGCAGAGGAAAAGGATATGATCGATAGTGGCTTTGGGGTGGTGGCAGAGAGTACAGGAGGAGTTTGTGTGGACTTGGTGATAGCGCGAGCGTATATATATAAGGGGAGGGTATCGCGCGTGTTTGGAGCCGCCTCCAGAGTGTCTGGTGATAATTTTCGAGGGAGGGATGGGGCGGGGGGTAGAGCCGACACCCGGCTTCGCAGGTCTGCATCTTGTCACTTAATGAATACATATGCGCTCCCGTGAGAACCCTAGATCGGAGGCCGCCGGTGCCAGGTTGAGGAACCCCGGGCTAAGCGTTGGCAGCCTCGTTTCCAGGATTCCTGGAGTGGGCAGGCACCCATATGAGCTCCATGTGGCGGGGTGGGTGTTCGGCAAGCGACTTCAGTATGCAAAATGCAGGGGCGTGAACTCTGCCATGAGCAAAATTTAGTATGGCAGTTTTAGAGTCCGATAGCTATATACCGGGCCTCCGTGCGCGTGATGGCTAGGGCAATGGTGGCCTCTTCATCCTCCTCCGAAGTGGCAGTGGGGATATGTGAAGAATGGCAATCGGTTGTAGGTAGGGGTTCGTGATGGCCACAAACACGTCAGCACCCGTGCATGAGGCATCCACCTGCATGGCATCCGGTTCCGTGCCATAGTGTTTGTGGAGTGCACGTGCGCGAGCTCTGCGGCGGGGTTTGTGGTTTGTGGAGTGCATATTTTTGGGGAGAGGTTTAATAAATATAGCTCCCGGTGAATGTGGTGGCGGACCTGGAGCTGTATGGGATCCGTGGCTGGTGTCTTGATACTAAGCGTGTGTAGGATGTGTCGGCCGGTGGTGGTTCTCTTGAGGCGTATGTATTGTATCTGTCGGTGGGTCTCGATAAGCTCAGCTATCGTGTTGTATAGGCCTAGCTGGAGGAGTTTTTTGGATGAGGTATTTAGGGGTATGTGCAGTGCTGTCTTAAATGCTGTTCGGATCATGGCATCCGAGTTGGAGATTTTTCTGCCCTGGAGTTTCAGGTAGGGGAGCACGAAGTGAAAGCGGCTGAGGACGGAGGGGAGTATAGTAAAGCTTTTGCTTAAATAAATAGTTTTGCTTCCATCGTGGCAACAGCTCCCACGTGACCCTATGTCGCAAAACCGTCTGCAGCTAGACCGATGTCCCTCCCCAGTCTCAGACCGACAGAAAGCGCAGCGCCACAGGTGAAAATCGCATGCTCGTGAAATGGGCCTCATTTGGCTGCCAAGGCACACCGTAAGGGCCTGCCTTTACGGTGTGCCTCAGCCTTCACTTGGATGAAGGCCTTCACGGTGGTGCTTTCATTGTAAAGGTCTTTCACGTAAAAGCCTTATGCTAAAGGCGTTTAGGGTAGATGCACTCCAATACCTCAGGTAGACGTTCTTTAGGCCGAAAGACTTTATGTTAAAGGCCTTTTATGTCAAATGGCTTTTGCACGTGAGGACCCTAACTCATAACTATATACTACGTGATATTGTCGCAAATGGGTTTCAGAATCAAAAAGTTAGGCACAGGCCGCAAGGAATCAAGCAATGTTCCAGCTCCAAAGAGCACGCGCGTCTCACTTTGTCCTCAAGGCACCGCTCGGGGACACCTGCCGGCATTATTCCCCCTCCGTATCCAAAAAAAAGGAAGCAAAAACATGGGCGCACTTGGGGCGACGTACCGGTGTCCATACCCTCACTTTGTCATCAGGATGATACTCGACGAAGCGATGTTGTTGGTTGTAGCGTTCTGCATCCGTTGCCTGCTGCCGGTGGATGTGCATACGAGCCAGTTGGCGGACTTGCTCTGCGTGCCGGGTAAATTCCTCGGCGTCTGGCGTGAGCACCTGGTCGTGAGGGGGGCACGGAAGCATGGCATCGAGCACTGTTTGGAGATCACGCCCATAGACGAGGCGAAACGGCGTAAATCGAGTCGTTTTCTGAATCGCCGTGTTGTAGGCAAACGTCACATATGGGAGGATCTCGTCCCAAGTCTTCTGCTGTACATCGACGTACATTGCGAGCATGTCTGCTAAGGTTTTGTTGAGGTGCTCCGTGAGCCCGTTTGACTGCGGGTGGTATGCAGTAGTCTTGCGGTGGTTCGTGTGACTCAGCTGGAACACCTCGTGCATGAGCTGCGCTGTAAACGCAGTGCCCCTATCGGTGATGACGGAGGACAGAGCGCCATTTCGTAAAGCAATGTGGTGTATGAAGAAGCACGCGATTTCAGAGGATGTACTGCGCGGCACCGCCTTTGTTTCCGCATAGCGCATCAAATAATCAGTCGCAACTATAATCCACTTATTGCCAGAAGACGACACAGGGAATGGGCCCAGAAGATCAATGCCGACTTGGTCCAAAGGTGTGCGAGGTGGCGCAATTGGATGGAGCTGCGGGCTTGAGCAGTGGTGACTTACGACGCTGGCACTCACGGCAACCTCTGACCTAGCGGTGGATGGTCTTTGCAAGTTTTGGCCAACAATAGCCCTGATGCACTCGAGCGAGCGTGCGTGCAAATCCCAAATGGCCAGAGGTGGGCTCATCATGACACGCCGAAAGGATGTCGCGTAGATCTGATGGCAGGACTAGGAGGTAGGGCCGGTCACCGTTGCAGGTGTTTTTCTTGAACAGTACGCCATTGTGAATGCAAAAAGAGGACGAGTGGTGGGAAAAGTGTAGAGGTATGTTAGAAGCATGGCCCTCCAGGTGATCCATGACAGACCGCAGGTCAGCGTCAGCACGCTGCTTTGCGACTAAGTCCGAACTGCTGATCACGCCTAGGAAACGATTGTCATCCTCTGCGCTGTCATCAGCTTGCTCGACGGCTGCGCATGAGAGCGTGTTGGCGTCTTCGTGTTTACGTCCGGGCTTATAGGCAATATCGTGTAATCAAATTCTTAAAGGCGAAGGCTCCAGCGTGCTAGGCGTCCTGATGGGTCCCGGAGATTGGTAAGCCAGCACAAGGAATGGTGGTCAGTGACCGCTTTAAAATGACGACCATAGATATAAGGTTGAAGTTTCATCGTGGCCCAGATGACAGCGAGGCACTCCTTTTCCGAGGTGGAGCAGTTGATTTCGGTGCACGAGAGTGTGCAATTCGCATACGCGATCACACATTCCACGCCTTCTTGATGTTGAACGAGGACAGCACCAAGCCCGATGTTGCTAGCGTTGGTGTGTATCTTGGTAGCAGCCTCCTCATCGAAGTGAGCCAGCACAGGGCTCACTCACGTCTCACTTCTTTGTCCTCAAGGCGCCGCCCGGGGACACCTGGCGGCATTATTCTACACGGAGTCATGCTAAACTGTCTGCTATTTTTAAGGTATAAGCCTTTCTTGGCTCATGAGTGGCGTCAATCATAAGTTGTACAGTAATTAAAATAAAATGTAAAAGTTGATAAGCAACATTTGCTAAGAAACATGGCACTCCTTTTCCGAGGTGTAGTTGATTTCGGTGCATGAGAGTGTGGAATTCGCATACGCGATCACACATTCCACGCCTTCTTGATGTTGAACGAGGACCGCACCAAGCCCGATGTTGCTAGCGTTGGTGTGTATCTTGGTAGCAGCCTCCTCATCGAAGTGAGCCAGCACAGGGCTCACTCACGTCTCACTTCTTTGTCCTCAAGGCGCCGCCCGGGGACACCTGGCGGCATTATTCTACACGGAGTCATGCTAAACTGTCTGCTATTTTTAAGGCATAAGCCTTTCTTGGCTCATGAGTGGCGTCAATCATAAGTTGTACAGTAATTAAAATAAAATGTAAAAGTTGATAAGCAACATTTGTTAAGAAACATATATGTAATCATATTAGTGACCGTAAATAGATTGTAAAAAATAGTGATAGCGATAATGACAATTACTGATAGTGAGAGTGTTGGAGATATTGATGGTAATGATAGTGATGATAGCTGTGGAGAGTGATAGTTCTAGAAATAGTGATAATTATAGTGGTAATGATAGCTACTGATAGTGCTAAAGATAGTGATAGTGAAGATGACAGTGATGATGATAGTGATAGTCTGTGATACCAATGGTGATGATAGTGGTGACCATAGTAATGAAGGTGATTGCAATAGAAAAATGAAAATGGAGGGAGAAAAGTAAGAATTGAAATAAATAATAAGAAACAAAAATAAAAACAATGAAAAATGGAGGGAGAAATAAAGGAAAGAAAGGCTATTAAGGCTATTAATAGCATTTCTGCTATTAAGCAGACATAAGTGCAATCTTGTATTTTTTTACAGCAGCACTGTGTGCTACTACAGAATTTTTAGTGGGCAATACGTGATTTTATGCATGCACAACACGGCTTCTAATTCTAAAATTACTTTTTTACTACGTAACATTTCCTATGGTATACCTGAATGCAGCACTCCAAGATGGCTACCTGCAAGCGGCATAAAGAACGCCTACACGAGAGTATCTCAATGCCGCAACTTGGCTTAGCCCCAAGGCTGGCGCTGGTGCTGTTCCTCATCGGCAAGAAGCCGCGACTTCAGGAAGCCGTCATGCTGGCGCCCCGAGCAGACCCGTTGGTCGTGGTGCCCAAGTATCGACTCAACCTGTCCGGCTTATTCACCCCCAACTGGAGCGACGCGCCAGGTGAGTGTCTACAAACGGCACCTGTTTGGAATAAACTTCGGGGCATTAAATATGTCTAATAATTTTTCAAAACATATCCTCATTTTAATTTAATATTTTTCTTTTATTATCACCAAAGGAGTATTTTTCAGCGTTTCCAACTAATACGCCACAGCTACTGAGTTGCCAAATAGTGTGCTGGGCCTTGAAGGTATATGCAAAAGCGTTATCAATTCAATGCCTGGATTGCACAAATATTCACTCATTTCTACAATGTGCTCTCAGCACAACTCTCAAGCAACATTACGTAGAAAAATAATAAAGTAATTATTTTAGAGCAAGCCCAGTAACCTCTTTAGGTTACTGCTATAAACATCCTTGGTTTCTCTCTGACTTATTTGAAATATCACATGCACTGCAAGATGAGATTGAAGGAAATAAACACGAGTAGCTACCCTTGGAAGTGACGCATGTTGAACACAGACCTCTGGAGTCATATGTCGAAACAAAATATTTTAAGGCGCTTTAACAGGCTGACTTGTGTTTGTCGAATGTGCCCTGGAGATGAAAAGTGGCTGGCATCGCTAATTTCACTGCCTTCACGATCGCTCAGTTGGGCAATGAGCCAACTTTAGTGGTACATTTTTAGAGCAAGAAGGGAGTTTATTTTGTTCACAGTTTGGCGACATGTCGCTGTAAGTATAGGCAGTATAAAACGACACATACAGGAGCCAATTTAGACAGGAAAAGTTTCACTGGCTGCACACTGATGTAGGTGCAACCGATGATTCTGCTTTTGCACAACTTTCATGAAATGCCACTGTGCATCTTGTATTGATGCCTTTGCAGTATTACAGGAGGCCTAAACGTAGTGGTACAGATGCACAGAACTTGTGGTTGTGTTTAAATCACCTTACTCACTAGCACTTTCAACTCCGGGAACTATTGCGTGAGGTAAACCAACTTTGCAAACACAGGAGAGAACAGTTGGTGTGTGAGCAGTGAGCTGATGCCTGCTTTCCATTGCTGAAAGACTGAAAGAGAGAAAGTAGGGAATTCATCCAGCCATGTGTGGCTCGATTCTTTGCTGTCATAATTAACTTTATAGGCTTCACGTTTAGTTTACCTAGTATACTCTTCCTCACAGCGGGTTGGCACTGATGTGGAGGCTGCATGCCATTCTCACGTCTTAGAGTCTCTGCTCCAGGAGTGTAGTGCCAGAGAGGAAATCTCGTGTTTCCCATGCTTTTAGCTGCTCTATCGTTTGCACAAACGCTGTGGTCTTAGTCCCACATGTCGGGAAGGCTGGTTGGTATTCACAAATTTATTGCAGGCCTTTGTGACTCTTGTAAAGAAGATGATGACCCAGACAAAGCAGATAACTCGTGAAAACGAAGAAGATGGCCCGCGCGTCAGCCATATTGCTACCGCCACGTGCGTCTGTGCCCGACCTGGTTGCCCTCGGATTGTTCTCGCCGCTGCTCCCTTCCTCCGAGGTCTTTTAAATAAACCCCTGGTTACATTTGGTGGAGCTGCCGGTTAACAGCCCTGGAATTGCGCAACCGTACTCTCCCTCCACCTGCGATGCCTCACGACATTCAACATCAAGCCGTGCAAGTGGGCCCAGCTGTTACCTGCGCCGGCTCCCTTCGCCAACGGGATCCAGCCATCTTCAGTGGGACCGATGAGCAGGATGTCAAAGATTGGCTCACGTCTTACGAGAGGGTGAGCCTTTACAACAAATAAGACGAAGCCACCAAACTAAATAACGTAATTTTTTATCTCACCGGTGTGGCTAACCTGTGGTATCGGAACCACCAGGTGGACATCAGCACCTGGTCTGCTTTCAAGATAACCTTCTCCGAAGTGTTTGGTCGTCCTGCTGTTCGGAAACTCTGCGCCGAACAACGCTTGCGTGAACGGTCTCAGCAGGTCGGCGAAAGCTTTACCAATTACATAGAAGACGTCATTGACCTATGCAAGCGTGTCAACCTCAACATGTCAGAAGCTGACAAGATTAAACACATTTTGAAGGGTGTTGACGACGAAGCCTTTCAGATGCTGGTAGCGCGCGACTTGCGCACCGTTGCTGAAGTCGTCACACTCTGCCAAAGCTTCGAGGAGCTGCGGAAGCAGAGGCTCCTGACTCGACAGCACCCTCGACTAATTGAGTCGCTTGCTGGACTGACACCAGCAGCTGACACCTCATCGCTGCTGCAACAAATCAAACACTTTGTTCGGGAAGAAGTGGCGCACAGCTGACACCTCATCGCAGCTGCAACAAATCAAACACTTTGTTCGGGAAGAAGTGGCGCGTCAGCTTTCTCTTCTGCCGAACCCTACAGGGCTAGCTCCAGATTTGGCTCCGGCCCTTCGACACGCCATCCAAGAGCAGGTTTCCGAGGCTCTTCCACCCGCCCATCCGCCACCACCTGTCGCCGCTCCACTGACATATGCCGACGTTGTCGCCCAGACGCCGCCCCCTATGGCCGCTCCGCTGACATACGCGGACGTTGTCGCCAGACCTCGACCGCCTACCTATGCTTTGCCTCCAACACCTGCGCGAGCGGTGGCTCCTTCTCTTAGGCCGGCTCCGCGAGTCAGGAATCCCTGGCGCACCATCGACAACCGGCCTATCTGCTACAATTGCGGCTTGCCTGGTCGTGTGGCCCGGCTTTGCCGCCGCCGTCTCCCAGTCTACGCGCCACCTCCTCCAGCTCCCGCGTATTGGCCTTCCACGAGTCAGTACTCCGGATCTGCTGAGCCGCCGTCTAGTCGTCCTTTTTCTCCTGACTGTTCAGCCCTTTCTAGACGCCGTTCACCTTCACCGAGGCGCCGCTCCGTTTCTCCTATGCGAAGTCGCGCCAATCTCCCTCAGGAGGAAAACTAGGTGCTGCAGTTCCTGAGGCGAGAACTGTGTCCCTGTCAAACTTTCCAAGGCCTCACATATCCCGTGCTAATCTGATCGAAATTTCTGTCGAGGGCAATACTGTCTTGGCCCTTGTGGACACCGGTGCTGCGATTTCTGTTATGGACGAAAAGTTTTGTAGTTCGTTGAAGAAGGTAAAGACGGCGATTGCTGGACTGTCGCTGCGTACGGCCAGCGCTGAGCACATCAAGCCGTGCGCAGCGTGTACCGCTCGAGTTGTGATTCAGGACTCCCTCTACACGATAGAATTCGTCGTGCTGCCTTCCTGTTCCCATCCTGTTTTTCTGGGCTGGGATTTCCTTTCCGTCCATGAAGCTATCATCGACTGTGCTCGAGCGGAAGTCGGGTTCTCTTCTCTGCCCAATCCTTTTCTGGACGCCACTCCTCCTGTTGCCTGTGTTAAAACCCTCGCCGCCGAAGACATCGACATTCCCCCGTGCTCGTCCGTTCTTGTACACTTGTCTTGAGACTCTATCGGTGACGACACTGTCCTCTACTCCAGGCCATACTTTTCTGCACCGCAAGTGTCTCCCTCTGCCATACGCCGTACTGACTGTGTCCGCTGGCCTTTCGATACTTTTGGTTTCTAACCCGTTTTCCTGCCCTACCGCTCTGCGCCTTGGTGAATGCCTCGGCAGTGTGCAGCCCATCGCATCTCTGCTCATCCGCGAGGAGACCGACGATACATCGCTCCTAGCCATGAACGCGCTCAGCCCTCCTGCCTCTACGCCAGATCTCTCTTCTACCGAATTGTTCTTGTGCTCCATCAACGCCGATCTTCCCCCGCCGCACAGAACACAGCGTCTCGCCCTCCTTCATCAATTTCGCTCCTCCTTCGACGCTCACCGGACTTCCTTGGGCTGAACTTCCACCGTCACCCATCGCATCGACACTGGTGCCCACGCGCCGCTTCGGCAGCGCCCCTATCGTGCGTCTCCAACCGAGCGCCAGACTATTACAGAGCAAGTCGACCAAATGCTTCAAAACTGCGTCATTCAGCCCTCAAGTAGCCCTTGGGCATCACCTGTTGTCCTTGTGAAAAAGAAAGATGGCTCCATACGCTTGTGTGTCGATTACCGCCGCCTTAAGATAACGCGCAAGGATGTCTAGCCACTCCCTCGCATAGATGACGCTCTGGACTGTTTGCAAGGGGCGGAGCTCTTTTCCTCCCACGATTTACGTTCTGGGTACTGGCAGGTCCCCATGGAAGCAGCCAATTGTCCCAAAACTGCTTTTGTGACCCCCGACGGATTGTATGAATTTACTGTGATGCCATTCGGTCTTTGTAATGCCCCTGCTACCTTCGAACGGATGATGGACACCATTTTGCGTGGACTCAAGTGGAAAATGTGTCTATGCTATCTCGACGACATTGTCGTCTTTTCCCCCGACTTTGAAACCCATCTATCCCGCCTGAAGCACGTTTTTACCTGCCTTTCTGACGCTGGCCTGCAGCTCAACTTGAAGAAATGCCGTTTTGCTGTGCGTCAGCTGACAATTTTAGGCCACGTCTCTAAGCAAGGCGTTCGTCCCGACCCAGCTAAACTTCGCGCTGTCGCAGACTTTCCCAAACCCACTTCCATCAAAGACTTGCGCAGCCTCTTAGGTCTGTGCTCTTACTTTTGGAGATTTATTCGCAACTTTGCTTCGATTGCTGCGCCTTTAACACAACTGTCCGGCAGTTCCGGCTTATCGATGTGGTCTCCAGCGTGCGACGATGCTTATAACGCTTTGCGCCGCCTCCTCACAGCGCCGCCCATACTGGGCCATTTCAACTCGACCGCTCCTGCCAAGGTCCACACGGATGCCAGTGGTCTCGGCCTCGGCGCCGTACTCGCCCAGCGCATCTGTGGTTTTGATGAATACGTTGTTGCCTACGCAAGCTGCACACTTACGAAGGCTGAAACTAATTACCCCGTCAGTGAAAAAGGGTGGCCATCGTATGGGCCCTTGCCAAATTCCGCCCGTACCTCTATGGCCGCTCTTTTGACGTTGTGACGGACCAACATGCGCTTTGTTGGCTTTCTTCCTTGAAAGACCCATCCGGCCGCCTTGCCAGGTGGGCACTTCGTCTGCAAGAATATGACATCCGCCTGGTCTATCGTTCCTGCCGCAAGCATCAAGACGCTGATGCCCGATCGCCAGCCTTTCCACCTCTGACGTCTCCCCGTCGTCCCTTCACATTAGCGACATGCCCTCAGTGCAACTTACTGACCCCTGGATCGCTTCTCTTCTCGACTTTCTCTCCAACACGACGGCTGCTTCTCCATCCCGTGCTCTCCGCCGCCATGCATCCCACTTCGTGATTCGCGATAAACTCCGCTATCGTCGTAACTACAGCACCGACGGCCGCAAGTGGTTACTCGTTATTCCTCGCCACCTGCACACGAACATATGCGCCTATTTCCACGCTGACCCACAATCTGGCCACGCAGGAGTTTTCAACACTTACATCCGCATCCGGCTGCGCTATTACTTGCGCGGCATGTACACCTTCGTACTTAAATACGTACGCGCCTGTCTCACCTGTCAACGTCGCAAGCCATCTCCTCAACGTCGCAAGCCATCTCCTCATCGTTCTGCTGGAGAGTTGCAGCCACTCCTTTGCCCACCACGCCCTTTCGACCATATCGGCATTGATTTCTACGGCCCGCTTCCGTACACTGCGGCCGGCAACCATTGGGCTATCGTTGCGGTTGATCAGCTCACTAGATATGCCGAAACCGCCGCCCTTCCGTCTGCCACAGCGACAGACGTTGCCTCCTTCCTTTTGCAACGTTTCGTCCTTCGTCACAGTGCACCTCGTGAACTGCTTAACGACCGCGGATGGGCCTTTTTGTCCGATGTCGTCACCGCCCTGCTCTGCCAGCGCAACATAATCCATCATACCACCTCCGCCTATCATCCGCAGACAAACGGCCTCACCGAGCGATTTAACCGCACCCTCGGGGACATGCTCTCTATGTACGTCGCATCCAACCACTCGAATTGGGATCTCATCCTCCCTTATGTGACTTTCGCCTACAACACCGCCCAGCAGTCTACTACTGGCTTCTCTCTCTTCTTTCTTCTTTACGGCCGTCATCCATCTGCTGCCATAGACACCATTCTGCCTTACCAACCTGACGCCTCCGGATATACCCGTTTCTGAAGCTGCGCAACACGCAGAAGATTGTCGCCAAATCGCCCGGTCACTCACAACTGACGCCCAGTATCGCCAGAAATTCCGCTTGTGTGGCTCTGGATACCATCAAGTACTCCTGGACTCTCCTCCAAATTTCTCGCCAAATATCAGGGTCCCTACCGTATCCTGGAGCACACATCTCCAGTTAATTACGTCGTCGAACCCCTCACGCCATCTCCCGATCTCCGCCGCCGCGGCTGCGAGACAGTTCACATCCAGCGTCTCAAGCCTTACTACGACCCCTCCATATTGCTGTTGTCGTAAGTCGCCAGGATGGCTCCTCTTCGCCCCGGGGGTGATTGTGAAGAAGATGATGACCCAGACAAAGCAGATAACTCGTGAAAACGAAGATGGCCCTGCGCGTCAGCCGTATTGCTATCGCCATGTGTGTCTGTGCCTGACCTGGTTGCCCTCGGATTGTTCTCGCCGCTGCTCCCTTCCTCCCAGGTCTTTTAAATAAACCCCGGCCTTACAGCTCTATTTAGTTGACTTTAACAATATTGTGGACTCAAGGTGGTTTTCTAGTGAATAGCATGTTGCTTAGCTGAAGACACCAGATGTTTAAATTCCTTGAATAATATTTAGCTTCATGCGGAAAACACAGGACATGGAAAAAAAGCTCTGGGGGAATAAATTTTCACACGTATTGCTGACACCTTTTCTTGAGAGCCCAAGTTAACTGCACAACATTTGTTAATTGTCCTTACGAAATATCCACTATGTTTGCAGAATCGTTTCCAATGAGAGTTCGTTTTATAAATCCTCTACCTGTTAGTGCTCGCAGCAGGTTAATTTGTGTTTGTACTGTAATTATTTGATTTAGTTCTTGGAATCATTTGTGCACTTTTTGTCCCCTAACATGTTGACTCCAGTCATCTTCGCGTTTCCTAAAATTTATATGCTTGGCATGCAACGTAGCTTTGCTAGACCAGGGACAAGGCAACCATGGCTGCTGGTGTGCGTATCGTCCTTTGGCGGCCACCCAAGCTCCCTGGAGCCGCAGGAGTGCGACCCTGGAGCCACATCGCATGGCCATCAATTGGTGAGTCCAAAGTCCCGCTGGGTGCAACACCGCTTCCGGAGGCTAATGCTTAAGATGGGCTCAGGGCTGCAGCCTTTCAAGCATGATGTCACTAAAATGCTAGAGCAACTCGGCGCCATCGTGGAACTCACATGCAGGCCCAGTGTGGCAGTGAGTGACCTCGCATTGAGCATGGGGGTTGGTGGTATCATAGATCAGATCAGAATAAAGCACACTAGCATACGCTAGTGTACACATATTTGTCTTAGCGTGCACTGAGCATCCAAGAAGCATGAAAAACATTCAGGACCTGTTATACAGTGAGAAGTCTGTCAAAATTCATTATTTCGTGACAAATGAAAATTCAAACATAATGCTGCAAATCTCCGTGTTTTTAATGCGAAAGCAGTTCTTGTCTCATGGGTGACGGTCACAGGAGCTGTCAGCAGATTGTGTCATCAGAGCATGTCCTCAAGAAAATTACCATTAGAAAAAAGAAATGCTCCAGCATTTCGGGTTCTAACCCTGGACTTAAGTGTGCCAGGCGGGCATGCAATTCATATGCCATGAAGGGTCTTCTGTTCTAGTGTGTTAGAGGGGCAAGAAGTCAACACGTTTTGGTGTGTGCAACAGTAAAGTGTGTTCCCAATATGTTCTGATGTCAGACAATGATGACTTGCAAGAAAAGTTGCCGACATCATCGAAGGGTCACTGAATAGGTGTCATATGACAACGATGACTTGCAAAAATGTTCCTGAGGTTCTAATGACTTTGCATTTCTCTAACATAGCAGACTGCAGTGCTCTCCAACTTTTTTACATTCTCTTCATCCTTGTTCTCCTCAGTACTAGAGATAATAAATTCTTGCGTACAAATGAAGATCTTAAGGGCGAAAATGGATGTTAATATTCACTGCCATCTGGCTGCATTTCTCGTCATCAGAAGGCGTTAAGGATAATTTTATGCAAAAACGAAATGGCAAAACAAGTCTGAAGGGCGCTGAAAAGGGAAGAAAGCATACTTATTAGTACGGTATTAACAGCACTTGTTGCATTGGCGAACTAACGACTGTGACGACTTGTAATGCAGAGAGGGGGGACTCTGAATTTTTTATTTTCCTTTTGATTGTGCTGCTTTATTTTCATAAGGGAAATAACACGAAGCTAGCATGTCATCATAAGCAACGCATAAAGTGACCAAGATATGAAAGGGAAAAAAGGAATCAGAGGAATGGGCTGACAAGGCTTTTTGAAACCCCTTTAAGCCTTGTTCATAGGCATAATACAGATGACAAGTGCATAGTTACTCCTAATTTTGTTTTGATTCTTACGCTAATTGCATTATATACTTTTACTCTCCTTTAACTTTCAGTTTGCGTCATAGTGCACCGTGAAGAAAGAAAAGATGCAAGATAATGCAAGTGAATTTGATTTACTGCAGGAAAAAAAGAATGTCCTGCGAGTTTTGTCTGTGGGCACACTCCTGCAGCTCAAAGCGTGCATCTGCGGTGCATTCGAGCCACGTTTCACGTCTGCCTGTCTGCAGTGGGAAGGGGCCTACAACTTCTGACGAAAACTGGTAACGTTTAAGTCATTAATGGCTCTTCCTGAGGTGTTATACGGAATGTGCTTTTTGTGCACTTATCCATCCTCAATGCCAGTGTCGTTGTGGCATTACAGAAAAAAGTGAAAATAGCCGCGCTCAGAACTAGGAAAGTTCCTATTTGAGGCAGTGTGGAAAGTGCGACAAGAGGAGGATGTGGAATATTTTTGCAGAATATTGATAAAGGCACAAATGGTCCCCTAGGCTATGCTATTAACTGCATCAAGCTTACTTATTGAAAAAAAAAAGAAAATGAAACAGTGACACAGGAAATAATGTCGCAGGATTGTTTAAAAATAATCTAAGTGAACAAATGGAAACGTAGCATTCAGCTGCATTACCTACTTGCTACTTTTAGAAGTGTTTTCATTTTGTGTTCTTGTCTGATTTACTCACTGCTTCTATGATTTCAATTTCCCTATTGCATATTTGTTTACCTGCTGCCTAGGCTTCCAGTGGGCTGAGGCCTTGTGGAAGGGGGAGGTAGGAGGGCTGGTGGTGTACAGTGCATCTGGAAAGTAGAGTTCCCTGGTGAATGAGGCCTCTGAAGGGTGGCGGTGGGCGGGGATGGGGAGGATGACCAATGGTGGTGGTGCATAGATGGGCTGCACCCTATCTAGTGGGATGAGGTGGGGCAGGGTGCTGGTGGGTGTGCTGCCGCCCCCTAGGGTTCTGCCAACCAGATCGGCGTTTTGGTGATGGACAGTAGCACTGCTTCTGCAGTAAAATGAAAGCTTTATGTCTTCTGTGCGCATTTGGTTTGTTGTATTTGGTAATCTTGTAACAGTTACATCATTAATGTCTCATTTGGTCTTTGACAACAAATACGAATCGGTTTATGGGTTTTAACGCCCCAGATCGGCTCGGGCTATGAGGAACACCATTTTGAAGGGCTCTGAAAATTTCGGCCACCTTGGGAAGAACCCCAGGTGGTCGTTCCTCATAGCCCTCAGAGCCTTAGCGTTCCTCATGGCCCGAGTTACTTTGGGACAATAAATGCCATAAATCGATTAGTATCTTTTGCTAATTTTATTCTGATGCTGTTTCCTATGGTCAGTATACATATTTATGTAGGCCCAGCGTAACTGTTAGCACAGAACACAGGACAAGAACGACTTGGACGCAGACACCACTGCGCTTGTGTCCGCGTTTACTTTGCGTCATGTCTCAGCATTTGCATTGAACCCATTATAGATACATGCAACTATTTATAGATATGTGCCACTGTTGTTAAAAGAAACCTGGAGGGGACACTTAACCTCCACCTTAAGGGTATCATGTGATAGTGTTAATCAGGTAATGCCTGTATCCGTGGAATTTGTCATCCTCAACTTTACGTTCATTGTTCTCTGGGAGCCCTCATGCAACCCCTGGCACAGTAGTGCAGCAGTTAAGCTATGCGCAACTGCCCAGCGATGCAGGTGCTGCTACGAGTGGGGCTCGAGATCCAGCTTTCTCTTCCTGAGCATTATTGTACGACCAATTAATAATTGAACTGCCATCTGCCACGCTGGGCAATTTTCTCACAATCCGGTGGGGACGCTGTGATGACACCACTAGGTCACTTGACCTAGCTGGCTCATTTAGGCTGCTTCTCCGAGGATTTTTCACTTACTACGCCACCGCCGCCGCCAGATTTTTTCCAGAATGAAAGTTTAACGTTATCGCTTTGATACACAGCCAAAAGGGTCTCTTTTTAAGCTATGTAGTGTGGCTCTTGTTTAACTTCTTGAAGATCTGTACTCCGGACCACTTATATCAAGACCTGCTGTCACCTTGGAAAGATTCGGAACGCCCATGAGGCAAAACAAGCTACGGGCATGGACCAGAAACAAGCCAGGTAGTCTGTATATTTTGTACAAATTGTGTAGCAAGTAGCTCAGCCTCAACCTCAGTCATGGTTCTAATACTGTGGGGAGGTTTTGTGTGGCATTGGGTTTTGTGAGGTTTTTCAAAGGAAGGTTGTGCTCCAACCGATATGTTTTTCATACTGTGGTCCACGACACCTTGTAACCCTTCGCCCTGAACCTCGCCACGTCATTCAGGCAAGAGGTATAAAAATCTTGCTGGCTGCCTTTCTATTCAGTGGCTTCTTCAGCTCAAGTTATTACAGCTGAGCTGGCCATCTTGCATCTCTTGTGGAAGAAACAGCACGAAAAATAATTACAGAAATGGGATGTTCTGGATATGTAGGACCCGCCTCGGTGATGGCCTTGTAGTATCGCCAGTAGCATGCAGAACCTAGCGATGTTACTGAGTAAGCCAGCACGGCCTGGCCCGAATCGAACGCTTGGCCTAGATTCCCAGATGTTCCACTGGTGCTTTAAGCTGTGTGCTGGTAAGCGTGTGGAAGGTAAGCCGAGTGCTGTTTTGCACATTACAATTTATCGGATCATAGCAAGTGTTGTGTGGAGACCACATAACAAATCTCGTTTGTGAATTTGTGTTGCTATGTGTTGGACCCTTGCCGCGCAGGGTCCTCCCACGCTGGACACGGCTGTTGCGTGGCTTCCGTACAGGGACCAGAGGGGAGCCGCCATCATAGCCGCACACTTCGGCCCGCAGCAGCGATGGTTTTCCGAGACTTAGGAGCCATGTTGCTGAATTTTCGACCCTAAATCGCTGCATGGCGATGGCGTATTGTGCTGCCATGCACGTTACTTTTGTACGTCTTGGCAAATTTCGTATTTCTTTGTAGTTTGTTTAGCGTAACATTGATTGCGTGCTAAAATATTGTGTTCTGTGTGTGATTATTACTTAGCCGTGCACTAAAGCCTGTGGTGTGCAGGCTCGATGCAAAACAGTTTTTGTGCAGTTGGCCAAAACCTTAATGAACAGCATTGAATCGCAAGAGGACACACGTGCTGCATCCACTGGTGAAATAAGAGCTGAGTGACTGGTGAAGCAACGCGGAAATTTTTTTTCCCGCTAATCGACATGTCCGGAACTTTTGTCTATAACTTTATATTGGGAAATTAGCCACCCAAACCTTGTATTCAGTTCCTCGTACGCAGTTTGTAGTACCTGATGTATTTGAATGCGTTAGCATTTGAAGCCCCACCATGAAAAAAGTGTCCGGCGTTGTCCGGCGGCATTGTGGGTTGTACACTTGACTGTCGCGACCTGGCTGGTGGAAAGAGCCACATGTCACTACCTTCCACCTGCCATGGTTGTCGTGGGAAAATGGGTAGGGAAAAGGAACCCTCTGCACTTGAAAGTTAGAAGTCCAGAAGGTGGCTACCATGGGAAGGACAAAAAAAATTGATACAAACTTGTAATGACTATAAAAGGTCAGCAAGATTAAAAATGACAAACCACTGAACAAAGAGTGCGGCGAAGTTGCTCAGCAGTTTTAAAGCAAAGTATTAAAGAAAATACAGTTGAATCCCGCTACAACGAAATCCACGGGACGCGCGAGAAATTTCGTTGTCGAGAAATTTTGCTGTCGAGAAATTAACCAAAAATGGAAGGCAATATCCCCAGCAAAACACGGTTTTATTGCCAGAAATCTGAGCTTAGCCTGCTTGCGGTTCACCTCGCACTCTGTTAATAGCGATATCGCAACGTCGTCATCGTGTGTGCCAAGGAATTTTCTAATAACGTCGAAGGCATACAGTATACTGGGATGAGGCTGCCGGGGCAGGTAAATCTTGAGCGGAGTCGTCTTCATGATCGGGCGGCTCTTCCGGCTCGGGAACACTTGATGCCTTCATCGCTTCGTTCCTCGTAGACAATCACGTCGGCGTCAGCGTCGAGGAAATCGTCCAGCGCTATGCCAGCAGGGACGTTTCCAGCTTCCTGGTGAGATTTCCAAGTAACGTCATTCCCCGGAATCGATGACGATGGCACACTCTGTAACGACCAAGTCACGCAAGAACAGAATGAACGTTTATTGATAGCAGCTGCTCGGTTTTATAGGGCAGGTCGATGTAGGCACGTGTTCGCGTCAACGGCAGCGGTCGGTTCGGGATGGGCTGGCACGCACAGCGCATGCGTATCATGTACGATACGTCTTCCTTTGTTTATTGAATCTTGGGAATGCGTCACGAATTCACTTGGTTAAAGTTGCGATCGTAGTAAAGCCTGTTTGGCGGCCTCCTGTTTCTGGTGGACCGCCTCACCGCTGGTGTAGTGTGTCCGTCCGTAGATGGCGCAGCAGCTACTCTTATTGGACTAGGCCCCTGCTCGTCGACGAGCTCGCACTCACTCTCGGACTCGTCACTTCCGAGTGCGTTGCTCTCGAAGGGTTCCAACGTCGCACTTAGATGCTTGCGGTTGCGGCGAAGCAGCTTGTTATCTTCGGTAAGCACATGGTATGACCGCGGCGCTACCGGCCCCAGTACTTGCGCTTTGCGAGTCCACTGTTTTTGACGGATCCTAACCACTTCTCCTTTCCGGAGGGCCGGTAGGGATTTTGCGCCGGTGTCGAGCGGCTGGCGTCTGAAGACTTGTTTTTGGCTGTTGGCTGAAGTCGGGAAGTCGCGTACGCAGTCTTCTGCCTTGCAGGAGCTCACCCGGCGAACGACCATCCTCCAACGGAGTCGAACGGTAGGAAAGCAGTCCAAGCCAGAAGTCTTCCCGTGTCTCTTGCGTTTTTTTCAGGATTTTCTTTACGATTTGAACACCCTTCTCGGCAAGTCCATTAGACTGTGGAAATGCAGGGCTCGACGTAATGTGCTTGAACTCGTACCTGGATGCAAAAACAGCAAATTCGTGAGAGGAGAACTGGGGACCGTTGTCGCTGCAAACTTCCACAGGGATCCCGTAGCAGGCGAAGATCCCACTCAATTTGTCAATGACAGTGCGGGCTGTTGTGTCGCTGAGTCGTTCAACCTCTGGGAAGTTCGATAGGGCATCATACACGCACAAGTAGGAACTACCGCCGTGCTGGAAGATGTCGACGCCGACTCTGTACCACGCGTAATGTGGTGTTGGGCGCATCAGAAATGGCTCGCGTTGAAGTTGGTACGCATATTTCCGGAGGACTGTGCAACCTTTTAACATCGTTTCGATATCGGAGTTGAGTCCGGGCCAGAACACTAGCTGTCCAGCTCTTGCTTTACACTTATTCAGGCCCAAATGTCCCTCATGTATTCGTTGAAGCATTTCCGCCCTCATACACTTTGGGATAACTACTTTAGTGCCTTTAAACACAATGCCTTCAATCAGCGACAATTCCGCCGCAAATGATTTCATGCTGCCACCCAGGTTACCGCCGGCTGTTATGTACCGTATAACCGACTGTAAATCCGGATCGTTTGCCGTGGCCTCCACAAGTCGATTAAGTGTTTTTCTGCTCACCATGTCCGTGACCGCTCCAACCGCATGAACTTCTACTTCGTCTTCGGAGGCTGCGATGTCCAGTGGTTTCTTGGGTGACGCCCTTGACAGCATATCGGCCAGCAGCAGCTCTTTCCCTGGTACGAATTGAAGGGAATAATCGTACTTGCACAAGCGCAAGAAAAACCGCTGAAGCCGTGGTGGCATATCGCCGATTCCTTTCGACGCAATTGCTAGGAGGGGGCGGTGGTCCGTCTCGATAACAATTCTTCGGCCGTGAACGAAACAGTGAAATTTTTCACACCCAAAAGTTATTCCCATTGTTTCTTTCTCTATTTGTGAGTACCTTTGCTCAGTCTCACTCATGACGCGTGATGCGTAGGCGACAGGTCGCCAGCTATCTCCGTGTCGCTGCAACAGTGCGGCTCCTAGCCCATTTTTTGATGCATCAGAGCTAATTTTTGTCTCTCTTGCTGGATCAAAAATTGCCAGCACCGGTGCGCTGCTTAGAAGTGCGCAAATAGCTGCCCACTCAGCGGCATGCTTGTCTGTCCACTCGAAGACCGTTTCTTTTTTTATAATACCTCGTAACAACTTGGTCTTTTCAGCAAGATGCGGGATATACTTCCCAAAATAATTGGCCACACCAAGCATTCGCTGAACCGCGGTCTTATCAGCCTTTTGCGGCATTTCAGCAATCGATGCACTGAATGAAAGATTCGGCTTCATCCCGTCTTGGCTGATGAGGTCGCCCAAGAACTCAACCTCGGTGCACGCGAACTTGCATTTGGCTGGATTGAACGTCAAGCCTGCTTGCTTTGCTGGTTCCAGCGCTCTACGAAGGCGCTTGTGTTCTTCCCGGGTAGCACCCCATATCAGGACGTCATTGACATACACGCGCACGCCTGGTGCTCGATCAAAAATTGAGCTCAACGTTCTTTGAAACACTTCAGGCGCTGACGCAATCCCAAACGGCAGTCTCAAAAAACGATAACGCCCAAAAGGTGTCGCGAACGTGCAAATGGTTGGTGTGGCCTGATCCAATGGAATCTGATGAAACCCCGAGTTTGCATCTAGGCGCGAGAAGTATTTAGCGCCTGCCAGCTCTGCCTCAATATCGTCACGTTTAGGCATCTGATAGTGCTCCCGTTTCAGGCATTCGTTAATGTTTCAAGGATCCATGCAGACCCGAAGTTTGCCATCCTTTTTCCTGACAATGACCAGCGGACTCACCCATTCTGTTGGTTCATTGACCCTTTCAATGATATGGGCCTCTTCCATGCGCTGCAGCTCCTCTCGCAGTGGTTCTCGCAGTGCCAAGGGGACGCGTCGCGCCGGCTGTATCACTGGTATGGCGTCTTCGCGCAGGACCATCCGGTATGGGCGGGCTACACAGCCGGTACCTTGAAAAAGTGGCGAGAATTCTTGCAATATTTTGTCAGACTCTGCTGTATCCACTGCGTTGACTGAACGAACTACGAGTCCCAGCGCCTCCGTTGCATGTAGTCCAAGTATCGCCTGTTTGCTTTTCTTCACTATGAAGAAGGTGAAGGTGCCGGACTTGTCGTTAATGACCACTGGTAGGGTCGCGACGCCGAAGTGCTTAATTACGTCACCACTGTAAGACCGAAGAACGGAGCTGCTTGGAGTCAGGCATGGCGTAGCTTTGAACTTGCGAAAGACTGAATAAGGCAACAAGTTTGCCTGGGACCCAGTGTCTACTTTAAAAACAACATTCTGGTTCGACACCTTGGCTTCAACTGTCCAGTCAGCTGTCCTATCGACTGTGCATACCCTTACATTGAGGATGTCGAAGTTGTCCTCGTCGTGAACGACTGCACTGACTGCAGGCTCTTTCTGGCAGCAGGCCGCGAAATGATTGGCCCCTTTGCACGCAAAACATGTCTTCCCGAACGCCGGACACTTGTTCCGCTCGTGCAATCGGCTGCATCTGAACCGTTCACGCCGTTTTACCGACGCCACTTGCCTTTCCATTTTGCCCCAGGTCTCATTTTGGTGAGCCGACACTTCGGCAGCTTCGCAGCTCTGTTCTGCTTTAAGCAGCGTTAGGTTTTCAACTTTGAGCAGTTTCTCCCGTAGCTTCGGATTATTTGTGCCGAACACAATCTGGTCACGGATCATTCCGTCGCTCAGTGTTGAGAAGTTGCAACTCTGGGCTAGCTTTCGCAGGTCGCGTAGAAATTGTTCAAAAGGTTCGCCTTCCGCTTGAATCCTTGAGCGAAACACGTACCTCTCGTAGACCTCATTCTGCTGCTCCTGACAGTACGCTTCAAACTTGCTCACAACCGTTGCATAGTCATTCTTGCTTTCTTCCGCCGAAAAAGTGAAGTTATTAAATACCTCAAGAGCGTCATCGCCGGCAACACTTAGCAGCAGCGCAGTCCTAGCAGCTTCCGTCCTTGGTCGATGCTGTTGCTTCCAAAAAGAGCTCGAACTTCTGCTTAAACAACGCCCACTTCTTCGCGATGTTCCCGGTCAGAAGTAGCTGGTCGGGCGGCTTGAGTAGCTCCATTTTTCCTGGCTTGTAGGCGACGCCTTCGCGTTTCTTGTTCAAGCCACTGCTTGAGAGGCAGACAGTGATCCCAC
This sequence comes from Amblyomma americanum, assembly GCF_052857255.1. Classification (NCBI taxonomy): domain Eukaryota; kingdom Metazoa; phylum Arthropoda; class Arachnida; order Ixodida; family Ixodidae; genus Amblyomma; species Amblyomma americanum. The sequence continues at coordinate 279,113,704 of NC_135497.1, forward strand.
TTCTGACACCATGTAACGACCAAGTCACGCAAGAACAGAATGAACGTTTATTGATAGCAGCTGCTCGGTTTTATATGGCAGGTCGATGTAGGCACGTGTTCGCGTCAACGGCAGCGGTCGGTTCGGGATGGGCTGGCACGCACAGCGCATGCGTATCATGTACGATACACTTTCCGCGGCTGCAGTCGTGCTGGTCGCCTTGCTGTCGACAAACCCGGCGTGCTTGAAGCAGTTGCAGATCACGCTGCACCGGGTTGCTCTCCATGCCGTAGCCATCATTTCTAAAGCCATGAAAAGATCGACTTTCGGCTTCCTACCAGTGTCGGTGTTCAGGAGAAGCCGCTGGCTCAACCTCTCCCGGTAGGAAGACTTGATGCTCCGGATGATGCCTTGGTCCAGGGGTTGAATGACTGAGGTACAGTTCGCCGGGAATAACTTCAGCTCCACACTTGACAGCTTGGCGTCGTGAATTCGGTGTACTGAACAATTGTTCAAGAGCAAACAAACTTTTCGATTTTTGTCTGCTCATGTCGCGGTCAAGTGCCACCACCCAGTCAGCAAAATGCGCACGGGTCTTTCACGACCGGCTGTTTGCCACGTACTTGACAGGTAGGCTCCTGTTCCCCGAAAAGCAGCGCGGTTTTGCACTTTTGCCAATAACTAACGGGGGGCGTTTGTCAGACCCATCCACATTTGTGCACAGCAGCACAGTCACTCGTTTCTTGCTGTTTGCCTCCGTGGCAACGCTCCCCTTTAAAATCAAGCGTCTTCGCTGGCAGCATCTCATAGAAGAGGCCCGTCTCGTCTGCGTTGTAAATATCAGACGGAGCGTAACTGCTCATTATGTAAGTCATGTTGTCCGTCGCCCATGTTGATGCGCCGTCAACGTCCGCAGATGCGGATTCACCGCACAAAACCTTGCCGACGATGTTATACCTTTCTTTAAAGCGATTCAGCCATCCTATGCTTGCCTTAAAGTCGTTCAGCCCTAGCAAACAAGCATAATTTAGGGCCTTCTGCTGTACAATTTTACCGCTCAGGGGCATGTTTGTTGCTGGCGTATCGACGAACCAAGCATAGACAGCCTTGTCGAGCTCTTCATACGTTGGTTGCGTCACTTTCTTGTGCTGCGCTGAAGTGCCCAATGAAAGTGCCTTCCTAATGCTGTCTTTATTCTTCAAAATCGTCGATAGCGAACTCGGAGCGATGCCAAAATCTGCGGCAATAATTGCCTTCTTCTTCCCGCTTTCCGCTTCGGCGATAATTGTATCCTTTTCTTCTAGCGAAATAAACTTTCGCTCCTTCGTTGGCAGCGACATGGCAGAGGCGGTCGACGAGATCAGACTGCAGCGAGAGATCAACTTTCCTTTCAACACACACCTACACACGAGAAAATGGCGGCTAGGGCTGCGGAGAAGGCGGGGAGAGGAGGCTGGCGACTGGATTTGGATTCTTCTTTGGCCCTCGTACGGCCGGCGGCTTCCCCTCGCTGCTTCCCTATGACGAATAAACGACTCCCAACCAAATTTTTTAAAATAAAGAATACATGAAATTGTAATAAACATACATTCCATACATTATTTAGCTGCTCCAATCCACTGCTTTAGCCGGGAATAATCTCGTACAGCACCCAACTTTTGAAGAAAGGCGAGCTACTGACCGGTGAAAGCTCGCGAAAAATTCGTAGAAGCGAATGCGCGCTCACAAAGCAATTCGTTTTCGAGGGAATTTTAATACATTAACTCCTATGGGGATTTCACGGGGAAAGAAAAATACTTCGTTGTGGCGAAAATTTCGTTGAAGCGGCATTCGTTGTGCCGGGATTCGACTGTATACAAAAACATAGTAGAATTAAAGAAAAGCAAGGCGCATACCCAATGCTAGCGCACTGCCACCGCGTAATGATGAATAAGCGTGTCCATAATTTTTAGTGTCAGGCTTATTGGCATTCCTTCAGAGCTAGGGGGAAGCACCCTTTTATATCTTAGATGAGAGCGTGTCTGAGTGTGATTTGCCAAGTAACTGTGAAGTTCAACGTGGAGCATCTTCAGTTTCGCTGCACTTGATTGACGCCAAAAATCATTGCAGTGACGCATTGTGCTTTCAGTTGTCCATGCATCAGAGGCCTCACTATGTTCTCAAAGGGAAAAATATTTTCTTAGTCTGCTGGATTAGCAATCCCCATAGATTGCTGGGGAGTTGAAGACAATCTTGGGAGGACAACTCTGTTCTTTTGGGCCAGATGTAACTCTTCTAAAAGAGCCCAACGTTCCCAACGGTTGCATTGACGATAGTGGGCTTGTGCAATGATTCGTTGATGTTATCATGCCTGCAGGTTTGTGGCAGCATCACCATTATAGAGTGAGTAGCAGCAATGTGCTGCACCATTCTGAAACCAGGAATGTAAACCCACAAGGATAGTGAAGTATAAGAAATTAGGGTGGTGGGCAGAATACAGGAAACTGATGCTCAAATAAATTGTCAGTAAAACAATAATAGCTGTAGGGAGCAGTTGCCGACTAGCACTTGAATGAGGATAAGCCAATTTTCAAAATGGCCTTGCACCAGGGCCTAGACCAGAAACTGAAAAAAAGGCATAATTCAGGGGGCCGTAATAATAAAAGTTGACTTCGTGGCAAACCTTTCAAGCTGTAGAAGGTTAACCGGAGTGAGTATTGGTATACATGTCCAATGCTCTTGTACAATAGTTCTGAATATTGAGAAATTGTTAAATGCTGTTATGGAAATATTCAAAATAATGGTTCAGTCTTCGGATGTGTAACAAAATCTTTCTTTTGGCGTGTTTTCATCGATCGCATTGAATACTGCAAAAGAAAATTCAAGACTGCCGTTGGGTGGTCGGCAGGTGTTTTTGATCGGGATGCTGGATTCCTACATTATATGAATAAATTGCGTTCGTAAACTGTTTCCCCACATAAGCGCTCTTGTCCAGAATTGTTGGGCATGGATCCATTGACAATTTTTAAAGCCTGCTGTGAAGTATAACGGTTGTGGACGATTTTTGGGAGGAAACATTTTGAACTTATGAATCTCACCTTAACGCCCTTGTTTATGAACCTCACCCTTAACGCTCTTGCTCATGTAAGCGGGTAGATTGTCTTGAGGGCTGTGCCTGCTTGACCCCTCTAATAATCGCGTGGAATATGCATGGTTTAAGCAAGTTTATTGACGTAGTCGCCGCTCTCACCTTTCATGCGCCTAGCTGCAAGCAGTGCGGTTACCGCGTAAACGCGTGTAAGGGTCGCACCCGTGTATGGGGCGCACTCCGTTTTCCCCCAAGAAAATATTACCAAAAATATCCTTGTAAAGGCCGCACCCAAGCTTTCCGTGACTTTCGAAATGCACGCGCCGTGGCCTCTGCGATCAGCTCCGGCTGCGAGCAGCGGGGCGCATGATCGCGGAGGCTACGCATGCGCAAATGAGCATCCATGTACCGCCCACGGATGGCGCCCGAGGCGGCGGCTTATCACGGGAGCTATCCATATCGGCATCAGTATCACTAGCTCCATTGTGGCTCTCAGAGGCACGGGGCTTTGTGGGCGCACCCGCCGCGGTGGCTCAGTGGTTAGGGCGCTCGACTACTGATCCGGAGTTCCCGGGTTCGAACCCGACCGCTGTGGCTGCGTTTTTATGGAGGAAAAGCGCTAAGGCACCCGTGTGCTGTGCGATGTCAGTGCGCGTTAAAGGTGCCCAGGTGGTCGAAATTATACCTGAAGCCTCCACTACGGCACCTCTTCTTCCTTCTTTCACTCCCTCCTTTATCCCTTCTCTTACGGCGCGGTTCAGGTGTCCAACGATATATATACAGATACTGCGCCATTTCCTTTCCCCAAAAACCAATTATTATTATTATTTTAAGTGGGCGCAAGTGAAGCCACCGGAAGCTGGATGGCATGTCCCGGAAGTTCGGTGTCTGCTGTGTATTTCAATGCAAAAAGTCGCGTCTTTCACCCTCCCGTCCTCAATTTTTCGCGTTGTTTTCGTGTAACGTCTACTGTAATATCAAAGGAATAAGCAAGCTGAACGTGATAAATGTGAGCATTGTTTGGGGAACATTGTAATTTCAGAGGAACCGAAGTGAACAGGCATGCATGTCTCACCATGCCGCGGTAAAGGGATACGTGCATTAAACACTATTTTCTGACCTGGTTCTTGTCTTCCGAGCGTAATTAGGAGTAGTAGTGGAATGAAGATGAGCCTAGGTCATCTTAAAAACAAATTTTCGTGTAGCAAAGAAAAGGCAATGGCGCGGAAATCCTGACACTCGAAGAGCTACCCGTTATACAGCTGCCGCTGTTTCCATTTCGGGTTGGTGGCGGACGATGTCTCTTCTCATCGATGACAGGTGATGTTTATCACTTTAGTGTGCCATTTACCTTCCATACGTGCTTTTAATCTAACTCTATAGCACAGCCACATTTCATCTACACAGCACGAGAGAAATGACTGACGAGAAAGACGAATGCAGCAGCGCATGTAACAAGCGCTGTTAGAAGTCAACTGCACCAAGCAACGCGAATAAAAGCCCAATCAGGCATAATCTGCGACAGTACGAAACAGTACTTGATACGCTCCGTCGAAAAAGCAATACCATATACACTTTGGACGCGCTAATGTGAATCAGCAGAACACCGACGGCAGCTCACTAGATTGTGGCCCCGCCCTAGCTCGTTCCGGTTCGGTCTCAACTTAATTCGGTAAAATGGTCACTGCAAAGTCGGCTGCCCAATGAAGGTTTCCACCTATTCTTTCTTAAATTTATCCCCCATTGATGGCATAACTTGGGCTTAGAGCGCGACAACGTGCATCACAACAAAGAGCAGAGTTGGAGACGCTAGCGCAACAGGACGACACAGTTGAGCAGAGGAGGCTCCGTACGTGCTGTGTGCAGCGACTTTCTGTCGTCTGCTAGTGTCGTCCCATAGCGATGCAATGGACCCTTATTTTTGGAACGTCTTTCCCGAGGATTTTGCTGCTCTCCTCACCCAGTTGACGGCGCAACAGGTAGGCATTGTCACGAAGAAAGACAAAATGCTAAGCGGAAAACGAAAACTAAAACTGAAAAACCGTGCTGAGGTCAGATTTCGTGCACTGCCAAAGGCTGACTTCCGGGACATGCCGACCAACTTCCGGTGGCTCACTTCGAGCGCCCGATGCGGCATCCAGCCCCCTAGTGGAGATCAGTGGTATCATCATCAAGGCCATTCGAGCGTTTTTGGTGTTTTGTTGTGATTAGCGCGAAGTTTAAATTCTGCCGACTTGAATGGCGTGGTGGTGGTGGTGTGCTACAACTTCATTGCCACAAAATGGAAGGGATTAGTTGGGGCTGGGGCGAGTCCAGGGTGGCCTCCAGTCGGCGGCGACCTCTTGAGCTCGCGTGATAAGGGCCAGCTGCGTTCTTTTTCTTGAACTGGCCAAGAGCTTGTCCCATTCCTCCGCCGAGGGAGCTGGCAAGAGGTTCGTCGGAAGGGGTTTTCTAGCGCATTCCCATAATATATGGCCTTGGGTGGCATGCGTCCCGTCACCGCAGTTGGGGCATGCAGGGTCATATTCACCGTTTGTGATTAAACATAATCGGCAGGGGCTAAGAATGGCCTTTGTTTGTTGGCGTCTGAGTGTCGTGGCTTGCGCCCTGTCCAAGTCGGGGTGAGGGGCGGGATACGTGCATCTTAGCTCTCCGCGTACGAGCGAGGCGCCTCCGCGGGGGCGCCCGTTCCCGAGAGGTCTCCCGTCCCCCGGTTGGTTGGTCGGGCTAGACGGTCGACCCCCTCGTTTCCGGAGTTACCCGCGTGAGCCGGAACCCATACGAGATTCATGTTGGGATCAAGAGTTCGGTTCCACAGAAGTCGCACTGCGAGCGCGCTTACCGAGTTTTTGGCGAAATTTTGAATGGCGCTCTTAGAGTCGCTCAGAATAGTTTTGGTGCGGGGATCCGCGATGGCCAGTGCGATAGCTACTTCCTCTGCCTAGCGTGAAATGTTGTAGTGGTAACTGTTAGCGAGGGCTGACTATGGAGTGGCCATACATGCCACGTATGTTCCGCCTTTGATGTGTTGAGCTGCATCTGCGTACACTGCTCGTGGTTCGCTCTCGTACTGTTTTTCAAGGGCCTTCGCCCTTGCTTTCCTGCAGGTGTCGTGTCTGCCTGGCAGCATGCTCTTGGCTGCTGGTTTAACAACTAGTCTAATAGTAACGTCGACAGATAAATGTGATGTTGCACATACCTCCTCAACGGGGTGGATGTGGAGTTTGTCGAGAATGACGCGTCCCGCAACAGTGCGCGACAAGCGGGTCACTTGTGCCGTCTTATGGGCTTCGATTAGCTCAGCGAGCGTGTTAAAAATTCCCAACTGCAGCGGCCGATCGCCAACTTGAATGGCGTAGACCACCACTCATCCTGCCGCCAGAGCATCAAGAACCACCCGAACCTGCGGTTTTCTTCAAAGTTTGATATGCCCAAGCATCTTCTCACCATGTCACTCAGGCAGAAAGAAATCGTCTGAGTTTGCGAGCTATGCACGCAAAACTACAAAGTGTAGGTGGTGCATGCCCAAACTACGGCGGACATTGCGTCACGGCGAAGTTTCATCACGTGAATTTGGACTTCCGGGTCGTTGCTGCGGTTTCGTTTGTATAGGCGTTGCTTGCAGACGTGCGGTTTCGACCTTTTTTTCCTTAATACCAACGCTCACATCGCTGTAAAAAGGGTGTTTTGCGCTGCCTCAAACTGCACCAACTTCACTGCAACGGAATGCAACATGTTCCGAGTGCTATCAAGTAGTGAACGGCGAAAACAGTACGCCGTTGCGATTCGCTGGCAGACTGCGTGCTACGAGCTCCATGGACAACTCTTGGCATTGCTTCGAGCATTTCGTTGGTGGTATTAAACGTTCCATAGCGTTGTGGAAGTTTTGAAATTTGTTTAAGTAGGCTGTGTTCTCTCCTTTAGGAGCACCAATTTCTCTCTCGGACAACCTCCCCACGTCCGTTCTCGCATGACGGCGGTAGAACCGCGCGGTGGTAGGTGTGCAGATATGTGCTATTAGGCCTCCGTCACTACAGCTCGACAAGATGTTAAAGGACAGAACGATTTATTCCTCAGATATTGTGCTGCATGCGAGTTGCTGGAATTCATAGCTAACACTTCAGACCTATGCGATCGCAACCATCAGCTGCTGAAACGGCGACACCGGCCACGTGTACGGCGGGGTCCCGTTGCCTGACATTGCTGGTCGCAGTATATGTTTACGAGCACTTTCATTATTTATAAATTGTTATATGAGAATATATTTGCTAACTTCATGCTCAAAAAGAAACACATATTTTCACCAGCAGACCAGTCGACATGTGCACAGAGCAGGTATGGAAAAATTATACGCGAGCTGTTACGTTAAAGTTCCCCGTTTGCGTAGACCCGCATGTTGCAGGTATGTTTCTTCATTCCTGTGTGTGGACAGGCAGGGTGACAGACAAGCTGATCGCATTACAAAGTGAGAAGAATTATTCACCACCATTCTTTTCATACTCAGAGGCAGTAAGTTATGAGAAGCTTCACTTCAGGATAACCGAACTTAAAAAAATATAGCATCCAACATAGTCTAGCTGTTTATCACCTTTCATTGCACAGCACGTAGGAAAATTGACATCTGAGACAAATGTTGTAAAAACTGAACTGTCGCTGCGCAGCAAAGCATCATGTGAAGTGGATAAATGTCTGCGTCTCTAGCTTACGTGTGATGCATTGCATGGTTGCATATAGGAATATTGCACTGATGTTGCACTGACGTGACGTTGGTGATTTCAAGAAGTGCAGAATGCTGCAAAGACGGCAGAGGCTGGTCTGGTGGTCAGGCGGGTCAGTTATCCATAAGCATAAAGAGTAATAAACATGCTATAGAATTGCTCGTTTTAAAAGGCCAAGGAACACACTGTGTTCACAAGCATTCCAGATTTTTTGGTATCACTAGTGCCTTAGGCACGGTTTACAAAGTCAGTTAACATACAATCTATGCCGCAGTTGTTCACGCCAAAACTAAAACTGGACGGGAATGCCCTTCGTTCAACAATGCACAAGACTTTGGTCAAAGGAACTTGTAGAAAATGCTGAAAACAACTCTGAACAATCCTCTGTGTGTGCTGAAAAAGCCGAAGCATGATTTCTTTAAGTTGTACTGTGCTATTTATTATAATTTACTATTTGCCACTCAGATCTGCATTAAAGTCATTACATGTTGTGCTGTATAAAATGTGCGTGCAAGAGTTATTGCAAGAGAAAGGTTATATCAGATGTTATTACCCACATGACAAGAAGAGTTTCCAGTTAACAGCCAATGAACTTTCTCATTTTGCAGTTCAACAGTAAAGCTGCCTATGTGAAGAGTTAGTTCTGCTTTTGGCTGCGGTCTGCTTTCTGTTTTGTCTTTGTGCCTGACTTCGTTTGTGTTGTAGTGCCTGTAGCGAAGCTGTGTAGCAGGCTTTGATGCTTTGCTTTGGCTTGACGTTTTCATTAAGAAAAACACAAGGCAAGCTAATCTTGTGCCCAGCTGTTTGCATTATTACTTATCTACCTTACCTTGAACACTTTCCGTACAATGCATAAGTTTTATATTTCCACATTTATGAACATATGCATCAACAGCTGAGGTGTCCGCCATTGGGGGCATCTGTCCGCACATTGGCTGGTGGTTCTTTGACTAGGCTCCGGGCACTAAGTACACGACAGCAAAATGGCTGCCTCTGTCTTGATGGGAAGCCACATTGATTTACTTTCCGAAGCTAGTGAACATTCAAGAGATGCCATAAAACAAAGCATTTGTTTTAGTACTTCTTTTTCATCTACATAATGCAGCAACTAGCAATGGGAAATCAAGCACAGGAATTCCTACCATTCAGAGCTGCATGTTATATGTAAATGGCATGTAATGTCCCACACCACCATATGCACGCTGTGAAATGCATTGCGTGATTAATTCTGTGTGTGAGTGAGGTTCTTGTGCACGCACCAAAGCCTCAGTAAATGGGTGCACCTCTCTCAGTGCTGGAATACCTGCTATGTCACTTGCCTATATTCATGCCCTTGACGCCCATTAGTAGAGGTTTTCAGCGACAAAGTCTCGGCGCATGCTCGCTGCAATTTCCAGTACTGGCAGAAAGAATACTGTAGGGCTGAAAATGCAACACATTTGTCATGCAGTTGCATTTTTGCATTACAGACGAACTAAAATCCAGTTGCATGAGATAGTTGTTATGCATGCCAGCTTGTGCAGTAATTATTCCATAAGCCATAGCAAATATTCTACAAAGCAGTTGAGCTGACAAGAACACTAATCGACAGCAAAACGGAATGTGCACCTTTGCTAAGGTTTTGGGAGGAGCTCAACGCGCCGCATGTGCCAATTTTAGCGCAACTAAAACGCGGTCAACCTTGCTTGCAGGCAACGACAGCTCCGGTGATACCGCGTGGCAAGAAACACTTGCAGCTCCGATGCAGTGCACGTGAAAGCTTTTGTAAAGACTAGAAAATCACAAAATATTGCAAATCGTATGGTGTTACGTCTAGAAGCGCTGCGTAGTCAAAGGCTCCGGATTAGCTTAGACGGGTTCTATCACACAGCACATGGGCGCCTTTCGCACTTCGCCTCCATCGCAACGCGGCCGCCGTGTCCCGGATTTAACCCGGGTCCTCCGATTCGGTAGCCGAGTGCTCTAACCACTAGGCCACCGCGGATGGTGTAGAAAAAGCACCGCAAGTACTCAGAGGATTTGCATTATGCAAGCTCTTCGCCGTCGTAGCCACTCTGCTACAATGTGCGCAGAAGTGCGCTCGTACGTAATGCTAAGCTACGGTTGCTGGTAGTCCAAATATTCAGCGCCTGGTAGCGTGAAACCTGTCGGAAATATGTACCCTAACATATGTGAGATCAATGCAGCAGTCTTATGATAATAGTAACAACAGGAGAACTTTTTAGCGAGTGAATGAAGCGCCGTAAACTTCTGCGCAAACAGACGACGCACACCGAAAGGTTCGTTTTTTTTGCAACGCTTTTTCGCCATTAATTCAAATACGGAACGTCGAGCGCGTACAAAGTAATGCACGTACAGCATGCTGACCTTTTTTACGACTTCATTCGCGCGTACTAACGCATGAAGTGCCAGATTCAAGCTTGTCAGTTCCGGCTTTCAAGCGAAGCGCTGTACACACGCATCTCGCCGAACGACCCGGAAGTTTGAGAAGCCGGCATGCCTTGCGGCCAGTTAAGATTGGGCACCACCTAAGTATTGCAGCTCCATTCGCGTTTACCGGAAGCGTAATCAACCTGACGGTCCGCTGAGCAGTGGCGTCACCATAGGGGGGTGCGGGGGGTTCGGTCCGGACCGGGCTTAGAGATCTAGGGGTTGCAGCTGCAACAGAGGAAGGGGGACGCAGTGAATGGGGCGGTGACGCTGGGCTTGTCGAAGAGCCTTATTTTTCTCGGAATTAGCTCGGTGTGGTGGAGGAAGTAAATAAAGCCTTAGGAGCAATGCAAAGGGGGAAAGCAGCTGGTGACGATCAGGTAAAAGCAGATCTGTTGAAGGACTGAGGGGAGATTGTGCTTGAAAAAAATAGGCCTTATGTCCTTGAGCGTACCAGAAGCTTGGAAGAACGCTAAAGCCGTCGTAATTCATAAGTAAAGAGACGTCAAGTCAAGGACTTGAAAAATTACAGGTAGATCAGCTTACTGTCCGTTCCCTACAAGTCATTTACTAAGGTAATCGATAATGGAGTCAGGGCAACCTTAGACATTAATCAGAGAAATGATCAGGCAGGCTTTCGTAAAGGATATTCCACTATAGATCATATTCACACTATCAATCAGATGATAGACAAACGCGCACAATATAACCAACCTCAATATATAGGCTTATTTGATTACGAGAAAGCATTTGACTCAGTGGAAACCTCAGCAGTCATGTAGGTATTGCGGAACCAGGGTGTAGAAGAGTCTTATGCGAAAATAATGGAATATATCTATAACGACTGCACAACTACCATAGTCCTCCATAAAGTCAGCAATAAAATTTCTTTAATGAAGGGTTCCAGGAAGGGAGACACGATCTCGCCAATGCTATACACCGCCTGTTTACAGGGGGTGTTCCGAGGCCTGGATTGGAAGCAGTTAGGGATAAGAGTTAATAGAGAATACCTAAGTAATTTGTGATTCGCTGATGACATTGCCTTTTCCACCCAAGAGATGCACTGCAAAACATGATCAATGAGTTAGAAAGGCAGGGCAGAACGGTAGGCCTAAAAATTAACATGCAGAAAGCTAAAGCATTGTTAAACAGCCTCGCAAAAGAACAACAGTTCACGATGGCGGCGAGGTGCTGGAAGTAGTAAGGGAATACGTCTACTTAGGGCAGGTAGTGACCGCTGATCCGGATCATGAGAAGGAAATAACTAGAACAAAAATGGGGTGGAGCGCATATGGCAGATTTCCCACATCATGAATGGCATGCAGTTTACTAATATCCCTCAAGAAAAAGCATACAACAGCTGTATCTTACCGGTACTCACCTATGGGGCATAAACGTGCAGGCTAACGAAAAGGGTTCAGCTTAAGGTAAGGACAGCGTAGCGAGCTACGGAAAGAAAAATGATAGGTGTAACGTTAAGAGACCTGAAGCGGACAGAGTGGAGGAGGGAACAAACGCGGGTGAATGACATCCTAGCCGAAATCAAGAGGAAGAAATGGACATGGGCACGGCATGTCGTGCGAAGGCAAGATAACCGCTGATATTAAAGGGTAACGGAGTGGATTCCAAGAGAAGGCAAGCGTAGCAGGGGGCGGCATTACGTAGGGTGGGCGGATGAGATTAAGAAGCTTGCAGGCATAGGGCGGGCGCAGCTGGCAAAGGACAGCGTTAATTGGAGATACATATGGAAGAGGTCTTGCCCTGCTGATGATAATAAAAATGGCAATTCCGGAACTCGCATCCTTCTATGACTACAGTCAGGTACAACTCAAGAACAAAGGGCAAATGTCGTTCAAAGGAGTCCCTCCAGGCAATAGCGTCGAGCGATTCTCCCTCGTAACCGATCCCCTTGGTCCTGCTATAGCGTGAAATCGCACGAGGTGTCAGATGAAGTGGGTATAACCACTACTTAATCTGACTAACCACGGCATGATGAAAATCGGTCGACGCAATTGGCTGGAGGGCCTTCTTTGATGGGCATCTCCCGCTGCGTTTTTGAGTTGCATCCGACTATAGTTGACTGGCAGGGCACTTTGCATCGAAGTATCTTGTCTATGGAGGCACCTCATAGCAACTGGCATTAACCGTGAAGAGGCAAAGCATTGGTCCGCATTGCACTTCGTCACAGTCATCACTGAGTGGGATTCTATTGTCCCGCACAACATTTTCACTAGACCTCCAAATATTCCTGAGCATATCTGTCGGTGGCATCATGAGAGAGGAAGGGGGTTGTATTTTGAAACCTAGCGGAATCTGCTTGATATCTAGAATTGGAAAGCCTACGTTCTCAGGTCTTGCAGCATCATTAGTTGCTTAAAGTGAACAGGCAAAAAGCATTAGCGTTGAAGAAACGGAAAGGAAGTCCGGAAAAGAAGATTTTGATTTCCTGTTATTTTTCTTCCTGCATACATGCCTAGTGAGCGAGTATGTTCACCATGTGCGTCCGAACTTTCTACATCCTTTAATTCGTGACCAGGACAATACAAGGGGTGTTCACTAGGTGGTCTACTTGAATACGAATACAAAGTTTTAAAGCAGATTAAACTTACTACATATCAATGTAATCCCTCTTGACATCAACACACAAATTTCCACCGCGCTTGCTTCATAGTATGGTTACCCTCACAACAGCAGGATACTTCTTGCTGTTGCGGGAAGCCTGTTTCTGCTTCTGTGACTGCATTATCGTCGGGAAATCGTTGGCCGTGTAGAAATTTGTTCAGAGTACGAAACAGAAAATAATCCCCTGGACGCAGTTATAAACAGCAGGAAGAATGGTTAAGCTCTATGAAGCCGTATTCCCAGGTAGCAGCTTGTGATTTGCTCGACTTGTGAGTTGGCGCATTGTCGTGAGGCAGCAACACAATTGTCGAAAACTTCCCAAGGTGTTTCTATTTGAATGTTGAAGCGGTGCCTTCATTACTGAATAATTGGTGGTTCCAGTCATCGCCTTGTGTGGCATGCACTTTAGTAACAAAACGTCTCCTGTATCCTAAAAAGCTGCTGCCGTAAAATTTCCCGCTGACATCTGCACACGACATTTCTTTACATTTATTGCCACTCTGCTTCCATTGCATGGACTCTTGTTTGGACTCCGGGTCGTCAGGGTGGACAGACGTTTCATCACCCATAAGAATTCGAGAATAGAAATCTGCCGGATTTTTTTTTATTATAAGTATGTCTAAATTCTCTAGGCTATATTTCTGGCGACATGCTCTCTGTTCTTAATAAGGATAGTTGTTTGGGCGAGTTGGTTACTCATGACGGTAAATGTAGCACTCGTAAAACACATAGCCCATGTGGTGTCCTCTTCGTTTGGTCCTGTGTTACGAGCGGTTTATCGTCATAAGCTTTCTGTGCAGGCGTCAACTTCTGTAGAATCTGTCGGGAACTGACCTTTGACACCATCAAAACATCATGAATAACACTGGAAACCATGCCTACTGAAATGTCTAAATCATGAGCTATAACACCGTCGAGATTTCAAAATCATGTCCTCCACATTATGGCGATCATCTTCAATTGATTCCCTACCAAGTTTAAACTGCTTGTTCCAAAAATTTACTTGGTAGTATGAAGTTGTATCATGGCCATGCGCAGCAGTCATCCTTCCATGGATTTGTTCTTTTTTTCTTTCCTTTCTAGGGGATTGAACTGTCAAACAAAGCTCGAAATCCCTTGCTTTCTTTCCCACACTTTACTGCGCCTGCCATACCGACACTTCCCGTGGTTTAATCATGCTGAACTGCTGCTATGTGTTCATTTCCGGGATTGTTTCAATCTGCACAGACAAACTCAGCTCTAACACTGGCAGAATATGCTCAAGTAGAAAACTCACTCAACACCCCTCGCACATGCGTCAAGTGACGTTCTGAATGTACGTGTTTAATTTGTCTTGTTAGATATTTGTACCTTTCCATTCTTGCAAAATATACTTTAAGTGTTTTCTGGAATCTGGGAAACTTTCCTGATTGGTTGCTCGCACACGTAAAGTGACGTTCTGAAAGTGTTTGTTTTGCCTAATAAATATGAACGCGATAGTGTTAAAAGCCCCATTACCCAGCAAATCCGGCGTCGGCGGTCAGCGAAAAATCACGAGCATGGCTCTGGCAGCTGACATGGCCGGGCACAGATTGGTCGTAGGATTGTGCGACGTCACGCGACATGGCCGATTTGGGAGGAGCTGCCGACTTGGGGTTCTCAAATCAGATGGGAGGCTGAGGGGAACCGAACCCTCCAGCACCCTTCCATCCTGAGTCGTATACATGCTCCCCCTAGGTCACGCAGGCACGGTCGTATGGGGCTTTATATGGGCGTTAAACAACTAAAGCTATCGCGTCATACCCTTAAGGCGGAGCTTAAGTGTCTCCTCCAATTTTTTGTACCTTTCCATTCTTGCAAAACATACTTTAGCTATTTTCCAGTACATAGGAACTTTCTTTATTGGTTGCTTATTTGTTTTTGGTATTTTCTACGGATATATTTTCAATTGTTTCCTGCATGTTCGAGTGGGCCTTGTGCCATTCGCCACTTTGGTTGTCCTTGATCATTCCTGCGCAATCACCTCATGCGTTTTCACATGCTCTGGCAGTGTTTGCATTAGTTGATAACTGGTTTGTCTGTAGCCATTTCACCGGGTATCAATTAAGTTTTTCAGTTAATTTTCAAACAGTTTTTGGCTGGATGCCGCTTCAAACTCTTCCTAAATATTTATATTCCTTAGGTTGTAACCTTTATAAATACTGAAACAGTACGTCGAAATCTTAAATACTGATTTGTTTTTCTTTGCTCTGCTAATTTTCACACTGTTAATCACCGCATTCATTCATATCATAAAACATTGTTGTGCTTATCTCTTCATTAGTGCTTCTTTGTTCCCTGAACAAATTTCACGCGATTGTAGTTCTGCTTGTCCTCATATGAGTATGGAAATACATTCATGAAAGGCTAATTAGGTTTCCATATGGCTGTTTAGTGAATTATATGCTCTAGGGTATGTAGCGAGCTCCACATTCATGCAGAGCAGGCGAGGGTAGTGAACTGTGCTTGTAGCTGGGCTTGGCGCATATTCAGGAAAGATCATCAACCTGACAAAGATCTCTCCCATATCTTTCCAGTTAACGCGGTCCTGTGCCAGCTGTGGCCACCTTATTCCCGCAAATTTCCTAATTTCACCCGCACACCTGACTATATGCCACCTCCTGCAACGCTTGCTTTCTCTTGGAATTACCTTGAGGGACCGTCGTTCATCTTGCCTTCGCATTACATGGCCTGCCCGTGGCCATTTAGTCTTCTTGGTTTCGACTAGGATGTCATTTTCTCGCGTTTGCTCCCTGACCCACCCTGCTATCTTTATGTCTCTTAACGTTACACCTATCATTTTCCTTTCCATAGTTCGCTACGCTGTCTACAACTTAAGTTGAACCCTTTTCGTTAGCCTCCACGTTGCTGCCCCATCGGTGCGTCAGGAAAGGTACAGGAGCATCCGCTCGCTTCGTCCGTGTCCCTTCTTTGCGCGCCTGTATTTTTCCTCAATAAAGCAGTGAATTGGAATGGTAGGGGGAAGAAGGGCAAGGGGGTGACACGGAAGATACGCACTCTTTTGCAGCAAGGCAACAGCAGCCAGAAGTCTATACACACATCGCTATAAGGGAGAAATGAGGCAGTACCTAAACACGAAATCGAGCTTCAACACCCGGGCGGGCGGATTAGGAAAAATTGGGGCCCTGTAGACCCCCTCGTCCTCTCCATTTCCCCTCTCTTGTCACCCCCCACCCCCTGCTGCACTACCGGAATGTAAGCAAAGTTTCATTTTAACGGCGCCAAATAAAAAAAAAGAACAAAGTGCGATCAATGGGATTCATGCGACAGTAATGCCTTTGCTTAGTTTAGTTTAGGGGGGTTTAACGTCCCAAAGCGACTAAGGCTTTGAGAGACGCCGTAGTGAAGGGCTCCGGGAATTTAGACCACCTGGGGTTCTTTACAGTGCACTGACATCGCACAGTACACGGGCCTCTAGAATTTCGCCTCCATCGAAATTCGACCACTGCGGCCAGGATCGAAACCGCGTCTTTCGGGCCAGCAGCCGAGCGCCATAACCACTCAGCCACTGCGGCCACGCCATAACCACTCAGCATTATCTCTTTATTCTTTATTTAAATTCAACACAAGCATCAGAGAGCAGGAATCATTTTACATTTTACACAATACACGAAAGATTCGTGATATATTCAATACTTAAGGCAACAAAAACACGATAAAGTGGGCACTAGACTGCAGATGCAAATTGCTAACTCTAATTATAGAACATATTTGAAAATGCCTTCGTTGAAAATAAGACAAGCAAGGATGACAGAAAATAAACGCGGTTCTGACAAAAGGCCCTTTGTAATGAGTTGAAAAAGAAATGCCGTGGAGTATCAGCAGGCTTAATACCACAAGAACAACAACCAAGAGACAAACAACGAAGATTTTCATTTTTTGGACTACAGCTCAGAGTTTCATTGACACCATGAAGGCTGGAAGACGCCACATGGAACAAGCTCATTGCAAAGCTTCATGTATAGCGTAGACAGTCCTCTTTTAAAATAGCATCTTCCGCGCCTTCACTTTGGCGAAATCAGATATAGTTAGTTCGAAATACAGACCGTGGAGGTCACTTTATTTATTTATACCCTCAATGTATCCAGCACTGGAGAGGGAAGTAGGTTCCGTGACAATTGGTACACCCTATTGCAGCATGCAAGTTATAGACGAGATCGCACACAGAATAATAATAATAATAATAATAATAATAATAATAATAATAATAATAATAATAATAATAATAATAATAATAATAATAATAATAATATATAATAATAGTAATAATAATAATTTCGTCCAGGAATTTCGTTATTGCATCGTTTTAATCTATTAACTGAGTGCAGTTTTTATAAATAGTAAAAAGTCAATAATTATGACGACGGAAGAGGGAAGGTAGTTTCAGTTTCTCGTCATATGTGGGATGAATGAATCGGATGAGGCGTTTGTGCGATTCGGAATTATGCCCACCTTATGCGCATGATGCAATCTTGATTACACATACGCAGGTGGAATGAACAGTTCACTGCGCAGCTTGCTGCGATGATAAACCTTATGAAAGAGGCACAGACGTGCAGCTTTGCGACGGGAATGCAAATGATGTTAAACCCAAGTTGGATTTCATGCTTGATACGCTGGATGCGCGATGACAGTTTCAGAACATGAAGCGTGCGACTTTATTCTGGAACGCCTCTAATTGGGTAATAAGAATGGCAAGCCCCCAGGTCCCATAATGATTAGGCGTACTCTAGTTGTGAACGAGTGATTTTTGTTCTAGTAGGAGCCGAGTGAAAGTTGTGTTTTAGGTACCCTCCATATATGGAGTGCGATTAGCCTTGTTAACGACGTGCTCGTTGTGTGCTTTCAAGTTAAGGTTAGAAGTGATTTGAATGCCGAGGTACTTGTAAGAGTCAACAATGTTCGTATGCTGGTCAACTGTATTGTATTGCTCAAGTATGTTGGTAAGCTCTTAGACCTGCGGGAAATGCGCATGACTTTACATTTTTAAACAATTAATTCCATTTGCCACGTTTCGCACCTCATGCAATGGCATATAATATCGGACTGCAGTGTGTCTGTGTGAGTGTTACTTGCTATTTCCCGTGAAAAAAAAAAGCTGTCGTCTGGAAAAGGTGCATCGCAGAATAAACGCCGGCAGCTCATTGGGGACCCACAGGCCGGGTAGGCGTACTACGCATTGCGCGATGTCGAAGACGACGGTGGTGCTGGCCTACAGCGGCGGCCTGGACACATCGTGCATCCTGGCCTGGCTCATCGAACAGGGCTACGAAGTGGTCGCCTTCATGGTGGGTCTCCTTTGCAGTAGCGCACGCATTTATGGGCTTTCCCTCTCGTCCGCTTTCAAGAATGCGTGTGCAACGCGCTGTGGCTGAAAGAAAAATGCGTGACTGGCGAACAATGCTAATGGTGAGCGCAGCAATGATGACAGCTGTGTTTTTCTGTCCCTGACTTAAGAAAATTCTGAAAAGGGGTATGCTGAAAAGAAAAGTGTAAAAGCGGACCAAGACTTGCGTGCGGGAAGTTGGTGCATTGTTACTGAAGCCCAGAAAGGCTCGGAAAAAGACAGCAAGCTCTTATCTTTATTCGCACCCTTCTTTTAAAAAAAAGGAGGCCGTCTGCTGTACACGTCTAAACAACACGAAAGAGAAACGTTTTTTGCGTGCAGTCAACAGTTATCTCCCATTCATGCTTGAAGCGTACTATATTTTTTAATTATAAAGTTATTCTGCAGGCGCAAGATCATTTCCACGGTTTCTGACGTTCGATGCGCAGTAAAAATGAATGTTCTTCTTGACTGCGAGCTATTTCTCGTTTTTTTTCATGTTTCTAGCAACTCATACCCAGCAATTGTGAACAAAAGCATTGTTCAACTGTAAAAGCTTATGAACGCAATTTTTTCGTGTATTTTAAGATTTCACCATAAAAGTGAATATATCCGTTGACCTCCCGTCCGGCAGGCTTGCATTTATTCGCTATTAGCGTTTTTCCCTTTCGTTTTCTGCGGCAGTCTTCCTGCTTGATGCGAGCGATATTTTTCCATCGCTCTGAAATATTTTGCTACGCATCGGAAGATGAGGTCGTTACCTTCAATATTTACATAAGAGTACCTTATAATTTTCCAGTATTAATTTTTTTTCTTCAAAAATGCTGAAAATGGTAATGTATGCGACATGCCACCCCAGTATACCGCACCGCAATCAATTCAAGTGAGTTATCGCTTTTCTCGAACAATATGCGAAAATTTGGTTACGTTCCCAAAGGCATGGTTATGCAGAAGTCTGTGGCACCCTGCTCTTTCGCTACGTCTGTCAAATCCGAAAAGCGAGAGCTGTGCAGGTTGGTTTCATGTAACTTGAGGGGTGTGTGGGGGGTTACCTACCGCCAACGTTAAAAATAAACGGCAATAATGATAGGTGGACACGAGAAACATTGTACATCTCAATCGAAGTTCATTAACGTCAAGGTTGAAGAAAACCGCACTACACGGCACTATACAACTGCAGTGAACGAAAACCTGAGACAAGCAGACGACGAAATAAAGACCGACTGAAAATCACAATTGGCGGAATTGTGGTTTTCGCTCTGTAGCCGGGAGATATTTGAGACATGTTGTGTTTTAACTGAAATAAATAGCTGTATTAGTGGGACTTTTGTCGTGCTTTCCGAGGTCGTAAGATTGCCGTAAGCAGTCTTTGCCCCGCGCCCTCGCCAGATAAGGAAACAAAAAAAAATTCTGGCGGTTTAGCATTGCTAACCACGAAATATTGTGCGAAATCAGGTTCTTGCAGGTGGACACCAAAGCCACGAATACCGTCTTTGTCAAAAGTAATCAGGCCAGGCGCGAACCGCCCAGGAGCGGGAGCGCGGTCGAGAGGTGGCATTGCGTTCAACGGCGCTTGCTGGCGAGATTACCGCCTGGTTACTTTTGACAAAGACGGTATACCTGAAAGCGCCTTTCCTTTCATTTCGTGACTTGCACACAGATGGAAGTTGCTGAACACGACGATGCACAGCGCGAGAGTGTGTTGCAGTTTAACACGAGGCGTGATCGGCTGCGGCGATGGCATAGGGCTCTCGTGCAGTGGCCAGCGAAGCTGATGTGTTCGCGCCGCCGCGGGTTCGAAACCCAGTCGCGGCGATATGCATTTTAGCAATGCAAAAGCATTATATGGCTCATGAGGCGGAAAATACGGCGTTGTCGTTGCCCACGCCAGGCGGTCAGAAAACACGCGTGACCTTATCAGGAAAAGAAGAAAAATAAAATATCTCCCGTAGTTGGTTACCAACCCAGGGCGGCGCGAACAGGTCAGCTTAGCTGGCCACTACATTAGAATAGTGCGCCATCCCCGCAGTACAACGCCCCACTCGATAAACTGCCAGTCTCTCTCTAGCTCTCGCGCTGGGTTTGGATATCGTCGTGTTCATCAGCTTCCATTCGGGCCGCGCGAATTACAGATCAGCTTCGCTGGCCACTGCGTTCGAGTAATTTTTTCTCCAGGTTGGCCAAGGTCACCCTCATTCAAAGTTTCGTTTATTTCCCGCCACTTTCCCGCATCACATGACGAACTTCAAAGGCTTCACCACACACCGGAATTTTCCAGGTCAGGAGACCAATAGTGCTCTTGCACCAAAGATCGATTCAGGCCTCAGTGGGACCTTTTCGTCGTCCTCTACTTTGCGATTCTCCCGCTCGGACCCTCTTTCACTCGTTGTGTTAGTTTGATGCTGTGTCATGGGTAAATTCGCAGGTAATAAAACTTCACAACCGGATTCCCCGTTAACCTCCGATTCACGAGTAAATGGAGTATCAAGAGAGACCAAAACCGAGTAATGACATGTCCCAAACGTAGTAAACTACAAACACCTTCAACAACGAGCACTTTCTCGGGTGGTGCTTTGCCACGAAAGGTGTCACCGACTCACCATTTATCGGGACCAAACCTTTATCTGGGATACCGACAGGGCGCGAACTACGTCCCTCCTGGAATTCACTGCAGCGACCGACGTTCTGAGATTAACACGATCACTCGCCCGCTCTCCTTGCTTCACCCAAGCAAACCACGGTCCATTGTTTTCAAGTATTTTCGGATAAAGCTTTAATCGGACATTCATTTGGCGCACAGCGTGCTGGCCACATGCAGCGCTGGTAGTACCCCCCCCCCCCCCCCCCAAGTCAAAATCTCCCAGGCTCCAAGATCTGCTTTTAAGCATTGTACTGGGTCATTGACGACACCCCTGACGCTAAAAAAATCTTTGGGGGGGCGGGTTGGAGTTACCACACCTGAGATCCTTAGTGGCTTCATTCGCATTAAGTGTAATAATGAACTGTTCTAAAGCCCGGGAACTTTTTGCGCACCCTTTGCGTCTAACCACGTGTTAACGTGAATGGAAGGGCTATATCAGCCTATCAGCTGACCAAACTGAACTCCCTCTCTGCGAAATGCTTTTTTTCTTTCAAAACAATGCTTTTTTTTTTGTAAACGGTGAGAAAGGCGAGACACACGCACGCAGAGACAGATACAAAGGGCAAGTGCTGTTCCGGGGTTCGTGGTGCTTTTAATTTTTCATGCATATAGTTTCACGCTGTTTACCGTAGAATGCACTCTTAGCAACTTGACGATAATGCAGCAACTCGCAGACTCGACATCATTATGGAAGCATTACCCTATAGTTGCACATCGATTTTGGTTCAAATCGGCTGAGGTCAAATTTGGGGGGGATGGCCAGGGCCAAGTTTTGGAAATGTCCAGGACCAAATTTGGTGTTATCTGTGTGTTATGTTTCATTTTTAACTTAACATGGCATCGCTGTTGCTGGGTATCGGCACAAGATCGGACGGCCAAGATTCGGCATTAAATGGTGGCCAAACTACATTACCAATGTTGGCAGACTGCATGACAGATTTCGTGCAGCCGAGTTTGACGACCACAGCGTTGCTGTTAGCGGCCGTGCGTTATTGCCGCATTCCCTCCGCCCGCCTCCTCAGATACCGAGTTTCACGCTACGTAATGCACGCGGTATAGAGTTTGCCGCTACGTAAGGCTGCACTGCTCTGACACGACTGAAACTTTCGCTCTTCGCGGCCGCTATACAGCCGGCATGCATACGTCTCCGGCAGGGGTTGCATAATTCTAGCACGCTTGCGACAGCCTCGGAGGCGTCCAATCCCAGACAACACAAATACATCCTCAGGACATCCTGAGGAATAATTTTTCTAAACGATGTGTTGTTCTGACGATGTCCTCTACTGATCATCAATAAGTCGTCACATAGTCCTGTTGTCCAGCCTCAGTACGTCCTCAGGACATCTTCCAAATTCATCTCAAGGACCTTCTTAGTATGTTTTCAGGACGTCAGATGACGATTTAGCCCCAGAGAATGTGGGTCATTATATTGCTTAAATACTTTGGGGAGTGTGCCTAGAGGCTGTCAAACAGCTTTCTTTTTCCTTCATTTGTCTTGGATTCTAACAAACGAATTATGCAAAGTTTCGCCGGGATCAAGACTGGTTAGTTTGCCACATTTCTTGGTACATACAGGTTGTTTTTCCTGCAATATTTTCATACAGCGACGACTACAACTCTTTCAGAAATTGAACTCTGCCATCTCATTGCAAAAGGTTTCTGGACTAATGGCCCTAAAAGCTAAAGAGTCCAACCCCACCAGAAGCATGCAGCACATAAGAATGGGTTTAAAAGCCAAAATAACTTAAAATAGCTCCTCAAGGGTATATAGTTTTGTTCAGTCAGAATGGCTTCCTTCATTATGTTGGTATTGTACACAAGTAACTTTTAATAAACCGGTAGTTTTTAATCAATGAAAACCAGGTGCGAGGGATAAAGTTTTTTTTAATCTCAGTTCAATGCCACAATATTGTACTGTGATTGGACGTTTGCAGGACATCTGAGGAATTTTCAACCTCGAGTCGTCCAGCGAAGTACAAACTGCGGACATCTTCATGAGGAAGTTTGGTTGTGACGCACTCAAAAAGTACTCAGAATGTCCTGTTAGGAATGAGTGCGTTTTGACCATTTGAGTACGTCCTCAGGACGTTTGGTGTTGTCTGGGATTTCAGCTGCACTGCTCTGACACGAATGAAAATTTCGCTCTTCGCGGCCGCGATAGCCGGCATGCATACGTGTCCAGCAGGCGTTGCATGATTCTAGCACACTTTCGACGGTCTCGGGAGCGCCCAATTTCAACAGCACTGCTCTGACAAGACTAAAACTTTCGCTCTTCGTGGTCACTGCATCCCAAGCCTGCAAGACGTAAACGGGGCTCCCCTGAATCTAGACTGGCACACGGTTAATCATAGCACCAATTTCGTGGGCCCGGTGGCAGGGGCCAACACTCAGTGGACTTAGAGTGCGTGGCAGAAGGTCAAGCGCAAGCTTGTCCGGAACGGGCAGAAGGCCTCCTGGTCCTTGCTGCAGTCGCACCTATCCTGGCCGTGGTGGCAATCCATCAACGGTTGCACCAAGTTCCAGGACCCGTTTCTGCTGCTAATGGAGGCCATTGCACGGCGCTACCCGCTCTAAACCATCACTACGCAGCCGCTGTCGCCGATCCACACCCCCTTTTGAAGTGGAGTGTGCAACTCCGTCTTCAGCGAAGGCACCCGCTGTAGCTATTTTTTTTAACTGCTCCTATCGGAGGCACCAAGAGCTGCCTAGGCTGAGGCGCCGCTGTCCGCTCCGCCCGAATTCTCTCTCATATCACAG
The DNA here is from genome assembly GCF_052857255.1 of Amblyomma americanum. Classification (NCBI taxonomy): domain Eukaryota; kingdom Metazoa; phylum Arthropoda; class Arachnida; order Ixodida; family Ixodidae; genus Amblyomma; species Amblyomma americanum. The sequence goes on from NC_135497.1 coordinate 279,137,283, forward strand.
TGATAATTTCTTGCGGGTCTCAGTTATGAAATCTCACATCAGAGACGAGTAAAACACTATTATTTTACTCTTAGTGCCTTGTAGGCTCGTTGGAGTGGAGTGGGTACACACGGAGAAAACATTATAAAATCACTGAATCATGCATTGTATGCAATCTTACCTAAGCATCCACGAAACAAGCTGGCTAATAGCGCATACAAAATTTCCTGCCTTTAGCTGAAAGAGTGGTTAAAATGCCGTATTAAACGCGGCTCATAGAAATACATAAATTTTGATGGCCACTCTTGTTCCTAACAGGAAGCGGCACCCGTAGGCGTATACCGGATAGCGGCCGCGTATAGCAAAAGTTTCAGGCTGAAATTGGGCGCTCCCAAGGCCGTCGGAAGCGTGCTAGAATTATGCAACGCCTGCCGGACACGTATGCATGCCAGCTATAGCGGCCGCGAATAGCGAATGTTTCAGTCGTGTCAGAGCAGTGCAGCTGAAATTGGGCTCTCCCGAGGCCGTCGGAAGCGTGCTAGAATTATGCAACGCCTGCCGGACACGTATGCATGCCAGCTGTAGCGGCCGCGAATAGCGAATGTTTCAGTCGTGTCAGAGCAGTGCAGCTGAAATTGGGCTCTCCCGAGGCCGTCGGAAGCGTGCTAGAATTATGCAACGCCTGCCGGACACGTATGCATGCCAGCTATAGCGGCCGCGAATAGCGAATGTTTCAGTCGTGTCAGAGCAGTGCAGCTGAAATTGGGCTCTCCCGAGGCCGTCGGAAGCGTGCTAGAATTATGCAACGCCTGCCGGACACGTATGCATGCCAGCTGTAGCGGCCGCGAATAGCGAATGTTTCAGTCGTGTCAGAGCAGTGCAGCTGAAATTGGGCTCTCCCGAGGCCGTCGGAAGCGTGCTAGAATTATGCAACGCCTGCCGGACACGTATGCATGCCAGCTGTAGCGGCCGCGAATAGCGAATGTTTCAGTCGTGTCAGAGCAGTGCAGCTGAAATTGGGCTCTCCCGAGGCCGTCGGAAGCGTGCTAGAATTATGCAACGCCTGCCGGACACGTATGCATGCCAGCTGTAGCGGCCGCGAATAGCGAATGTTTCAGTCGTGTCAGAGCAGTGCAGCTGAAATTGGGCTCTCCCGAGGCCGTCGGAAGCGTGCTAGAATTATGCAACGCCTGCCGGACACGTATGCATGCCAGCTATAGCGGCCGCGAATAGCGAATGTTTCAGTCGTGTCAGAGCAGTGCAGCTGAAATTGGGCTCTCCCGAGGCCGTCGGAAGCGTGCTAGAATTATGCAACGCCTGCCGGACACGTATGCATGCCAGCTGTAGCGGCCGCGAATTTCGAATGTTTCAGTCTTGTTAGAGCAGTGCAGCTGAAATTGGGCTCTCCCGAGGTCGTCGGAAGCGTGCTAGAATTATGCAACGCCTGCCGGACACGTATGCATGCCAGCTATAGCGGCCGCGAATAGCGAATGTTTCAGCCGTGTCAGAGCAGTGCAGCTGAAATTGGGTTCTCCCGAGCTGCATGTCTTATAAATTGCGACGCGCGAAATGCAACTGAAGTGGGCAGATTTTGGCTTTGTTATGATACTGGCGCAGTTTTTCTAAAGCATGAAAGCATAATGCTAAGGAGGATTACTGTGTGTAGGGCGTGTAGAGTGCGGAAGCACACTTCTATTCCAAAAACTTGAAGTGCACAAGCAGACGAAAGCGAAGAAAGACGACGTGACACACACGAGCGCTCGTGTGTCACGTCTTCTTTCTTCGCCCTCGTCTGTTTGTGCGCTTCCAAGTTTTGGAATGCCTCACCTACACGCCCAAACAACCACTTTGCCAAGCTTAGTTGCAACCACAAGTATTGGCACGAAGCTTGTTTTCCTTGAGAGTGTTTCTTTAGCGGCGCGCAAATATTTTCGTGTGCAAATGCTTCCGCCGTTCACAGGAAAAGCGGAGCGAAAAAAAAAAAACTAAACAGGGGTTTTACATCGCAACCACTAGCTCAGCATCAACAGTGGCTTGATTCCCGCAATGAACTTGCAGCAGGGCCGGTATCAACGTTGGCAAGAAGCTGTGGCGATCCAGTCGTGTCGATAAACTAATCTCGAAAAGCTCTTGCTCTTCGGAGCAGTAAAGCTCCGACAGAACTCTACGAACGCAACAGAGAGACGAGGAATAAATGACCAAGCCAGCCACGCTCCAGTAGCTCGTCTTCTCTGTCCTTCTATGTGATTACTCATTTTGAAACCATGTGGCAATGGGTGCCATATTTCGGCGCGCCCCCTCGGAAGCGCAGGTTCCGTATACCTGGACGCTGCCTCGCGTCGGGAGCTCGTTGGAGTTGACAGGTATGAGACCCATAGCATCCGAATTAACTAGCGCGTCACAGCATAGACTTACAAGGGCGTTGGCCGGGAATGGGTTGGCAGTTCGAATTGTTATCCATATTTCTGAATTAACAGGGGTCGCACTAATGAGCTTTTACTGTATTGAGTAACTGGAGGGAGGTTGCCTTGGGAATCACTCGGGGATGGTTACCATGGAAGTGTAAGGAGGAGAGTATGGCAAGAGCATAAGAATGTGCAATCGGAGGGCGGTTACCGTAGAAGATGGAAGGAAGATGGTATGGTAAGAGCGTATGAATGCGCAATCGGAGGGCAGTTATCGTAGGTGATAGAAGGAGGAGAACATGGCAAGATCATAAGAATGTGCAATCGGACGGTGGTTACCGAAGGTGATGGAAGGAGAAACGTATGGCAAGAGCATAAGAATGTGCAACCGGAGGGCGGTTACCGTAGGTGATGGAAGGAGGAGGGTATGGCAAGAGCGTAATAATGCGAAATCGGAGGGCGGTTGTCGTAAAGGATGGAAGGAAGAGGGCACTGCAAGAGCATAAGTATGTGCATTAGGAGGGCGGTTATCATTGAACGAGGGGTATGGCGAGGGCGAGGAATACGCAGCCGGAGGGCGGTTACCATATATTATAGGCGGAGGAGGGTAAGGCAAGAGCATAAGAATGTGCAATCGGAGGACGTTTACCGTGGAAGGAGGGGTATGGCGAGGAATGCGCAGCTGGCGGGTAGCTTCAGTGGCAAGCACCGGCTGAGTGGCAACCGTGGGAGAACATTTGGCTTCCCAACCTCAGGCTAGTTATGAATACCGGAATTAGCGCTGTTGGCTTAACGTGCGACTGAAGGGGCTCAAGCCGGCATGCCGCTGGCGTGGCATTGAGTTGAGGCTTACCTGCAAAGTTGCCCCACACCAGTCCAACTCTTAAAACAGACATCTTCCCAACCATCTCACGCAAAATCACTCATCTGTCGAAAGTTTCTTGCAGGTATGCGCGGCACGAATAGCCAAGGCATGTACTTTTGGGCACAGATTTACTTGCACGACACTCAGGATTGTGAGGTACAATTTACAGTGATCCCACTCTTGCGGCAAAGTGCGCCAAACCAGTATAACTGCGCCATCCTGATAAAAATAGAGAAAATTGCGCCAAACTGCTAAAAAATTGAACCTTGGTTTTTGAGGAAAAGAAATGGCGCAGTATATGTCTCGCATCTCGGCAGACACCTGAAGGCGCTGTAAGGGAAGGGATAAAGGAGGGAGTGAAAGCAGAAAGAGGTGCCGTAGTGGAGGGCTCCTTAGCTTCTTCTGATTGATTTTTGAAATGTTTTTTTTTAACTTTTAGAAGTGGCGTTCAAACGCTTGAAGTAAATCGCGCGATAAGCAAATCTCAACGAACAAATGTTGTGTTAGCCGATAAGTTTTTCGCGAAAGATCTATTCGGCGCGAAAAAGAAGATCGGTCGGCGTACAGCAGCCCATCCAGAGTATGCGATCGATCAATATTTTATTGCGAGCCGATTGGACTCCGCCGCCGCTCCTCAAGAAAAAAAAGTAAAATTAAAAATACATCATCATCATCGACAGCCTTACTACACCCACTGCAGGGCAAAGGCCTCTCCCATGTCTCTCCAATTAACCCTATCCTTTGCCAGCTGCATCCACCCTTTGCCTGCAAACTTGTTAATCTCATCCGCCCACCTAACCTTCTGCCGCCCCCTGCTACGCTTACTTTCTCTTGGAATCCACTCCGTTACCCTTAAGGACAAGCGGTTATCTTGCCTTCGCATTACATGCCCTGCCCAAACCCATTTCTTTGTCTTGATTTCGACTAGGATGTCATTAACCCGTGTTTGTTCCCTCACCCACTCTGCCCGCTTCCGGTCTCTTAACGTTACACCTATCATTTTTCTTTCCACGGCTCGCGGCGTTGTCCTTGACTTAAGCTGAACTCTTTTCGTAAGCCTCCACGTTTCTACCCCGTAGGTGAGTACCGGTAAGATTAAGCTGTCGTACACTTTCCTCTTGAGGGAAATTGGTAAACTGCCTCTCATGATCTGCGAGAATTTGCCATATGCGCTCCACCCCATTCTTATCCTTCTAGTTATCTCCCTCTCATGATCCGGATCAGCTGTCACTACCTGCCCTAAGTAGACGTATTCCGTCACAACTTCTAGGCTCTCGCTGCCAATTGTGAACTGTTGTTCCCTTGCTAGGCTGTTGAACATTACCTTGGTTTTCTGCGTGTTAGTTTTTAGACCCATCGATCTGCTCTGCCTGCCTAACTCATTGATCATGATTGGCAGTTCACCTCCTGAGTGACTCAGCAAGGCGATGTCATCAGCAAATCGTAGATTATTTAGGTATTCTCCATTTATTCTTATTCCCAACTGTTCCCAATTCAGGCCTCGAAATACCTCCTGTAAACATGCGGTGAACAGCATTGGCGAGATCGTGTCTCCTTGCCTGACGCCCTTCCTTATTGTAATTTTATTGCTGACTATATGGAGGACTATAGTAGCTGTGCAGTTGCTATATATATATCTTCCAGTATTTTGACATAAGGCTCTTCTACCCCCTGGTTACGCAATGCCTGTATGACTGCTGAGGTTTCCACTGAGTCGAATGCTTTCTCGTAATCAATGAAAGCTATATATAGAGGTTGATTATATTCTGCGCATTCCTCCATCACCTGACCTATAGTGTGAATATTATCTATTGTGGAATATCCTTTACGAAAGCCTGCCTGATCATTTGGTTGATTAAAGTCTAACGTTGCCCTGACTCTATCAGCGATTACCTTAATAAATAATTTGTAGGCAACGGATAGTAAGCTGATCGGCCTGTAATTTTTCAGGTCCTTGGCGTCTCCCTTCTTATGAATTAAGATAATGTTTGCATTCTTCCAAGCTTCTGGTACAGTCGAGGTCATAAGGCATTGCGTATACAGGGTGGCTAGTTTTTCTAGCACGATGTCCCCTCCATCCTTCGACAGATGTGCTGTTACCTTATCCTCCCCAGCTGCTTTTCCCCTTTTCATTGCTTCTAAGGCTTTCTTTACTTCATATTTCGTTACTGGCGGGATGACGCATTGCTGTGCACTGCTGTCTTTCTCATTAACGCTCTGATTACATTGGCTACTGTACAGGTCTGTGTAGAACTGTTCGGCTACGTTAACTATCTTATCCATATTGCTAACGACATTGCCCTGCTTGTCTCTTAATGCATACATCTGGTTTTTACCTATGCCTAGTTTCCTCTTCACTGCTTTTAGGCTACCTCCGATCTTTAGAGCAAGCTCGATTCTCTCCATATTAAACTTCCTTATGTCGGTTACCTTGCGCTTATTTATTAACTTTGATAGCTCTGTTAGTTCTATTCTATCGGTAGGGTTAGACGCCCTCATGCTTTGGCGCTTCTTAATCAGATCTTTCGTCACTTGAGATAGCTTCCCGGTATCCTTTCGAACTCTCCTACCGCCTACTTCTACTGCGCACTTCGTAATTATTGATGTCGGAATATCGTGCATTGAATGAACATCAAGATCGCCTTCCTCAGTTAAAGCCGAATATCTGTTTTGCAGCGCTATCCTAAACTCCTGTGCTTTCCCTCTTACGGCTAACTCGTTAATGGTCTTCTTCTTCACTAGCTTCTTCCGTTCCCTCTTCAAGTCTAAGCTAATTCTACACCTTACCATTCGGTGGTCGCTACAACGCACCTTTCCGATGACGGCCACATCCTGAATGATGCCAGGTTTAACGCATAGTATGAAGTCGATTTCATTTTTGGTTTCACCATTGGGGCTCTTTCAGGTCCACTTCCTGTTTTCTCGTTTGCGGAAGAAGGTATTCATGATCCGTAAATTACTTCTATCCGCGAATTCGACTAATAACTCTCCCCTGCTATTTTTAGAGCCTATCCCATAGTCACCTACCGCGTGGTCGTCAGCCTGCTTCTTGCTCACCTTCGCATTGAAGTCGCCCATCAGTACAATGTACTGCGATTTTACTTTATTCATTGCCGATTCGACGTCCTCATAGAAACTTTCAACGGTCTGGTCATCATGGCTGGATGTGGGTGCGTATGCCTGCTCCACTTTCAGCTTGTACCTCCTATTCAGCCTATTTACTATAGCTACTACCCTCTCGTTAATACTATAGAACTCCTCTACGTTGCCAGCTATATCCTTATTAATGAGGAATCCCACACCTAGTTTTCGTCTACCCACTAATCCGTGACAGCACAGTATGTGTCCGTCCTTTAGTACTGTATACGCCTCACCGGTCCTCCTAACTTCGCTAAGCCCTATCACATCCCATTTAATTCCCGCTAGTTCCTCAAACAGCACTGCTAGGCTAGCCTCACTAGGTAAAGTGCTAGCGTTAAACGTTGCCAGGTTCAGATTCCAATGGCGGCCTGTCCGTAGCCAGAGATTCTTAGCACCCTTCGCTGCGTCACAGGTCTGACCGCCGCCGTGGTCAGTTGCTCCGCAGCCGCTAGTGACTGAGGGCCGAGGGTTAATTGGTTTGATCATAGTAGGTTGTGGTCAAGTACTACACCAGGGTGGCCAAATCCTGCTCTGGTGAGAGAGTGCGTTGTCGGTTCTGGTCACCGAGATCAGGCCGCACTCCAGGCCTGGTTATGCAATTCCATCGACACGCGGATTTTTTTTTGAAACCCGCCTATCAACAATTCTAATGAAGCTATCAATTAGCTAACAAAGGAAAGAGCAGTACCATGCGCCCATCCCCCAACATCGTCAAAACACGGAGAACTGCAAAATGATCGCATGCATGCTGTACACACTTCAGCAGAAGAGATTGCTCGCAGTATACTTCCACTCACTTTATTACTGGCCTGCTAATTTTGCAATTTATCATTGCTTCTCGCTTCAGCCGTTCGCCTGAAACAATCGTGAGCTGACTCGTGTCGCTCTACAGAGCACGATCTGAAATGTAGGAGACGCAGAATTGCAGTCGCTGCTGTACTACCTGTTCATTCCAAGCACCCTAGTGCACCTTGCAAACATCCATTTCACATTGCAAGTTTGCCGCGTGAAAATATAACAATGTGAAACGAAAAGTACAGCGCAATCGAATGAAGTAGCGCTCGACCGCTCTTCGTCGTCGTCGCGCTATCCCCTCGTCGCTGGTTCCGGCGGACGCCGCGGGCCGGCGCCACCGCTCGTGAAAGTTGCGAATAGAGACTGGTGAATCTGTCGTGCACTTTTTGTCCAGCAACTTGTTTCCCGGATTTCATTTTTCAAAACCAAATACCAACGTACCTCTTCTTGGCAGCTGGGCCTAAGAGGCGTCTAAGTGCTCACCAATCTTTTCTAGATATGGTCCGGAGATAATTTTGTGCTTACACATTCAGTTTCCTCACTCTTCGCTTTTCATTACCTGTACGGCCTCCCCAGAAGGCAGGTGAAAAGGATCTGATCGGTCAGTACCCCTATACCCATGTATGTGCAGCATTTTTTTCTCAAGCATCTCTACCGCTGCCACAAACCCGCCTTTCCTTGGTTATTTCCATCTTGTGCAACAAAGAATATTTCGTTTCTGAAAAAGAAAATGCCTCAGTTTAGAGATCCTTCATTTTGCTATAATAGTACTGCAATATTTTTGCTATAATAGTACTGCAAGTTGCTATAATAGTACTGCAATTTTCTCCTTTCTAAACTATTTTCTTGTTTGGCCAATTTTTGTTCCATTCAAATCGAAATCCAGCAGGGCTCTGTACTTCATCACCTTCAGCAAGTTGCAAGGATATTTTGCCGTTTTTAGGCCAGCCATTGTGGCGGACAAATTTCACACATTTTGTAGCATGTAACCTATGCCTAACTCAATGATGTATACCTTTGTAAATGTTACAGCTCTAAACAAGTTGCGTAACCTATGCATAAAAAGAAGTAACCTTTACCATTTGTAACTTTTGCAAAGGTTAAAAGTGGAAAGGTTACATTGTGTGACTTTTAAATTATACGTATACTTCAATGTCAAAATGTGCACCTTTACAAAGGTTACCCAAAGGTTACCGTGTTTAGAGTGTAGGGAAAACGAGCTTTAATTTTGTCAGCTTTAGGATGTGGCTCTGCATCTAAGGTTACCTGCAATATTTAAGCTTTGGAGTATGTTTTAAGCCGTAATAAGTTTTAAGCTTTGTCAAGTATATGGAAATTCTGCGCATTTACGGCAGGTGTTGTAGCGTAAGTTTTGCACGCTTACGGCAGGGGTCGTAGTGTTTGCTGTATATAATGGACTGAAAGGAAGACAGGCAGTTGTGCTGGTTACGAATTGAGAATGGGTTGGGGCAAAATTGGAAGTCTCGATCTGACCTCTCGGTGGATTCCTCCCTGTCCAGGTGACGTCCGAAATTGTTTCCACCTTGCCGACCAATTCCAAAGCAATTATAAATTTCCCGTTTGTCTTGAAGTGTCACGCATAATGACACCCCGTTGGAGAGGTCTGAACACCTGAACCTAGCATCCTTTTCGCGCTTCGTGTTCGTTCAGGGAAATTCGGCTTAATTTCAGAAGGGTTTTAGAAGGATCTCTGCAATCATCCCCTGGATTCTGGCCCATGCGCCTCGAATAACCGGTCGCGCCATCTCCCGACAGCCGGCGGCGCGACGGCGCGTAACTCAATGACGACGAAAAATAAAAATTAATTGCGGTTGCAACGTGGACAGAACCATTTTCTCGACGCCCCCCCAATACCCCTATCTATAATCGACCACCTCCACGCCTGCGACAAAAGTGAAAAAGAAAACCGCGCAACTACGATGTCAATTTTCTGGCTCACCTCCCAACTCCAATATCTATCACTTCCGGCATTCACTTTCTCTTGCCTGTTATCTATCCACTGACAGCGGCTCAATGTGCTGCCAGTTGTCATAACCTCAGAGGGACGAAACTGCATGTTTCCAAAACATCAGATTTAAAGAGAAAATTTATTTGAAAAGGTACCTGTTGCATAGCTAGAGCTATTTCTGGGAATCCTAGCATTGAATGAGTGTCGACAAATTCAGTCAGGCGTGACTGCGCGCAGGCATGACACATACCCGTGTGGCGGCACATCGCATGCGACCTTACACATCAGGTGACAGGTGAGGTCCACCGAGACAACACATTGTGTACAGCGTCAAGTCTAAGTGGGATTTTCGAGACACACCACATAAACGGTGTTGTGCATATCGCCAGCCACTTCACCGACCCAAGCAGATTCTTTTAAAGAAACGAAAGCAAACGCAATTTCTCCAGGTTAAGTAACAAGCGGTCACGTATGCCTTGCAATCACGAAGTGCTATGTATAAGCTCTGGTTTAGGCAAAGTTAAATTACTCTTTCTGTCTGAGGCAGGTGTGAATTCTAGTAGCTGGTTAGCTGTGAGAATGTGAATGTGGAACTCAGGCATAGAAGCTGTCGTGCTCGATAGAGAAAAGCATCAAATAAAGCTGGCTCAGCATTGCAGATAACGTCGGATTAACGAAATTCATCGAACAAATACACAGGAGATGAAGAAAGCCGCCGAACGATTTCGTTAATATTGACGTGAAGATCCTTTCAAAAGTCAGCAAAACATAGCAAACGGTTGGAAACTGTTTTATGCTAAGCAATAATTCGAAACGCCTGGCGATGTCCAGCCTACAGCTGACAAGAAAAATCTGCAGATATTGTTTACATCCCCATCATTGCGAAAGCAAGGATTTGCGCTACGCAGAAGACGACAATGAGCGGGCAGTGCCGCGGGATGGAGCTGATAGAAGTTGGCGAAGACGACGCTCTGAAAAGTACAGAGCAAGAGTGCGGTAGAGTTTAATACGAGGCGTGTTCGGCTGTGGCGATAGCCTCAGTTGTAGCATCACAGGCTACAACTTAGGACGTTTATGACAGAACAGACTTTCTACCGGACTGGTTTCAGCTCTTGAGGCCGTGTCTATCTTTGCCGTCCTTTTAGTTGTGTTGTCTTTTATCAAAGTAGTGCTGGGCAGCCACTAGCTGAGTGCTTAGTAAATAATCTGTATATAGCCCCTTTCTATACATGCATAACATCGTGCAGTATGTGCCATGATGAAAACAAAAGCGGTGATCGATATCCACGTAGTCTTGCGCAGCGGCCTTTGTTCGCGTCTCCGCGGGCTCTACTCCCATTCTTGGATATTTTTTATTTCCTTTTTTTCCCATTTTTTTCTATGATTGGGACAGAGTGGACAAATATCTGCAATAGACGGTCTTTCTAGACTCTGAAGCTCCGGATTATTGCTTTTGCAGTTATACACGCCGACGGAATAATTTTAGACAGCCCAAAGGACACCTCAAACTAAGCATGCATTTGTAACAAAGTACCTTAATTCCCTGCTTCTTATGGGCGATAGAGTTATATATGCTACATTCCTCGTTGATAAAATCTAGTTGTAACGAGGTTGAAAACGAGGCACCTGTGGTTGACTGCAAGCGAAGTTAACTAGTTTCTTTTAGAGTTGATCGATTCACGAATAACTTGTCGTCACGTAGGATGTAATCGAAACAAACTGCTGATGTAGCCATAACATTTCTTTTTATTTTAAAGTTCTATAATTTAGCTACTAATGAGCGTAGTTCATTACGACGCGGTTGCGTCTGAGCACTGCCAAACTGAATGTGTTCGGCGAAAAAAGGGAAGACAAATTATTACAGGTTTCAGTATATTTCAGTTTCTTGCAGGATTGCTATGACTCCGAGTGTTAGAGAAAACTGTTACCAAGATGTGACATCCATTTGATCAAGAGTCGACCAAAATTGATAGTTGCAGATGAAATGATTTCATCTGTTAGAGTGAAGACACGGAGCGGGTGGTAGGCCCTCGGTGAAGATCTACATCTCCAGTAAGCAGCAGCAAGCAAACCATTCAAAAATATTGAAATAATTCATAGCAACCGTTTTGATGGCTGGTGGTTACTGGAAAGGAAACCAGTAAAAAGAAACCGGTTTTCGCTTTTCAGATTTAGTAGGAATCTAAGCGCATACTAAACCGTGAGCACGGACCTGAAAGACATGTAACCAATAACGTTTTAATCTTCTCACGTTTTCCGCTTCGGCTCTATATTATATATTATATGGACGTGGTATTTGTTTTCTCTTTTGTCAGTGTTACTGCGGGTTTCTCCTAGCTTTCTAGCACGGCTCTGCATTGAGGCTCCTACTTTATCGCCACCCTTTTCTTATCTTGACGGGCCGGGCATTCCCCCGGGCGTTTGCATGGAGCATGCCTCGGTTGCGTCGCTTATCGTTTGTAGCAATTTATTTTTGTCTTCTTAATGTTGTATTTTCACCTCTTAAGTGCACTTGGCTGTGACGGTTAGGGGCCTTCTCATCTGTGCATAATTTGGACCGAGAGCTTTTGCTCATGTTGATTCGTATCTGCTGAGCTGCTGTTTTTTTTTTGTAAATAGACCCTGACTCCTGCGTGTTTTATGGAAAGCATCTGATCTATACGGCAGTCTTGCAATAAAGGAAGTTGGCGCTGCTTGTGTGTTGTCTATAGTCTTCACTGAAGCATGTCTCTCTACGGTGACGAAGCTATAGCACGCGAAGATAAAAATCTAGCATGTGTTCTAGAACTCTTCGAGGACAAGTGGTAATTCAGGAAGAGTTCTGTTGCGGTTCAAGTCACAGATTTAAAACTTGGACCTAAGTCTTACTTGGTTGTCTGGGCTAGTTTAGTGAACTCACAAAAAAAAATATTCGGTGATCCTAAACATCTTCCTGGAAATCAGTGTCGAAGGCGCAGCTATAGGGTGTCTGCATCGGTAGAAGGGAGGCAATTTTCTAATCTTTTTTTCCATTCTAAGAAAATAAGAATGGTTGGCTGGGGCGCACGAACATGTGCATAGAACTATACTGAGAGAAGTATTAACAACTTATAAAACCACGCTATCATGGCCGAGAGGTGAGGCCCCATCTCTTTGTTTCCCTGCGCTGACTGCGTCCCCGAGCCGACTTCTCGTGGAGGCAGGAAGCGTTTGGGACGCGTGAACAACGTACCCTCGAGATTGCTGGAATTCTTGCTCTGCGAATTTGGCATAGCAAAAGAAGAAAGGCTCCATTGCATAACGAGGTACCTTTAAAAGGGAGAACAGAGGTGGTGGGTGAGTGTTTCCTAACCGGCTCCGTGGAGAAAGCACTTTTGCACATTCAGTTGCAATCCCTTGACGTCGCGTTGTTTTGACCGGTGGAAGGTCTTCCTGAAAGCACATATGCACTCGGAACCGCGCTGAGCAATGTTCGAACAAGGATACAGACGTGTTATCTTGTTAGGTTAGGATTTATGCAAGAAAATGCGGCGTTTTAAAAAAAAATAAAGGAAAGGATTTCACACGTACTTGTGTGTACACAGGTTGACTCATTCTCATGTGCAGGTGTGTAACAGAGTGGCTTCCTAGCTGGCTAACAAAATTGGAAGTGTGTCGCCGTGCATGGAAGCGTGACTTTCTTGAAGACAACCGATTCATCAAGCATAAAATCTCTTTTTTTTTATGAGGGCATGACCTAATGTCGGATCGAAATGGTCGTGTTTCCTCGAGGTGTCGGCGTCGGAAGAAAACCGCGTCCCTGGTGGTGTTTGCGGCTGGGCGAGCAACCCAATTTAGGCCGGCCTCGGTCAATCAAACACGCTAATTCTTTTAGATAACCATGCTCGCATCTATACAGTTAGTGCAGCGGCGCCGAAATCAACTTTTGCCACTTTACCAGAAGGACCACCGTCGCTGCTTTGGCAGGCCTTCTCGCTTAGCAGTCCTTGCCCCTCGTTGATGACATTTAGCTTTAGCATTGAGCGATACCGCACATCCCTTTTTTGCTTTATGTATCTCCAGCTGAGCGTCAACGCGTCGCGGCGCTCTCAGCCTCGCAAATTTTGTCGAAAAAAGCGTCCCAGTCTTACAGCGTCCCGATCTTTCATTGTTTTTTTAACAATGACCGTAATGAGCTTCCGAATACAGTTTTAGCGCAGAAAATCATCTAGCTCCTACATTCAGCAGACTGAAGCGAAACCTTCCGAAATTCATTTGAGAGTACTAAAAAAAAAGTAAAATTTGCAACCAAGAGCGCAGAGAGGGATTGTGACCGACGCTGCCAAAAATAGGCATTCTTTGTTTCCGTACGCTTCATACCACTGAGCCACAGCCGTGGCATCCCGCGCTATGATAAGTGCTTGTTGGTAGGAGTTACCTATATCGTCGTCATCGTCATCTTTCATCGCTTCGTTCTCTAGTTCGCAGGGGTCGTACAGTGAAAGCGTACGAGTGATTAACGATAAATTAAGACTCATTTTTGTCACCCACAGCAGCTTTATGTAGCCGTAAAAAAAAGGCGAGAAGCAGACCATTTCTTGTGTGACGTGCATACTTGCAGTAGATTTAAGAGCGTTAGCTCCTACTCATCGCGTTTCTCGATTTCTTGGGAATTTCTTGGGAAGTCCGAAGAATTCAAGATGTCAGCCTCCTTAGTAAATCGATTTTGCAACCCATTTCGTGATTGACTGGCAACATCATGAATATATCGAATTGGTGGTTGATTGGGTTTATCAATTATAAATGAAAGATGTCAAATTTGTATTTCCATAGGTGTCCCCTCACTTTAATCTCATTCATCTCAATTCTAGTAAACCACACAGCTAAAGCGCCAACTCCAAGCGCCCTTCCTTGGGTACGCACTCAGCGTCGGCGCTCTTGGCGTACGCCCAAACCGGTCTGCGCATGCGCACTGCAGAAGACGGCAGCGAGCCTCGGCGAGGCGCCGATATCTGTCCGTGCTAGATATCGGCATCAGCGCACGGACGCTCGCAAGAGAGGTCAGGTTTATAACAATGGGAGGATCGCGGGGACCTCGGTGACTTTTTTCTTCATGGCTTGAAGCTCTTCCAGGTTCCCCGAAGTTTTATTCGCGTTTTAAGTTGTCCTTTCATCGCCCCACAACCCCTTCTCTTCCCGGCTTGAAATTCTTTCCCTGGGCTCGAAAGGGGAAGCGAGCCAGCGCCAGGAACATGGAGATGCATGCCCATTTTCGACGTGCGTTCCCGCGTACACCAAGAGCGCCTACGCTGGACGCGTACGCCCAGGAAGGGCCCTTGGAGTTGCCACTTAGCGCTCGTTACCTCGACGTCTTCCAGACAGTGACGGGCCGGCATCTTTTTTGACAGATGACAGCTCAACGTCCGACAAAGACGGCGCGGGTACGCCGCGTTAGCCGCGACCAGACTTTTTTCCTTTTCTTGCAACCCAGCCAAGGAAATGAGTAGGGGAGCCACACAATCTGTCTCCCTTGAACACGCTGGGTGAGAAAAGAAAAAAGAAACAGAAATGCAAAGCCCCCCCCCCCCCTTCCCCGAGACGCTGGGCTTGAGGGGAGGACACACGAAGTGGGCAGTGCGCGAAGCTTATTGGCGTCTCTCTCCCAAGCCAAGGAGGGAGAATGTAAGAGGTGGAGGAGGCGCTCAACTTCATGCGGCGCGTGGTGGCGGCTTTGTGAACTAGCGGAGCATGAACCAGAATCCTGGCCATGAGAGCTAAGAAATTTGAGTAAGGCAAAGGAGGAAACCCAAAATATCCTGGAGACAGATGCGGCAAAACCAAGAGCATATGACGGTTGATCTATGGGGCCAGTAAGGTGTTTTCTCTGCGGCAAGGTGGGACACCGTGCAGCTGACTGTCAGACTAGTAGCGCTGCCCAAAAAACACAGGTTGTGTGTCAAGGGTGGAAGAGGAGGGGTCATACTCTGGATGAGTGCCGATACAGAACGCAGGACCGGGCAGCAATGCCGGTGGTGGTTGGGCAAATAGGGGACCATCCTATAATGGTGCTTAGAGAAAGCGGAGACAACACAGTCTTGGTTCGGAGAAGCCTGGTGAAAGACAAGGATCTTACAGGGGAAGCGTCGGTCGTCACTCTTGTAGATAGCACAGTGAGGTACCTTCCTGAAATCAGGATTCGAGTTTCCACGCCATATTATACTGGGCAGGTAGTGGTAAAATGCGTAGGCCAACCCGTCTACGATCTCATCTTGGGAAACATTTACGGGTGCAAGAAGTGTCGAAGACCCTGATCCCGAGTGGAGGATGCTCGACGTTGAAGAACATTCAAAGGAGGAAAGGCCCGCGACAGTTCAGACGGTGGCAGTCAGTTTCTCGTCGGCAGTGGAGACAAGAGCTCAAGCGACAGCCCGAGCAACGCAGCGTCCGCTCTCTACTCCCGTTACGATGTGCCTTACCGTAACACCGGGAGAAATTGCAATTAGGCAAAAAGGAGACCCGAGCCTGAAGGCCTGCTTCGAAAGAGTCGGGGAAAAAGTGAAAAGAAAGAAGAGTCGTACGTCATTCGAATATGAATTGGTAAATGGTATTCTGCACAGGAAGTGCATATTTAGTTCAGGAAGGCGGGTCCAACAGCTGGTGTTACCGAGAGATATGCGAGAGACCGTGCTACGCTTAGGACATGACGCCATTATGGCCGGACACCAGGGTGTCCAAAAAACGGTATCTATGATCGCCGAGGAGTTCTTTTGGCCGGGTGTTCAGAGTGATGCTAAGCGCTTTGTTCACTCATGTGACGTATGCCAGCGCACAGTTCCGAGGGGAAGAGTTGGTCCCGTACCTCTGGGCAAGATGCCAGCGATCGACCTACCGTTTCAGCGAGTGGCTGTTGACATTGTGGGGCCAATCTCTCCAGTATCCGCCAAAGGCAATAGATATGTGCTTACTCTGGTTGACGTGGCCACTCGTTATCCTGACGCTATTCCAGTGAGAACTATTGACAGTATCCAAGTGGCGGAGGGTCTTGTAGAAATGTTTTCGCGTTATGGGTTCCCGAGGGAAGTTTTGAGTGACCGGGGCTCGAACTTCACATCGGAACTAATGAAGGAGGTTAACCGGCTTTTGTCAGTAAGGCAGTTACTGACGACACCTTACCATCCCATGTGTAATGGGCTTGTAGAGCAGTTCATCGGCACCCTCAAAAATATGATCAAGAAAATGTTCCAGGAGAGACCCACTGATTGGGATAGATATCTTCCAGCTCTTTTGTTCGCTTACCGCGAAGTACCACAAACGAGTCTTGGTTTCTCGCCCTTCGAGATGTTGTATGGGAGAACCGTTAGAGGTCCACTTATAATACTCAAGGAGCTGTGGGCTAATAAGGAGGTGTCATCAGATATCAAGACAACATACACATACGCTCTTGAGTTGCGGGACAAGTTGGAAGAAACATGCAGGCTTGCACATCAAGGCCTAGAAAGGGCGCGCGAACGCTATAAGGGCTACTATGACAAGAAAGCATGCACTCACATGAATCTGAATCCGGACGACAAGGTTCTCATCTTGCTACGCAGGATCATAATGAGTTACTGATGCAGGGGAAGGGCCCGTATCTTGTGACGCGGAAGAAAAAGGACTTGGATTGTGAGTTATTGATAGATGACACTAAGAACCTTTTCCATGCAAATATGTTGAAGAAATACGAAGAACGAGGTACCGTACGGTACGCCCCCAAGGTAGCATGTGTGGTAGTGGCCGAGGAGACAGGTGATGCTGCCGAGGTTACCACGTGCAGTGGGAAGAAAAATGCAGGAGGGGATGAGGTACTAATGAAGCCCAATGTGAATGAAGACATACGATCACAGCTCTACTCCAAATCAAGGGGGAGACGTTTTCAGATGGGCCAGGCAAAATGGAGGTCAGGTGTTACAAATTAGACTTGTATACAGATAGTGCTAACTGAACAGCTTTATTTACATCTGGGATGTATCTTGCTGTTGTTGGTGTGCTAATGTATCTCTGGGATTTATCTTGTTGTTGTTGTAGCGGTTGTTGGTGTTATGTGATTATACGAGGGAGTGTGTTGTGGACACTAGCATGTTTATTAAGTACTCTGTACAGACAACGGCAGTGGTGTGTTAGTGTTCTGAAAACGCAGTTTGGTGTGCTATGTTAGTGGCGTGCTCATGGTGTGTGCTGGATATCTGTGGTGTGGTGTGTGCTGGACATCTGCGGTGTGTTGTGTGCTGGGTCCAGAATCGCCACAGAAGATAGTCGGTTGGCTGGAGGGCTTGAAGATGAGGATGACGTGAGCAGTTTTTCATGGAAAAATTCTTGAGAGAGGCGGCCTTTGTCACATATAATAGGGAGCCTAAATTAAATTTTAAAGGAAAGAGGTGTGAAGAAGACGACCTGGGTTAACCGAAGAATAAAGAAGAGGAAGAAGAAGCATTCGGTGAGGTGGAGAGAGATGATTGGTGGAGAAGCATTCGGTGAGGTGGAGAAAGATGATTGGTGGAGAAGAGAAGAAGACGACGACAAGGCTTACGTGGACTAACGCCAAGGCTATTAAAGGGCGAGGGAGAGCGAGGCACGGGGAGGGACGGCAGAGAAGTGGAGGCTCCGGCGCGTCAGGGACGCATCGGCTGGAATTGAGCTCGCGTTCTACGGCTTCGTATCGTGGACATCATGCCGTGCCTGAGCCCGTTCCGGGGAGTCAACGGAGGACGCTATCACCTGCTACGGCCACGGGTGTCTCCAGAGCTGTTGCCATCCATCCGGGTGGTGCCCCCAACGTCAACAACACCGGCATGACCTCCACGCGCGCTTGGACCTGGAGCTTGTACGACGCAGCCAGCGACGCCGCCACCGACGCCAGCCCAAGCACATCGAACGCCGCCTCGACGCCGGCTACTGTATCCATACAACGCCGCAGCCGCACCGAACCAACCGCGAGCACGAACGCCGACCACTAACAGTAGAACGCTAGTAGTAGACGCTGGTAGCAGTGTTACCGGGTCGTGTGTATTTATAGTCTTTGTGTTTTGTGTTAGTGTTAGTTTTGTGTTCTAGTGTGTGTGTCACGTAGGGAGTATTAAATGTGCGTTTGTGTGGGTACACCTGTCGCCTATAGTCCATTCTTTCGGTCCGAGTGTTCTCCGGGGATATCCGTGACACACCACTTCATCCTCATGTGCCCAGTTGCCTTGGCGTAACCTGTCAGCATAGCTCATAACACAATTGTCTACTGTGTGCCCAAAGCGTCGGCACTGGGTGCATCGAGGAGTACGTACTACACTGACGCCATAGTTGGTCCACATGGTTACAACGAAGACACAGCGGAGGCCTGCCTGGGATAACAACTAAAGCTTGTACCCCGAAAATGTTGAGCGTGCGAGGAACGGCACTTGCTGACTCTCCGTCCTTGAGCGTGAGCGAGAATCCCGGTTCGCTGTTTCCATGTGCTCCATTCCGGGGCACCGCCACTTCTCACGCTCGATAGTTTGTACAGTTCCAAAAGGCTCCAAAGCTTCCACAATTCTCCGGTGCTGCATATAGCGCGGTATCCAAAGAAGCCTATAAGCTTCACATTTTTGGTGTACGGGTCAAACACGCTACATTTTAGACTTTTGACGTGGAACTCTGCTTTGTCAATAAGTTTCTGTTTTGAGGAACTGCTCTCGCACGTCACCATCCAAACGCGACTCATTTGGTACTGGCCAATACACAGAATCTCACGGAGGTCCACAATCTGCGCAGGCGCGTCTCGGAAGTCGGGAACACGGTATGGGCGACCCTTGAGGTGAGCATGCAGAAAGACGGTGTTGAGGGCAACATTACCGGTAGGTAGTTGAGGGAGGACAACGTTATACGAGACCGTGGCAACTTCAGATGTCGGGAGACCTCGGCCAACGGCCGATGCGCTGTTTCCAGCTAGAAGGAAGGAAGGCCTCAGCTAAAAGCTAGAAGTTAGTTAGTCCTCAGACGTTGCTGGCACATACCCACTGCGGGGGAGTGGCCAAGACACAGGCGGTTAATTGCTGGAGACAGGAAAGTTTTGACGGGAAAAGGAGTGGTAATAGTATGTAGGCTGATAGATTGGAAGATGCAAGGGCAGGGGTCCTGTTAACTTGGAGATTGAAGACGGGACAATGGCTTAATGTGCATAACATTATGCAATGCCTGTAATGTTTCAATGTCGTACTGACTGAGAGGGGGAAAAGAAATTAGAATGGGAGTCGCTGTGTTTCTTGAAGGAAATTTTGCTCAGCAGAGCGCGCACTCCTGTCGCTTCGTCCAAGCAAAGAAGCGCCAATGGAAAGAACAACCACAGAAGACACAGGCTAACCCAGTTGATGAAATGGAATTTGCAAAAGACGCTTCCTCAAATGAGATAAGCGGCGGCAGAACAGCTGGAAGTCATCTATTGTCTCAGGTTCAGCACAAAAAGGGCACAATGGGGAAGCCGTCAGGCCAGATTTGTGAAGGTAGAAATTTATAAGGGGAACCCGGCAACGCAAACGCGTCAAAGAGACCTCTAGTCTGCGCGAGCGCCAGTCTTTGCTACTCCAAGGATGCAGAAGATGCTGATATTCGGGAGATGATGTAAGAGCCGAGGCAGCAAATTCCTGAAATATTGCGTAGCTGCGAAACCTCGCCGAAGCAGTATATGCACAGGTTGGCAGGACAGCAACAATTGGCCCGCAAAGAGGCTCCTGCTAAGGGATCTGAAACCTCATTTAAATGAAAGCCCATGTGACCTGGTACCCAAAGCAACCTTACCGAATTTAGATGGAGCGGAATCAGGAACTTAAAGAGGCGTAATGCCCGAGACTCAGTTGGTGAGGATAATGAAGAGCAAATGGACAGAGTCCGTCATAACCACGACCTGGGAAACGGTAGTTTATAATTTTCGTGAGGCTAAGATTATTGCTAATAATTCAACCAGATAAATTGGAGTGAAGTCAGGAAGACGGAGAGAAAAAGACCAACCCAGTGAAGGCGAAAAAATCTCCACACTTGCCTTTTCGCGATCCTGCGAGGTATCGGTATCAATAAGAACATGAGAGGGGAAGGACCTTAGGTGGTCCTGCAACAGACCCTGAAGAAGCGGGAAGGGCTGCAGCTTTGCATTCGATGAAAAAATGTCATCGAATTCAATCTGGAGAGAAGATGAGTTGTTATACATTTGGCGGACATCTGTGAAATGAATGTTTATATGATCAAGGAGGGACTGCACGTAATATATCTGCGGGGAATGAAAACGAGACCAGGCGGCACTAAAAAAAGGGGGGGGAAGGTTTACTAAGAAATATACTGGAGGCGTGAACAGGCGAGTCGCAGAATTTTAAAAATGTTTGAACTGTTAAAAGGCGAAACCTAGCTGATAACGATGGGATTCGCGCCTCAATATGCAGAACAGCATTGGCGACATATTTTGGAAGCCCCAGACAGAGGCGCAACGCCTCACGCTCCAAGAGCACATGAGGGCGAAGTTTATAGGCGGGAGCTCCTGAGCATAAAACACAGCCGAACTCCAAAACTGGGCGGACGTACATTTTATAAATCATCAGAAGTGTATGCCTTCTCATGCCTGACCAAGCACTACAAAGCCTGCGTAGGATGCCAATGGCCCGAACTCCTTTTGCAGAAACTTCCTCAGTGTGTGGCCGCCAGAATAGAGTCGTATATTACTCCGAGATACTTCACCGTCTGAACTTTATGAATTATGTTATTTCTATAGACCAGGCAGATATTTACAGGAAGAGAAACCGGAAAAACTACCAATATAATTTCTTCACATTGAGGGACAGATGAATTCTTCCTAACCAGTTGTCAAGAACATTATGAGGTAATTTTGCAGGAAGCGATAAAGAGTGTGAATGCCACCTTCTGATGCAAAAAATGCAATATCATCGGCGTACACATAAGTTTTCACGTTTTGAATGCATGGAAGTGAGCTTAGAAGAATGTTAAAAAGAAGAGGTGAGAGAACTGATCCTTGCGGTACACCTCTTGTCTTTGAAATCTCCTTGAGGAAACACCATTCTGGCAGCAATAAAATTCTCTATTTTCAAAAAGAAAACACAAATCCAGGCTACAAAATAGCTTGGGATGTTTAGTTCATGTAATCTGAGTAACAGAGTCGAGTGCTCAACGCTGTCGTATGATTTACTGATATCCAAGGTGACAAGCGCAGCAAACTGTTTTCTATTGCGAGCTAATTTAATACGACTCTCTAGGTCAGTATGAGCACACCAAATTGAAAAAACCGGCCGGAAACCAATTTGACACGGATTCAAGAGAGAATTTTTTGAAATGAATGTCATGGCACGGCTGCGAAGGACCCTTTCCACCAATTTCACTAGGTTCGATGTTACTGAAATAGGGCGTATGTTGTCTCAAGTTAAGCCCTCCCCTTGCTTTTTAATCAATGGAACTATTTCCGCAAGACGCCACTCATGAGGAATACAAGGACATTTAATAGAATTTTTAACTAGAGCCAACAGGTCTTCAGGAGATTCATTGAACAATATTTTGATCATAGATGAAGTGATTTTATCGGGGCCACGAGCCGCTGGGGATAAGCGCAGAATAATTTGCGACAGCTCAGGCCTAGAGACCTCAGTGAAATCACTTGAGGTGAATGTGAATATAGCAGGAGAAGGTAGAGCAGATGTAAAGCGAAGCTCTAGGCCACACGCAATATCCTCTAAGGCCTTTGCGACGTCAGCAGGGGACTGAACGAGGGGTTCAGTGTTGACAACCGGTGAAATCACCTTGTGGCGCCTCATGAAATTAAACAAAGCTCGTTTATTTCCTGATTGCGAAAGGAAATCATAATGGTTTGTATTATACTCCTTTGCACGGGCGACAGTACGCTTAAATGTTGCTGCAACATACTTATAATCCAACCAATTTTGGAGGATTGATTGAGAGAAGTTTCTTGCAATCTGCTTTCTGTCGTCTATTTGCACGCGTGCACTTAGCATTCCACCAATTGTCCACGATTGCACCCTTCGTTCTCTTAACCAAAAATTCAGACTTTTGCCTTGCATGATCCAGTACTGAACACAGATGTTTAGCCTTGCTTTCGGCAGTTGTCTCAGCGCAAGGATCTGAAGTGATTTGGAGAGCTAACTTTAGCGTGTCTTTAAAGCAACTGTAATTTATTAACGTGCGCTGATGTCGCTCAGGAAGAGTTCATTTACACGCAAACTTGAAAGTAATCGGAAGATGATCACTGTTTGTTGCACAGTCAACAGGCGCCCAAGACATAACAGAGATTTCTGTGGAGGAAAAAGTTAAATCCAAGGTAGAGCGGCATTGACTCCGAACAAACGTAGGCAATCCGGAATTGTTGCAGATCAAGTTATTGTCAGAAGCCCAATCAAATAGTCTAGAACCAAAGCTGTCTGTTTTAAACCCCCATGTCACATGGTGCGTATTGAAGTCTCCAAGTAATAAAACCTGAGAACGGCTACTAGACATGAGTGAGCCAAAGGGCCGAATTTCATGCACACCAGACGGGAAATATGCATTAGCTACCGTAAAGGGCTGTTGACCTGGGACACCGAGGTCAACCGCAAGGATTTCACATTAATTGTCCGCATACTGGAAAGAAAAGCAAGCCCTGTGGCAAAACTTTGTAGAGATGAGCACTAACAACCCTCCCTCTCGTGATGACCGGTCAAGCCGGAACGGACGGTTATTATTGAGATGATAATTGAAATTTGTAGTTAACCATGTTTCCTGTAATGAAACTAAATCTGGTAGAAGCTGATTGCATAGGCAATTTAAATCTGTTGAAGCTGAGAATATAGATCGGCAATTTCACAGGAGTACACTTAAGAACCAATCTTGGCGGGAGTGCCGCAGCCGCGACTACCTTTTCTAGAATCCTGGTCTTAGGATTTTGACCTGCGTTATATTTCTTTGTCTTTGACTGTGGGCAAGATGGACCTGCAATATTCAAAGGAGACCCACTTCGTTTCTGGGCGCGGAGATCAGACTCCATATCCACACAGTCCATAGGGGTTGCGTCCATAACGCTGTTCGGAGGAGAGGCCTGAGAGGTATTTTGTTGCTCATATTGTTTTTGGCCATGTGGAGAGGAATTGATTACCACAGAAAGAGGAGCAGCTTCCGAAGCCAAAGAAAGCAAGAGCGGAGCGGTGGGCATCTGCAGCATATTGGTCATCTGCATAACTATTACCTACGAAATGCACTTGGAAACGGTTTTCATAATGCGATCCATTGCATTTGCCACAGCTTTCTCAACTGCCGCTGTAATAGCCTGGGACAAACTGGCATCCATTATTCGAGGGCATTTGGCGGCCACACTAGAGTAGCCTGAAATTCTCTCCTTGACTGTGGCAAAAGCCTCTCTCCGCGTGCATCTGCTCTTGTCTATAAGCTCGAGCACCTGAATTTCTTGTGCTCGTGCAGGACAGTCAGGCGAATCAACAGGGTGAGCACCACTACACAAAAAAATTTCTGCTGCTGGTCGGGACATTCCTCTCTGCAATGACGTTCCCCACAAGCACAGCAGCGTAAGGCCAATTTGCAGGCTTTGCCGTTGTGGCCAAATCGCCAGCAGTTTTGACACTGAAGTAGTCGAGAGTTGAAGGCATCTACTCGAAAAACCAATGGCCACACCTTAATCTCTGACGGCCAGAATGTTCCTGCAAATGTGGCAATGACGGACTCCGTAGGAATTTTTACTTCGTCAATCATCCTGCTGCATCGATGGACAGCAATCACTCCTGCAGGCGAGAGGTTCTCAAGTGTTTCCAGAGTTCTCAAACGAGAGTCGACCCCTCGGACCATGCCCTTGGAACACGCAAGATGAGGCGGAATGAATGCGCTCACCGGGTGGTTGGCGAAGGACGTACACTTCAGCAGGTCTTCAATACAGTCCTTATCCGGTGACCTGCACAAAATACCACCTCTTCCGAACTGCCGGACATCGGTAATGCGCATGAAGTGCTTCGATGTGGACTGAACAGCCGCCTGTACTGCCTCCGGGTTGTTCAGTCGGATCGCGCCTCCATCAGAAGGCACTGAAGCGACCGGAATGCTCTAAACTCCACTGCGGAAAAATCAGATCAATTGGGAGCTGGTCTTGAGGAAGAGATGCCGATCAAGGGGAAAACCCCTGGCCGGGAGAAGTAGACATTAAGCTCTCGTTCCGCGCCCAATCACCCTAGAACAGGAGCAAGTAGGCACAGACAAAAAGTAGAAATTTAGCAAGCCAGCGCAACCCCGCCAGGTACTTAGCCGCTACCCCGCAGCCTGGCCTGCTTCCAGAGATGTTGTTGTTGTTAGCCTATCAAAAGATGGCACATACCCACACTGTGGGATCGGCCAAGAATCGGGTGGCTATTCACCTGAACGCAGTTAATAAAAAGGAAAAGCACGTGGGAGCGCAACACCGTTGAATTCTTCCTCATGAACAGTAAAGGGATGAGAGTTTTGATTTCAAAATTATATGAATAATAATAAAGAGAGGGATTAAATAATAATGATTAAGTCAAAATGTAATAATTGATAGAAAAGAAAAATTTTGGAACACTTAGTAAGGCAGTCGGTGAGATTCTATCAGGAAATTTAGAACAGCGGTACAAACAGATCTGTGGCTGAACCCAGATATGGTGGCGCCAAATGATAGCAAGAGTGGGCTGCTCAAACTAAGGCCAAGATGCTGCAAGGGCTCCTCCAGCAACGTTTTTCTCAGAGAGTTGAATCGGCGACAATACAGCCAAAAATGTTCTATAGATTCAGGTTCACGGCAAGATGCACAAAGGGGAGAGAGCGCCAAACCCGACTTGTGTAAATAGAAATTTAGAGGGGGGATGCGGCAGAGCAGCCTACTTCTTCTTCTTAGTAAGCATGACGCCTTTCTGCGTCTTCTTCTTCTTCTTCTCCTTTGTAAGCATGGCACGTACATGCCCACGCGGGGGATTGGCCAAGGTTCAGTGGATAAACCCAATGAGGTATTTGCGCGGGGAAAAATAGGAGTCAGAATATTGAATCAAGATAAAAATGGGAAAAGTCGAATGAATTAAAGAAATATGAATTACCAGGAATATAATCGAGCATTTTTGCACATGCGACAAAATTTTGTATACAGCTAACAAGGTAATCGATCAGTTGCACTTATGTAATCATGAAGGTAGCCGCAAACACTGCTTAACGGAAATTCCTTTGCGCTCGCATCGAACGAAAGAACTGGGAGATACAGAGGGAGTCCTAACCTCGAAAAAGGGACCTCCAAATACTGTTTTCTCTGAACGGCGAACCGCCGGCAAGAGAGGAGAAAATTGTCTATTGTTTAAACTTGCCCACATGATACACAAAGTTTGTCGCAGCGGACCCACATCTGAATGAGTGCAAATTTGAGGGATTCTGCATCGCAGAAGCGTCATTGACACCTCACAAAGCCTTGATTTACACCACCGGATATTCCATGGGTACTTTAAGTGGTGAAAATCCACGGTATTGAGCAATGGATCACTCAAGTTGGCTGAAATATGTTGGAAGCGCTGGAAACGTGAAGTTGTTAACAGAATGAGGTGATGGACGGGATAGATTACAGGAGCGCTGAGAGCATACCTTGCCAATAAATCAGCCACCTCGTTAAAATAGACGCCCGAATGTCCAGGTGCCCAGACAAAGCGGATCTCACGCACTGTGCGCGGAACAAAAAACCCAGGCGGACGATTCAATAAAGATTTTCGCGAATTTTGGAGAGAGACCAGAACTGAAAGGCAGTCTGCAAGAATAAGAACCCGTGCTACATGCCTCGGAAGTTTGAGAAGAGCCAAACCAATGGCCAGAAACTCTGCGAACAATATAGGAGTATAATCTGGGATACGAACGGAATAGCTCCAAGCCAACTCCTGTGAATATATTCCAATCGCCGCCTTCTCACAGCTGCCGGAGGCATCAGTGGAGATAACAGTATGAAGAGGAAAATTCTGTAGGTGTTCAGAAAGGAGACCATTCAGGATATTTGCGAGCATATGTTTCGCATGGGACGGGAAAATACGGTCGTAATAGAAGACGGGGTCAGCCTGCGTATCTGCAACTTGTTGGAAGGAGATCAGATCAACCTGAAGCGGGGCTAACACATTCTGCGTGAACCTAACTTGCGGAAACTGATAGCGTGGCCAATGATTAGTGAGAAACATGTGTGGTTGGGATAGAAAAATGGGACTAATAATGCCGGGGGCCGGGTCAAAGTACCTGTGTAAAGTACGCACTGTTAGAAGTTTGAAGCGGGAAAAGAGACCGGGGATACGGGCTTCCAGATAAAGGACAGCGTTTGAAGCTGAATTTGGGAGGCCGAGGCATAGCCGTAGGGCACGCCTTTCCAGAAAAGCTAATGGCTGCAGCTTCTAGTTGGCGCTACCAGAGAATAAGACGCAACCTAATTCCAGAATCGGTCTCATATAAGCCTTATACAGCAACAGTAACGTGTCACGACGCATGCCAAACTTTTTATTGCCAACTCGTGTCAACCGGCTTAGATCACGTTTCCCTTTAATAACATTGTTCTTAATATGGTGTAACCAGTCCAAACTTTCATCATAAGTAACGCCTAGGTATTTAACCGACGCCACCTGCGGAATTGGAGTGGAGCGGTAGACTAGCGAGATGTACAAAGGAGTGGCGAGCGGAAATACCAGCGCGCCACATTTGCTGACATTAAGTGATAAATTAATTTGGTTCCACCAGAATTCAATAGCATTCAGGTATGCCTGCAAACATTCGTAGAGTGCATGAATATCCTTTGCTGATGCGAAAAAACTATATCACCTGCCCATACATAAACTGTAATGTTTGGATTAATGGGTATGTCCCGAACCAATATGTTGAAAAGCAGTGGAGACAAAATAGATCTTTGCGGCACACCTCTTGATTGAACATAGGTATTAGAACAGAAAGATCCGTCTGTACAGAAGAAATATTTCTTTCTTTTAAAAATTTACAAATCCAAGCATAGATGTAGTGCGGCGGATGTAGCCGAGCAAGGTTGTTAATAAGGACCGTGTGCTCAACGCTGTCATATATGCCTTAGCAACATCGTGTCACCAAGGCCGCAACTTCTCTCTTGCGCATTGAGAGTCGCATTCGGCTCTCGAGATCCGCATGCGCGGACCATATGGAACAACCGCGACGAAAGCCAATCTGTGCGGAGCTGAGGCCGTTAACGTGATGAACATGCTCTGTGAGTCGACTGTGTACTACTCTTTCTATTAGCTTTACTAAATTTGAGGTTTAAAGCAATCGGCCGAATATTGTCTAAAGGAAATCCATTCTCTGCAGTTTTCAAAAGTAAATTTATTTTCGCAATTTTCCAACTGTAAGGAATCCAAGAGTTTTCCAATGACGCATTTACAATATCCAGAAGGTGAGTTGGAAAGTCTTGCGCTAAAATGTTTAACATGCCCACAGTAACCACATCAGATCCCGGAGCAGCAGACTGCATCGAGGAAACAACTGGGAGGAGTTCCGACACGTCCACCTCAGGATAGTCCGAGCTGGGGGCGAGAGTGTGCAAAGGTTTCGTTTTCTGCACATGGAAACGCTAAGCCAGCCCCTGAGCTATACGTTCAAGGTGTTGCTTAGCTTCCTGCGGAGACAATACCATTGACATTATGCGGTTGGAGGCCGGAGAGTTGTTAATTCTGCGCCATGAATCTATATAGAACCTTCTTATTCTGGGTTTAGAGAGATAATTGTTTAAATTTTGATTATAATCTAGATTACAGCCGTTCAGGTCGGCTTCCTCTTCACGCTACATAGCACGCGGACTCTGCCGCCTCTAAAGGCACCTACGGAAGGATAACGTTTGCAGCACTCCAAGCGGAAATTACCCTTTTTTGCCTCAATTTTGACACACGCAGCTCCGCTTGGGTGTATATTACCTCTCCTTCTATCCTCTCTCCCTGTCCCTCACCTCTTTCATTTCATTTCTCCATCCTGCCTGCTATCCTTTGCTTCCGCTGCCCCAGCTCAGGTGCTTCAGTATCGATGGCAGATTCCGGGGATAGCAAAAAGCTTTTCCTTCCTTTTTATTATTATTTAATAAAACAACTACTAGCTCCGCTCGCGCCCGGCAAGGTGGCTCAGTGGTTAGAGCGTTCGGCCTATCGATGGCTCGCTGTTGCGACATAAAATTTCGGTGCAACTACTCGCAATACATGACCGATGACAGCTGCTGCTGCTCAGTACACTGGAATGAAGGACAGCGTCATCGAGATTTTTCCCTGGTCGTTGCATATGTACAAAA